>NC_050444.1:58537361-58846015 GCF_903995425.1 Onychomys torridus | reverse complement strand
CTGCTTTATTAAGTGTTAAATTGCAAGTACACAGTAAGCAATCATTAAATAAATCTCTCAATTCTGGAGGCTTCTTTAATTAAAGAAAATATATTTTAATGAATAGCTATTTTAGCTTTTATCATATATTACTTTACTCTAATTTTGACACAAGTATCTTGAATGTAAAACTGGTGCTTTGGCTGCAAGAGGAAAGCCAAAGTGTTGAGACCATCATGTAAGCCCAGGACTCAGCTTTCTGTTTACTGAGTTGTTTTATGGTTGCGATAACACACATTTCAAAACTTAACAATCATTGCCTTTTGGCATCAGTGCTGTACTTAAAATGGTGATATTTCAAGGAAAACTGAAATGCAAAGGATGCTATATTGCATTTGTTTAAGGTTCACTCACTCTGACTTTTACATGACTCGTTAGACATTAGCCTCCCTGTTTTGAAAAGGCCAGGTACATCAGGGTTAGGGCAGCAGGTGAACACCATTAGTTTGCACTTTATCACTGCCATGAAGCTGCTGAAGGGCCAGATTTTGTATTCCACAGGTAATGGGAGATGTCGGAACGAATTCAGCTCTTGTACAAGTCAGAAGTTAAGACAGGATCAGGGGATCTGAGTCTAAGACAGAAAGACTTTAATTTGCATGACTCCTCCAAATGGCCCTTATTCAATTTTCAAAAAAAAAAAAATTAGTAATTATTGTCTTTGAGTGCATTAATGAGCACAAATGTTTGCTTTAAAACTGGATTGTAAACAATACTAAACATAGTGAGATCCCCTTATGCTGCCACCCATTCATTAACTCAGGCTTAGGCAATTCTGGACATGCCACTAACATCAGCTTTCCTCTGTACTGTTGTGCCCTTTCTCATGCCAGAATCTAAGCACAGCCGACATGCTGCAAAACACAACACTGGCAGTTTATTTGGACACTGAGCAAGGACTTTATCTTACTTCATTACATCTTATCATACTTTTCATTTTTCATCCCACTATGGAAGGCTCAGCTTCCTCTCTCACTGCCAGTGGCTACTAGTCTGCAATAAGTCTCAGCTGCAAGCCACTCAGGAAGGATTGAATTGAGTGGAAAGGAAATAGAGCGGAGCCACAGCTTCTGCTCACCGTCTTTGCAGCTTTGTTACCATCCCCAGTTGGCTTCCAGAAAGAACATGAACTTATGTCAAGGTATAGAGCTTCCAATTCTGACTTTGGAACTAATTAGCAGAAACATTAGTATTTCTAGCATCAATATTTTTCTATTTAGAAATCAAGATTTGGACTTGATTATTTTTAGGTCCTTTGTTATTTGAAAGAATATATTTTCCAGTCAGTAGAGGAAATCTCATTGTAGAGTTTTTTGGGGTTTTTTGTTTGTTGTTTTTGTTTTTGTTTGTTTGTTGGTTTTGTTTTTTGAGACAGGGTTTCTCTGTGTAGCTTTGTGCTTTTTCTGGATCTCGCTCTGTTGACCAAGATGGCCTCAAACTCACAAAGATCCATCTGCCTCTGCCTCCCCAGTGCTGGGATTAAAGGTGTGCTGTGGGATGTTCTGTATGTCAACGTGTTGTCAATTAACTCTGATTGGTTAATAAATAAAACACACTGATTGGCCAGTAGCCAGGCAGGAAGTATTGGCGCCACAAGCAGAGAAGAGAATTCTGGGAAGTGTAAGGCTGAGGCAGAGAGACACTGCCAGCCAACACCATGACAAGCAAGATGTAAGGTACCAGTAAGCCACAAGCCATGTGGCAAAGTATACATTGTGGTGGGTATTGTGTTCCCTGAAATATTGTGTATTCCCCGAAATAAACATATCTGGGGTCAGAGAACAGACAGCCACTAGAACAGAGCCAGAAATGGTGTCTAGAAAATGGGAAGAGTAAGCCATAACAGAAGTTGGGCAGTGGTGGTACACACCTTTAATCCCAGCACTTGGGAGGCAGAGCTAGCCAGATCTCTGAGTTCAAGGCCACTTTAGAAACAACTAAACTTGGTGACCCATGCCTTTAATCCCAGGGAATGGGGGCAGAAAGAAAAAGGTATATGAGGCGTGAGGACCAGGAACTAAAGAGGAAAAAGCATGTAGTTAGTTAAGCTTTGGAGCAACACAGTTCAGCTGAGATTCATGTGGAGGAGGACTCAGAAGCTTCCAGCCTGAGGAAACAGGATCACCTGAGGAACTAGCAAGGTGAGATAGCTGTGGCTTGTTCTGCTTCTCTGATCTTCCAGCATTCACCCCAATAACCTGCCTCGGGTTTGATTTTATTAATAAGACTCTTTAGGATTCCTGTTACAATAGATTAATAGAAATGGGTTAATTTAAGATAGTAGAAGTAGATAACAAGAAGCCTGCTATGGCCATACAGTTTATAAGTAATATAAGTGTCTGAGTGATTATTTTATACTTGAGTTGTGGGACTGCGGGGGCTTGGTGGCACCTGGAGAGAAGCTCTCCAGCTACAAAGGCATGTGCCACAACTGCCCAGCCTTTCTAGATTTTGTTTTTTTCTGAATGATCAGAGGAATAATAATAATAAACTTTTGAAGCTTTCTTTCAAATTTGCTTTCACTTACACATAATCACTCCAGTGTGATAGTTCAGGTACCACTTACAGTTTATACAGTGTATTTCTTTTCAGGTAGATGTTGTTTGTTTGTTTGTTTGTTTCCATGTTTTATTTTACTTTACTTTTAGTTTTGGGAGGCTGTGCTTCATGTACACCAGGGTAGCCTCCAACTTATCCTGTAGCTAAAGTTGACCTTGGAATTCTAATTCTCTTGCCTTTCCCTTCTACATACTGAAATTATGGCTACATGCCATCACACTCAGCTCTGTGTTTAATTGCTCAGCCTCTAAGTTACTTCTGATGTCTCTGCCAGGAGCATCCAGATGAGATTCACATTTGAATAGAATTCATGAGGCAGATTGTTCCCCAGTCGTGGATTGACACCATCTGATCTTCTAAAGGCTTAAAGGAATAAGCATGTGAAACAGGGAGAGATTCGCTCTGCCTGTTATTTTAGTCTGGGCTGTTGATCATCTCCTTAACACTGGACTTCATTGGCACATTCAGTTCTAGGGCCTGAGATGTGGACTGGAGATTTTTCTTCAGGCTTCCCTATGTCTCCAGTTTATAGATTTATTTATGCCCATATATATGTTTCATACATACGTTTGGAAAGAGACACATTCAACAAAATGTGTACCATTTGTTCTGGTTCTCTGGAGAATACTGGCTGGTATACTTTTCAGAAAACTGAACTTCAAATTTTTTGGAAACCTGATCATTCCATAAACAACACATATTCCCCATTTCCCTTAAAACTCCTCTGTATCCTCTATTTACCTTTTAGTTTCTGTTTTATGAAAACATGAGGAGACCTGTCTACTACTTAGCTTATGTTTCTAGCTCCCTTTAAAAGATGATAAATTTTTAGAACTCAGAATCTTGTAGAAATTTTGGAAGCATCAACAAAACGCTGAAGTAGTGAGATTTGGAGGGGGGATGACTCACAAATAACAACATAGAGACTTTTTATTAATTATGAGAGCTTGGCCTATAGCTTAGGCTTGTCCCAAACTAGTTCTTATGACTTGGATTAACCCATTTATATTAATCTATGTCCTACCATGTGGTTTACCCCTCTTCCATCTTGCACCTTCTGTTTCTTCTCTATGTCTCCTGATGTCTCCCTTGAGTGCCTAGATTCCTCCTCATGCTTCCTCTGAAATCCTGCCTTTCCTTCTGCCTAGTTTTTGGCCATTCAGCCTTTTACTACAACAATCACAGCAATATACCTTCACACAGTGTAAAATATCCTACTACACACTGACATTAAAGTTAATGGTGGTTGTAGCAAGAACATTGTTATAAGTACCACACAGACAGAATGCTACATACACCATGATTGCTATCCCCAAAATCTCACTGTGTGTCTTCCTGTGATTGCTTCTCCACTCTAAACTCATCTTTTTTTTTTTTTTTTTTTTTCTGAGATCCTTTTTTTGTCCACAGGGAAGATTTGTTGTTCTTTTCTTAACAGCAGTCATGTTAGAGGGCAGTGTGTCTGATATCCAACAATAGGATTGTGCAAGTGTTCAAGGCTTCCCTCCAGACTCAGCATTCTGCCTTTTACCCCTTGCTTTCCTATGAGCGTTGTAAACATAGATCAGCTCACTCCTGTAATCTGGTTGTGGTAGCATGAAGCCATGCTCCTGCTGTCTATCACTTTGCTGGTTAGTGTAATAATGTTTATCTCCTCTACTATACTTGTTACTGTACACTAGCATCTGAGACTGGGCTCAGGATAGGAAACAGAGGTTATCAGAGGTGACAGAGTAGAAATGGCAGTCAGAAAAATGAGACATAAGATTAGCAAATCAGGACTTATATAATCTGAACCCCAAGGCATAAAAGCCTAAGAAAACAGAATTAGTAGAAAAATATTGGAACTCCAGAGAGGAAATAAAATGCTTTCTCAGTTCTGACTTAATCAGCCTAAGGGTTTTATAGTTGTGATTTGTGTCTCTATTTCTTTCTCTGGAAAACTTTTTAAATATTTAAAGGCCTTAAAACTTCTCCTTCAAGCAGAAATTTCAGGAGAGAGAAGATAAAGGCTTGATCTTTCAATGATTACAGGTTATGGTTTGTGGACTACATTCTTAGGATGAAACTAACAATATTTTCCTTGGGGTGAGGGTGTTGTATAATCTGTCATAAATCTGAGGTCACTCACTAATGAACCATGTACTCTTCCCTCAGTTGTCTGTGCTTCATAGTCCTTTAGAAAGGAGAATCATCAATATTACTCACTGTCAAGTTTAATGTCTTGACCATTAAAGATGAAAGTACATATATTTTAAATCCATACTCAGTAAGTCCAGTTGGACACATTTCTCAAAGCACCTGCACCTCATTAATGGGTGGATAGTCAAACTTCCTGGTATCCCAGGATTCCAGAAGATTTAAAAGTTTGCAATTTTGTCTACATTTCTTTTTCTTTTCTTTTCTTTCTTTTTTGTTTTTGTTGTTTTGTTTTTTTCGAGACAGGGTTTCTCTGTGTAGCTTTGCACCTTTCCTGGAACTCACTTGGTAGTTCAGGCTGGCCTCGAACTCACAGAGATCCCCCTGCCTCTGCCTCCCTCTGCTGGGATTAAAGGAGTGCACCACCACCACCCAGCAATTTTTTCTACATTTCTTAAGGAAAATATGAAATAGTGAGTGCAGTTAAGAATGAGAACAGTTCTCACAAGTTGGGGCAATTTATCATTTTGAGAAGTATTTGACAATGGCTTGTGGCACTTTTGTCGTACTGCAGAAGGAGGTGACTGACATTTGGTTAGTAGACGCCAGAAATATTAGAAATAATACATAGAGCATCATCTACACATCTCACAAATGATCTGACCTAACATATCTAAGTTGTAAGGTTTGGCACCCATTATCTGGATGATGGTTAAAAGAGACTAACAAATGCAAAATAACACAAATACAATATAAAATTAGGCTGTGAAATGATCTTTTTTCCACTGTACATCCTGCTGGCCAGCTATGTTTCTGAAGAAAAGCTTATAGTTAAAATCCCAAGACGATATTTTGACTTAAATCAAAAGGATATCCTAGTCCTAACTAGCAACATGCTTCATCTAATTAAACATACATACAAAATTGGAAATAACAATTATAAATGCCAATTATACAATGTACACAGCACATGTCTGTCAGCTCTAGCCAGCTCTTGATCCATTGACCAAAAGGTCAGAAAGCCTCAAAATGTAGCCCTTAATACACTTTGAGGGTGATAGCTCTGGAAATTCTGTCTCATTTTGCTACTTGTAAAATTAAAAAAGGGAGCATAAGTATTTTTCCACAGAGAATTATTTCATATAGGAAAGTATATAACTTGAGTTATACGAATAACCTCCTTGCTCTGTGACTCCAAATCCAGTGAACATATGTATTAGTTTAACATGAAATGGCCTTCTCTCTGCATTATGGTGACATTTTCCTTTTTAGTAGTATTCAGGATGATCATTTATCATTTATAATATGTATATTCACAATTATTATGTTACTAAATATACTTTAAATGTTTTATTTTATATAAATAAGTACTCACATAAAAAGATTGGAAAATAAAATATTGAGGACTCACATGACTAGCATTTCTTTCATATATGGACCAATTTCTGGGCTAAAATGCTGGGATCTCAATAATTCTGTTTAGTGATGAAAATAGTATGTCCTTGAATGTCTCTGAATTTCATGATTTTTTAAATAAATATTTTCTAGGCAAAATATCTAAGTACATTTTCTTTTTATTTATTTATGTAAATATTTATTATTATTATTATTATTATTATTTTTATTATTTTTATTATATTTGTGTTTTAATTTTACACATCAGTCATGGGTTCCCCTGTCCTACCCACTCCCACTCCCCTTCCCCCCCCAGCCCTTCCCCTCCATTCCCATCTCCTCCAGGGCCAAGACTCCCCTGGGGATTCATTTAAACCTGGTGGATTCAGTACAGGCAGGTTCAGTGCCCTCCTTCCAGGCTGAGCAAAGTGTCCCTGTGTAAGCCCAAGGTTCCAAACAGCCAGCTCATGCACTAAGAACAGGTCTGGATCCCACTGCCTGGATGCCTCCCAAACAGTTCAAGCTATTTAATTGTCTCACTTA
Organism: Onychomys torridus; assembly: GCF_903995425.1. Classification (NCBI taxonomy): domain Eukaryota; kingdom Metazoa; phylum Chordata; class Mammalia; order Rodentia; family Cricetidae; genus Onychomys; species Onychomys torridus. Next base: position 58,839,340 of record NC_050444.1, on the reverse strand, counting down.
TCCAGAGGGCCTGATCCAGCTGGGGGCTCCACAGCCTTTAGCTCATAATTCATGTGCTTCCATTCGTTTGGCTATTTGTCCCTGTGCTTTTTCCAATCTTGGTCTCAACAATTCACACTATTACAGTCCCTCCTCTTTCTCGACAATTGGACACCTGGAGCTCCACCTGGGGCCTGGCTGAGGATCTCTGCATCCACTTCCATCAGTTATTGGATGGGAATTCCAGCTCAACTCTTAGGGTGTTTGGCCACCTGATCACCAGACTGGGTCAGATCAGGCTTTCTCTTGACCATTGCCAGCAAAGGATGTATCATTGTGGATTTCAGGGGACCTCTCCAGCACTCTGCCTATACCTGTTCTCATGTGGTCTTCATTTATCATGGTCTGTTATTCCTTATTCTCCCTTTCTGTTCTTGATCCAGCTGTGATCTCCTGCTACCCTAAGCTTTCTTCCCCTCAAACCTTGCCCTTCATTACTCCCACTGTCATCCATGTTGTTCATGTAGATCTCATCCATTTCTCTATCATTGGGCGGTCCCTGTGTCTTTCCTAGGGTCCCATTTTCTATGTAGCCTCCCTGGAATTGTGTAGCAGTCTAGTCATCTTTGTTTTACATCTAGTATCCTACCATGAGTGTGTACATACCATGTTTGTTGTTCTGAGTCTTGGTTACCTCACTCAGGATGATTTTTTCTAGATCCATCCATTTGCCTGCAAACCTCATGATGTCATTGTTTTTCTCTGCTGAGTAGTACTCCATTGTGTATATGTACCATATTTTCTAAATATATTTCCATTAATTATGATGTTGAGATCTTTCTCTGAGCTAAGCACTCTACATACATAATTTCAACTATTCTCATAAATGATCAAAAACCTATCACATAGGTGTTCTTATACTGATATCATAGTTTTTTAAAAAAAAAAAAACTACTTGTTTGCCAGTGAAGAGCCAAGTGACAGATTTAGATACAAAACTGTATCTGCCTGTCTCCTGAATCATACAGAGACTGTGCTCTTAACTGCCTCTCAAGGAAGAAGCATAGGCAAAAATGTCAGCACAGAAAAACAATATGAATGATATTTGAGATCTAATTAATTTAATAGAGCAATAAAATTGATATTTCTATTAATTGCCAGAGTCAGAGAATCTATAATAATTACCATGTGGAATTCTTAAGAAGGAATGTCAATATATTGACATAAAGTTAAGTCCTTTTCAGAGTAATGATTTCAAATCCATAATTATGTTCTCTAGCCCCTGTATGTTAGAGAAACTTTAATCTACACTAGTCACCTCTAGAGTAGAGGATGCACTCTAAGATCCCAGGTAAGTGTGTGAACCTGTGATTATTACCACACCATATAAGTAATATGTTTCCATTAAACAAGTACTAATGATAAAAAGTTTAATTTCTAAATTGAGCATGAAATAACAGTATAACTAATAATAAAATAGATCAATGATAACAGTATGTAGCAATAAATCCTGGGTGAATATATTCCCTCTTTCAACATATGTCATTTCACTGTACTTCCTTTTCTTGGGATGTTGTGAGATGATTCAATGTCTGTATGAGGAAATGAAATGGAAAGAATTAGGCAGACATTGTGACACAGCTTTAGGATACATAAAGGCTGAATGAATGCAAGCTCTGTGGTGTTGTAGCTGGCAATCTGAAACCTGGCATGACCATTGAGTGACTAACAGATGAGTACCTTATACACTTTGAGTACTCTGAACTTCATGGGTAGACTGCAGCTGTGTGATTCAAGATTTTATCACATTACTTACAATGCTATGAAATATAAAACTTATAATTAATTATTTATGGACTTTGTAGTCAGTGTTTTCTGACTGTAGTTGTTCAATGGCAAAACTATAGAAAAAGAAATCACACACATACACACACACACAAAAAACAATAACAAGGACTACTTTATCTGCAAAGTTTCATATTGCATGGTAGTTTCACAGAAAATAGACATGAAGAAAATTAAATATAGACGTCAAATAAAGCACAGATATATATCTTTCAGGTCTTCAGCATGAGTAGCCAGAGCTTTTTAATGTGGAACCATCTCTCCAGCCTCCACTATCTAAATTCTCCAAAGGGTGTCAAAAGCATACATTGGAGAATCCAGTCCCTTCAAAAAGTATTTTCAAGGAAACTTGATAATCAGGTGCAGAAGTAAGAATCAGATGCCTGTTTGTCTCCCTGTACAAAAATCTTTCCAATATGGGTCAACAATCTTAATATGAAATATGGAACTTTGAAACTGAAGTGGGAGGAGTTGAGATTTAGGGATAGATAAGGATGTTCTGAAAAGAATTCTAGTCATTTAGGAATAAGAGTCAGAATTGACAAATGACATTGAATTAAATTCAAAAGCTTCCACAGAACAGAGGAAACAGCAGAGTAATCAGCCAGACTTCAGAATAGAAGAAAATATTTCCTGCTATACAATTAACAGGCCATTGATAAAAAAGACAAAAATATGGAAATCGACAATCTAAGTTCACAGTTTTCACACACACACAAAAAAAATCCAATCAGTAAATTAGCTGGGCAGACAGTTCTCCAAAGAATAAATAAAAAAGGCCAATATACAAATCAAAAATTTTTCAACCTCCTTTGCCACAGAGGAAACAGTAATCAACTACCCTGAGATTCTCTCTCACTTCAGTCAAAATGGGTATCATCAAGTAAAAAAATGACAGTGCATGCCTGTGAGGATTCAGTACTGCACAATGTTGGTATGAAGTTAAATTAGTTAAGGCGCTTGGGAAATCAATATGGATATGTTCCTTATTAAGGAAACAAATGCACAAATAAAGCATAGATGATTTTCCAAGAACCCTCCATCCCTACACCCTGAGAAAGCATCACCTGCATGCTCACATAGACCAAATTCACTGTTTAAGATTTTGAACTTACATTTCAATGCAGAGTATATGATTTTATTTCTCTAAACTCAAGAGAATTTTTTCACTAAAGTGTCATTAAATTTCATATATTATTACTGTAATTTTCATTTTTCATATCACATTATATGAATAGAGTGCAATGTGTTCAACTCTTCTGTTGATAAACACTGTTTTAACAGTTTTTTTTTTCCTTTTTTATTCATTATCTTTGTGTTTTACACATCAGCCATGGGTTCCCCTGTCCTCCCCGCTCCCGCACCCACCCTCACCTTCTCCCTAGCACCTTCCCTCCATTCCCACCTCCTCCAGGGCCAAGACTCCCCTGGGGATTCATTTAAACCTGGTGGATTCAGTGCAGGCAGGTCCAGTCCCCTCCTTCCAGGCTGAGCAAAGTGTCCCTGTGTAAGTCCCAGGTTCCAAACAGCCAGCTCATGCACTAAGGACAGGTCCAGGTACCACTGCCTGGGTGTCTCCCAAACAGTTCAAGCTATTCAATTGTCTCACTTATCCAGAGGGCCTGATCCAGCTGGGGGCTCCACAGCCCCTGGCTCGTAATTCATGTGCTTCCATTCGTTTGGCTATTTGTCCCTGTGCTCTTTTTTTAAATAGTTTATAATATATATATATATATATATATATATATATATATATATATATATATATATAAATATATTGCTGTTGTGAACAGCAGGGATACAGTGTACATACCATTGGCTACATATAATAAGTTTCTTTTTCTTTTCTTCTTTATTGATTTTTTTTTCATTTTACATACCAACCAAAGATCCCCCTCTCATCCCTCCTCTTGATACCCCCCAACTTTCTACTCAACCCATCCTCTATCCCCTCCTCTAAAAAGGTAAGGCCTCCCTTGGGGAGTCAGCAAAGCCTGATACATTCAGTTGCAGCAGACTCAAGGCTCTCCCTCCTGTATCAAGGCTGTGCAGGGTGTCCCAATATAGGTAATGGTATATATCAATATAGGTAAATCCTGATCGCATTGCTAGGGCCCCCTTAAACAGACCAAGCTATACAACTGTCTCACTTATGCAGACATCCTAGTCCAGTCCCATGCAGGCTCCACAGCTGTTGGTCTAACGTTCATGAGTTCCCACTAGCTTGGCTCAGTTGTCTCTGTAGATTTCCCCATCATGATCTTAATGCCACTAGCTCATAGAATCTCTCTCCCCTGTCTTCTACTGGACTCTGGAGCTCTGCCTGGTGCTTGGCTGTGGATTTCTGCATCTGCTTCTATCAATTAGTGGATGAAGGCTCTATGATGACAGTTAGGGTATTCATCAATCTGATTAGGAAGCAAGGGGAACATTCCTCTACTGTGGGTGGGAGTGCAAATTCGTACAGCCACTTTGGAAATCAGTATGGTGGTTTCTCAGAAAATTGGGAATCAATATACCTCAAGACCCAGCTATACCACTCTTGGGCATATACCCAAGGATTGCTCAATCATACCACAAGGACACCTGCTCAGCTATGTTCATAGCAGCATTATTAGTAATAGCCAGAAGCTGGAAAAAACCTAGATGCCCCTCAACTGAAGAATGCATAAAGAAAATGTGGTGCACATACACAATGTAGTATTACTCAGCTGTAAAAAAAAAAATTACATCATGAAATTTGCAGGCAAATGGATGAACTAGAAAATATCATCCTGAGTGAGATCACCCAGACTCAGAAGGCCAAATATGGTGTGTACACACTCATAAGTGGATACTAAATGATCAAAGGATAATCAGACTGCATCCAACAGCTCTAGAGAAACTAGTTAACAAGGAGGACGCTAAGAGGGATGCATGGATTGCCCTGGGAAGGCAGAATAGATGAGATTTCCATGAGTAAACTGGGGGCAAGGGGAACAATAGAGGGTTAGGGTTAGGGGGTGAAAATATAAGGGAACAGGATGGTGAGCTGGAACAGGGACGGAGTGGGAGAGCAATGAAAGAGATATCTGGATAGAGGGAGACATCATGGGGATAGGCAGAAACCTGGTGCTAGGGAAGTTCCAGGAATCCACAAGGATGACCCCACCTTAGACTACTAGCAATAGCTGAGAGGGTGTTTGAGCTGGCCTACCCTGGTAATAAGTTTCTTTTAGTTTTGCAAGTTGGGTTGAGGTTTTTGGTTGAGAATCTAAATTATTGATGTCCTGACATATAAACTTATAGAAAGAGTTTTATTATTCTATAACCTCACCAAAGAGCTTATAGTAGATAAAAGGAGAGTGTGAACTATAACACTGCATTTGAGCAAACTTTGAATATTTTTCCTCAGATAATTATATTAAGCAATGTAAGATAGTGAGCTTAATCTGTGCTTGCACATAAATGAGGTCAAATATCTTCAGATACATTTCCCAGCCACATGCCTCTTCTACTAGCGTGAAATGTCTCTCCATTCCCCTTTCACAGTTTCTCTGTGATATTTCCTTTTTTTTTTCTTCCATTCTGGTGCTGTCCCCATTGATTTTTCCCTTCTGTAATCAACATGTTCCCAGTTGTAATATATTTTTTCATTTAGCATTTTTTTGATGAACTCAAAAATCTAAACTTTAACATTGTCAAATATTGTCAGAATTTTTATTTTGCTTAAAATATGCCCATAAATGTGTTCTACTAAGATGTTTACAGTTTTTAGTTCAAAATGCCTCACTGTGTGTGCAAATTGTCTTGTTTTTGTAGAGAGCTATTTGTCCACTTCCATTTGTTAAATCTTCCTACCTTTACCTCTTGAAAAGAAAATTGTATAACATTTTCTTGTGTTAGTGTGTGTTGTGTGTAGTACAGGCACATAATTGTGGGAATGTCATGCCCATTTATGTGAATACTCGCTCTCTATTGCCTTGGGATAAAAACTTTTTTGGAATTTTTTTTCTTTATTAAGAAATTTTCTATTCACTCCACATACCATCCGCAGATCTCCCCTCCTCCCTCCCCCACCCTCCCAACCCCCTTTCCCGAGCCACCCCAAATCCCCATATACCCCAAATCGAGGTCTCCCATGGGGAGTTGGTAGAGCCCAGCACACTGTGCCTGGGCAAGTCGAAGCCCCTTCCCACTGCACCAAGGCTGTGCAAGGCTTCACATCTCAGGCACCAGATTCCCAGAAGCCTGCCCATAGACCAGAGACATATCCTGACCCCTCTGCCTGGGTGCCCCCCAAGCAGTTCAAGCCAAACAAGCATCTTTTGTATCCAGAGGGCCTAGTCCAGTCCCATGGGGGCTCCACAGCCACCAGTCCACAGTTCATGGGCTTCCACTAGTGTGGCCAGTCATCTCTGCACGTCCTGCCATCATGATCTCAATGTCCCTCATCTCAGAATCCCTCCTCTCATCAACTGGATTCCTGGAGCTCAGCCTGGTGCCTGGCCATGGATTTCTGCATCTGCCTCCATCAGTCACTGGACAAAGGCTCTATGATGACATCTAGGTTATTTGCTAGACCAGTTACCAGAGTAGACCAGTCCTGGCACCCTCTGGACCCCTGCCAGCAGATCAAGGTGGGGTCATCCTTGTGGATTCCTGGGAGGATCCCCAGAACCCTGCCTCTTCCTATTCCCATGAAGTCCTCATCTATCATGGTATCTTCCTCCCTGCCTTCCCACTCTGTCCCTGTTCCAGGTTGACCCTCCCATTTCCCTATGTTCTCATCCCCCACTCCTTACCCTCTGTGACTCTCCCACACCCAGTCCACTCATTTAGATCTCATCCACTTCTCCTTCACAGGGTCATCCATGGGGACATAAACTCTTAATCAAATGTTTGTCTTTTTAACTAGACTAGCTTGTGAGGACCTTCCAGAATCCACTTGTCTCTGTCCACCAATGCTACTTTTTACAGACCCACATTGTAACATGAATCTTAAAAGGTCTTATTAATAAATACAAACCCAGAGCCAGATATTGAGGTAAACACTGAAAGGTCAGAGAAACAGAACAGGCCACAGCTAACCTCATCTCGCCAATTCCTCAGCTGATCTCGTTTCCTCAAACTGGAAGCCTCTGTGTCCTCATCCAAATGGATCTCAGCTGAACTACTGCTGCAAAGCCTAAAAGCTTAACCAGATTCAAGTTCCTGGTCCTCATGCCTTATATACCTTTCTGCTTCCTGCCATCACTTCCTGGGATTAAGGGTATGTATCACCATCCTTGGATATTTCCAGTGTGGCTTTGAACTCACAGAGATCAGAATGGATCTCTGCCTCTAAAATGCTAGGATTAAAGGTGTGTGTGCCACCATTTTTTGGCCTCTATCTAGTAGCTCTTCTGTTCTCTGACCCCAGATAAGTTTATTAGGATGCACAATATATTGGGGGAACACAATATTACCACACCACATAGCCATGCCAACATTTAGTTTTACATAGATACTAGAAATGCAAACTCAGGTCCTCATGCTTTCAGAACAAACACTCTTACTCAGTGAGGCATTTCCCCAGTGCAGATATACCCAAAAGTCCATGAATAGATGTGACCTCTTTGGTTTCTCATTCATATTTGGTTGACAAGTTTTCATGCCTATAACAGTCACCACTATCATTATAATAAAATTTACAATTAAGTTCTAATAACCTGAAGAGTAAATGTAAAATAATTACTTGTTTAATGAAATATTAAACAGTAGAATATATAAATTTTAGATACATAGATAAAAATATATAAACCTTAACAATATAGTTTCTGTGTAGTAATCTTTATGTACATTGTGAATATGTATTACTTTCAGTGGTTAATAAAAAGCTGCCAGGCTGGTAGCCAGGCATAGATGTGACAGCCAGACACAAAGGACTTTGGGAAGAGGCAGGGCCAAGTAAGGAGAGATGCCAGCCAGCCTCTGAGCAAGCAGAACATGTAGAAAATGAAGTAACACACCATGAGCTATGTGGTAAGGCATAAATAAGAAATATGGGTTAATTAAGTGTAAGAGTTAGCGAGTAACAAGCCTGAGCTATCAGCCAAGCATTTATAAGTAATATTAAGTAAGCTTCTGTGTCAGTAATTTGGAAGTAGTTGCTGAGGCGGGAAAAATCTGTCTACATATAGTAGTTTAGAAGATCCCAAATTATCAAATGTAGAATGACACCAATCACAATTTTTAAAAGTTATATATAAAAGTTAAATATATAAAACTTTCCCACTTAGATTTATGATTTTTGGATTTTCAAACAAATATAATTCATTATATTTAAAGATATTAAAGGAGAATAAATAATTAGTCATTTAAAATAACTGGAAGGAAAATATTTGATAAAAAATCCAACCTTAATGAATAAGGCAAAAATCTTTTTATAGCAGAAAAAAATTGTATCGTTAATCTAGTACAAATATTGAAAACAAAAAGGGGAAAGTTTTTAATGCTCCATTCATCTGACACTGCTCAACCACTCCAGATGCAAAGCATGGAGTCATTGGTAATCTGGCACTGTTGCAGAGGGCTAAACTGACCCAGAAAGCAGAGTGAAAGATAGCATGGCCTCCAGTGTGAAGTATGCAAACGAGCAAAGCTGAATTATTCAACAAGGAGAGGAATGTCCTCTCTATTCCTAACAAAAGTGCTATAGGAAGCTGTAGGTCCTTTGGGGGGCATGCTAAAGACAGTAGATGCTGAGAAAAGACATCATGAGACCCGCAACTACAGTGAGAACTGAAGCCAAGATGAACACACCATCTCAGGATCCTGAAGTGTCCAAGCAAAGGACAAGCCTGCTATTAGAAACTGAAGGGAGACTGCCAAGTTGCTGGACTACAGTTAAGAAAATGGTTGTAGATTGGTCATAACATGCAGCAAGGAGATTTGAGATCTGCCAATAGGGAGTGTGAACAAACCAAACCATTCTGTCAAAATAAGCCTTAACTTCTGAAATCTTAACTTCTTTGTGTTTTTCTATGTGGTTTTGAGCTCTCATACCAAACTCTGCTCTCTTGCAAAGATGGCTGCTGATGGGGCCTTTGTTGAAATATAAGAGTCTTAAAGAGACACACATGCTCAGAATACAGTGAAGGACAGAGCTGCATGTTGTGAACACTGGAGACCAAAGAGATCATCCAAGTAGTGAATGAAGAAGAAATGGCTTATGTCTGCCTCAGTGTCTCCTCCTTCCCAAATATAGGCAATGACCCATTTGTCATTTATGCTGTCCCATATATAATTTTATTTCCATCATTTGTAATTGTGGTTTGCAAACTCTATTTCATTTTCCATATATTTAATGTATTATTATATTAAAGGTATATGTACATGTGCATATGTGTGCACATGTGTATGTGCCTGTGAATGTGCATGTTTGTGTGCATGCATGTGTATGTGAGAATATGTGTGCATAAGTGCAGGGGTGTGGATGTACATGTACATATGTGCAGGTGTGTGCATGTATGCATGTACTTATGTGTATATATGTTCATGGGGTGTGTGTGTGTGTGTGTGTGTGTTCCTGTGAAGGTACAGCTGCATGTGAATGTGTATGTGTACATGTAGATATATGTGTATGCAGACCTGAGGTCAATTCCAGCTACTATTCTACCTGCAGTGAAACCCACTTTTTATTTGTGGTGGGTTCATTCTTTGGCCTAAAACTCAAATCTGGTGTCTTTGCCTTGTCAGTGCTGGAATTACAAGCATGATCACAACCATAATATCCAGCATTATTATGTGTATTCTGGAGATTAAATTCAGCAAACCCACAGGTGTGACATCCTTATGCAAATTCTTCTTAGTGTGGTATGTTTGGTACATGGTGGCTTTGTAGGGGCTACTTTTAAAACTGCCTCCTAATTAAAAAGAAAAAAAAAAACAAAGCAAAACAATAACAAAAGTAAAAAATAACCAAAACAAATACCAATGGTCCCTGTGAGTGTTCAACCATCAGCATAGTTATTGTGCCACATTCATACATTAAGTTTTGGAATTTAATATTATGGTGGATATGAATCACTCAAAGGATACTATTTGTTGAACTGCTATATTTATATAGTGCACGTCAGTGTAATCACTTCTGACTATAAAGTTATATCTATGATAAAGTTATATGTATTATATATAATCTTTTTCATATTGAAGGGCTTGCTGTTCTTTATTAATTAAAATTTACCAGAGGTGTTTGCTCATATTACTGTAAAAAATACTTCAAAAAAGAATCATACCTTTAACCATGTATCCAGGTTGTTTGTGGAAACAGTAAAGTATTCATTCATTCATTGTTCTCTGGGTAATGACAAAACTGGTTCACAGTCTTTCACCTGCAGTTACTCATTGTCTATTTCCATTTCTTCTAATTTGCCTGTTTGATTTTATATTTTCGGCAATGTATGAACAAATACATAAATGAATACTGGGAAAAATAATTACCAAATACCCATTACTTCACACATATCAATTAAAACAGAAAGACAAAGTAAAAGCATTTAATTTGCTTTGGTTCCTGTGTGTTTATGTTGTAAATATGTGACCATAAGCAGTTAACAGAGACACAAGCCTAAATGAATAGGATTATTTCCTACCCTTTTTTTTTTTTTAACTTTTACTTCAGTATTTACTTATTTTTTAAATCCTCTTACAGTTTTATGAGGAGCCTAAGAAAAATCTCTAGAATGTGTAAGGAGGTGACTTACATGGGTGTATTTAAATAAGAAAAGTTTTTTTCAGTACTGTTCTTTGCCCCCCCTTTTTCCCTATTACTTGGTATTTTCTTTTATTCCCATTGTAATAAAAAGAACATTTAGAAACACAAAGATTAGAGATGGGGAAATAGCATTGTGTTTACCGATATCATCATTTACACAAAAACCTACAGCACTCTGAAAGTTATTAGAGATAAAGGAGCTTGTAGAGATAGCTAGATAATGGCTCCTATGCAAAGACTATTATATCTATTTACTGTTTTAGCAAGCAACATGGATACATGGTTAAAGATATGATTTTTAAAGTACTTTTTACAGTAATATGAGCAAACACCTCTGATAAATTTTAATTAATAAGGACAATGAGCCCTTCATTATGAAAAATATTATATAGAATATATATATATATAACTCTATCATATATATATATATATATATATAACTTTATCAAATAATATCAAAGAATGCCCTATGTAAATAGTGAGGTACACTGTATTTGTTGGTCATGTTGATTTACAAATTGAAAACAACTTCTCTGAGAACCTAATAAAAATTTTGAAAGAAAAGTAGCCATGTTAATATATGGGAAATTCAATACTCTGAGCTGGCCCAGAGGAGCCAACAATGACAAAGGTGGGTGCATTGCAAGATAAAGAACCCCAAACCAGAAACCTAATAAACTTATCTGGGGTCAGAGAACAGAATAGCCATTAGAGAGACATAAAGGCCAGAAAATGGTGGCACACACACCTTTAAGCCTAACATTCTAGAGGATCCATCCAGATCTCTGTGAGTTCAAAGCCACACTGGAAACAGCCAGGCATGGTAACACACGCGTTTAATCTAGGAAGTGATGGCAAGAAGCAGAAACATATATAAGGCTTGTGGACCAGGAACTAGAGCCTGGTTAAGCTTTTAGGCTTTTGAGCAGCAGTTCAGCTGAGACCCATTCAGATGAGAACACAGAGGCTTCCAGTTTGAGGAAACAAAATCAACTGAGAGAGGAATTGGTGAGGTGAGATTAGCTGTGGCTGGTTCTCTTTCTCTGACCTTTCAGTGTTCACCCCAATTCCTGGCTCCAGATTTGTTTTTATTAATGAGACCTAACAATTCATCCTACACTCCACCAAAAATGAGTCAGTCAGACTCATTTACCCTTAAAACTGAGGGAATCACCTAGAGGAGGGGGTGAATATGTGAGGCAGTAATGTAATGTATAATGGGTAGTTATAAAAAAAGAAGTTTGAGTCCAGTTAATACTCATCTATTTTTCTTAGCTCTCTTCTCCCAAATGAGAAAGCTAACAGAAAATATCCCTCCGCAGGCTCTGCTATAAGCTCTTGCCATGAGTACCTGCTTTGGCCTCCTTCAGTGAGGAATGATAAACTGTAGGATAAAAAAACACTTCCTTCAAAAGGAGAAGGAGGAGGAGGTGGGAGTGGTGGAATAGTAGAAAATAGATAATATGAGATAATAAATAAAATAATGCAGTTGGAAATTAAGTGGCAATCATGTTTGTGGGATTTGGAGAAATGAGGGACTAGGGAAGAAGAGTTATCTACTATGAAGGGTACATGAAATCTAGTACTCTGTAATTCATTACAAAATATAATTAGAAAAAAAAGTAAAGGGAAATTTTCCAGCATGCTTCAATAATGCTGTTCTCATGATTCATGATTTATTAAACAAAATCTGAGAGGCTACAGAGGTCCCCAAAACAATATAGGCTTTTGCCATTGCTCTTAGTTACTCAACAATATAATCCTTTGCTGAAGATACCTGTATTGACTAGTTTTATGTCAGCTTGACACAACTAGAGTCATTTTGGAAGAGAAAACTTTAAATGAGAAAATGCCTCCACCAGGCTGGCCTGTGGGCAAGCCCGTGATGCATTTTCTTCATTGATGATTGATAATGTGGGAGAGCCAAGCCAAATGTGGGTGATGTACCCCCTGGGCTGGTGATCCTGGGTGCTAAAAGAAAGCAAGATAAGCAAGTCATCAGGAACAAGCCAGTAAGCAGCCTTCCTCCACGGGCTCTGCATCCGTTCCTGTCTCCAGGCTCCTACTCTGATTGATTTTCTTCCCTGACTTCCCTTAGTGATGGACTACTCCTGAATGTGTAAAATAAAGTAAACTCTTTCTTCTTCAAGTTGCTTTCAGTCATGATATTCCATTACAGTAATAGAAACTTTAACTAAGGAAATACTGCACATCTTGTTAACTAAGCTTTATATATATCAGCTTAGTTCCTACCTTTATATACATATTTATATACAAATTGAAACTAAGCTGTAAAATTTCTCCCTGCTTGCTAATGTTCATAATCTCTGAAGCTATCCAGGCTACTGGGGGAGAAGAGATATCAATGTACTTATTCAGGTATGAAACATAGAAATGATAATACCAACATACCACACAAGATGTCCCTACCAGCACAATAGTGGCAGAGCTATTGTTGGGGTAACTGATCACTCTATGAACTTGCTTGAGGCCCACTCCACATGAGAGTATCCATGCCTGGTAATATAAACCCAATCGAAACCCATTGCTGGGGAGGTCAAACTCCCTAAAGGGTGTTTGGGTGGTCTTTACTATCGTTGTTTGGCTAAATGGACATGGCACCAAACTGCCTTCAAAATATTTGTCTATGCCCATAGATAAATGCTATACTCAGTCTTAGTCAGAGAAGTTACTCTTTGCAATGAGTGACAAAGAATCTTGAGTCTCACAAATGTTCAGGATACTCAGAAAAAGTGAAGCTTAAGTGCTTAGCTCTAAATAGGACATGTATACCACCTCCTATAAGACACAGAGAACATTGCAGAAGATGATGTGGAAATAATTTAAGAGCTGGAAGAGCCAGGAAAAGGGCATGGCATAGCCACGGCAAGCGTATCCTCACAGTAGTTGTGGTGGGTGACAATGAACCTGTAAACACTTGTCCAGTCAACAGTGAAGCATGGATTGATTGGGAAAGGTCTCACAGGGCTCTAACTGTTACCTGTTGAACTATTGGCTGTCAATGGATTCAAGTGCAAAGGGAATTGTTATCATCAGTTTTTTACCCACTGAGCTCCAATGTCTAGTTCCAAACCATGACTCTGCTTAAATCGGTGAAATACAATACAAAACAAAAAGATGTGGATGTAGGAAAGGAAACTTAGGTATAAGGGGTTTTTACAGGGGTAGGAGGGATATGAGAGATGGAGAGAGAAACAGTAATACACTATATGCATGTAGGAAATTATCAAAGAATAAATTTAATTAATAAAAATAATGTGGAAAACTTTTGAAGACAGTCAGTGTCAACCTCTTCCCTACACACACACACACACACACACACACACACACACACACACCCATGCACACACAAATGCACACAGAGTATATTGCACAAAAGAATAAAAATAATATATATATATATATATATATATATATATATGTATTCAAGTACACTATTTTTAGTATAAAGTGTCAAAATATAAATCAGGATTCATATACAATAAATAATGAAATTTTGAACAACTAATCTCATCAGCAATCTGTATTGTATCACTATAATCTATGAGTAAGGAGAGGGGATAGGAAAGCAGTAAAGGATGGAAGGGAAGATGATGATAGAGGAACGGGAAAGGGAGGGAGAGGAGGGGAAGAAAAGAGTAGGGAGGGGAGGGGACAGGAAGAGGGAGAAGAGGGAAGGGGAAGTAGCGGAGATGAGAGGAAAGGAAGTTGGGACCATAAATTTATATTCAAAGTAACAATATATTCTAGGTTTTCTAAGGTTATTGAAAACTCTCATCTGAGGTAATATATTTTAATGTCAATTAACTCCCAAATTTTCTATTATCTTTTATTTTTATCACTCTTTCTCTATCTTTACATTTTCTCCTAGAGTACTTGGAAATTGTCAAGTTGTAGAAACAGGCAGGGTGAGGGTTGAGCCTCATTTCACTGCTAGCCTATATCGGAAAAACAAGGCATTGTTTCAAGGAAAGCAGAAGGAAATTGTGCTGAGCTACTCTGAGTCCATTCCTTCCTACTCTCTGTCTCTCCCCACTCATTCCCTGAATTTTGCCCCCATCCCCATCAGTAGATGCATGACATTTGCTATTCTTTTCTTCTGGTAAACTGACTTTTCTGGAGCATGTGTAGCTTGTTATCATTGTAAGTAGCCAATTCTAATTCAACAGGAAGATTTCTTACACATTTAATTATAATATCAATTAAATGTATACTGTCCAAATTAAATATTATTCTTTAAAACTTTCTTTAGATAGCAACCATGTAGTTCTCTAAATGATTACAAATTATTTCTAAATTAATATGATCTGTATAAACAAAAAAGTGGATGTGCTCTTTCAATAATTAATACTAATGAACAAAGCACTCCTACCCTCTCAAACACCCACGCATTCAGTAAATAACCATTGTGTGAAGGGTTGTGTGTTAATTAAGGAATTAGAGCACATTAAACATGGTGCTTTATGAACATATGTTTCAATTTCTCCTCTTCTCCTTTCGCCACACTAATGTAATAACAATAAGCAGTTGCGGAAAGGACTAAATCTAATAAGCCAGAGGCAAATTAGGCATATTAATCCACTGTATTTCTAATTTTTAAATATACAAGCATTGCCTTTTATTTTAAAATATTACTTAAATGCTTGTTCATTCTCTTAACCCCTTGACCTTTCTTTTCCATAGTTGAAAATCAGGGCCAGTCACTGTTGTTCGGTGATTGCTGTTCAAAAATTTGTAGTGGATGAATGCACTTGACCTACATTTTATTTTCAGCCCTTCCTTCTGTAACCTGAAAGAAAAATATATGTATCAGAGTTCACAGTGAGAGCAATCATCTATCCTGCACCGCCTACACCTTTCCTCAGAGTTCTGCAATCAACTGTGATAGCATTTGAGGACACTAATCAGTCAAATCCTGAAATTATTGATCCCAGAGAAACTCTATGAATGATTTCCTTTCCTTTTGTTCCTACTTGTGGGTAGTTACAATTAGCAAACATGGCAACATCAATGAGTCCAAATCTATAAATAAATGTGTAAAGTCATAATTCATAATCAAGTATAAGGAATGGTGGGATTAATTTGCTATTATTAGCATTTAACCTGGAGTTGAGAGAAGACCTCCTTCAAGGCATCCTGCACACAACTACACTGAACCAAGGAGAAAATTGTGGTGGTAATGTTTTGGATCCAAACTTTCCACAATTCTCATGTGTTTGTCTCTTTGATATACTAGTTTTAGAATTAAGAAGACCAGCCTTTAGATCTACAGAGATGTACCAGGGATTTGTGTTTGATCGCCTACACAGGAACTATGTATGCAGATCAGTTCAACCTCAGAGAACCCAGATAATGAGGTTTTTGTACCCTTTCCATATAAATCTCCTACCAAGAGAGCCCCAGGGTGCCATTTACACTCTCTTGCATCCTAAAAGCCCTGTTTAATTTCAAACCTCACAGCCCTATGAGCAGCTAATAATGTGTTATCACCATGATTTATTTAGCTGTGTATCCGAAGCTCCTAACTTAATGCCTGTCTCATAGTAGTGATGGTAAAGTTAGAACAGAATTGAACAAACTGGAGCTGTACTCACTCATGACAGATCAAAACTCACAACCATTTCTGTTTTGCAAAATGGTATCCAATCAATGAAATTGCAGTTACAAACCGTAAGTTAGAACTAGTTAACTGAGAAATCATCCCTAGGGAGAATTAGATTATGTTTTACTTTTTTCAGATAACTCATCTTTAAAATCATTTGCATTTTCTCTTTCTATAAGTAAATACTAATTTTTTTTCCTTTCTGGGCCTCAACATAAGGCCAGATACACTGAATCCAACAGAAGAGAAAGTGGAGAAAAGTCTTAAACTCTTTGGCATAGGAAAAAAAAATTTCTGAACCAAACACCAAGAGCATAGGTGCTAAGATCAACAATTAATAAATGAGACTCGTGCAACTGAAACCTTCTTTATGGCAAAGGATAGCATTTACCCATACAGTAAATCCTTGTTCAGTTTTTTTGTTTGTTTGTTTTGTTTTTCCCAACTACCTCTCCCTTTCCTGATGGACTTAAAAACCTGAACAACGATTTACTCTATGGGTAAATGAAGGAGTGAGATCCAATTTAAAACCCCAGCATTCAATAAACTGGGATTTCAGGAAGAATGCAAAAGGATAATGAAGTTCAAGGGCATCTTCTACTATATATCATGCTAAAGACCAGTCTAAGATATATGAGACTATATCCAAAATAAAAATTATAACAAGAAGAAAGAGCTGGGGAGATAGAGATATAATGTCCAAAAAAAAGACATCTATATTTTCCAGAGGTAAGAGACAATAAAAAATATCTTTTGTAAGAAGACAATATTACATGATTGCTCTTTTATTCTCTATATTCTCCCATTATACTTCTTAGAATGATAAAATATGCAAAACCATAAGTATATATAGTTAGGAAGACATCAAATGCAATTTTAAGAACAGTAAATCATTAAAGCAATTATGTGAAAAACTTTAATAATAAACTAAGACTCTTTGAAAGTAAACATTCTCCAAAAGCAAGAAATCTTGTGCAACAAATGAAAAAGAAATCATGCAATTTTCTTATTAAATCAGAAAATTATCTATTAAATGGAAGGTAAAATGAAGAAAAATCACATTAAGATAAAAGAACTTGGAGTATCAATTCTTCTTGACTTTTTAAACATGTCACAAGGAGCCTAAAAATAGCCAATAGATGACATGATAAAGTGTTCCTCTTATTTGTGTTGTATAGAAATAGCCTAGAGAGAATTTGTCTTCACAAACAATATCAGGTAGATAGCAAAATGATCCAGACAAAAATGAATGTTAAAGAACTCATACAATGCCTTATTTGGAGACTTGGTGAATTGATACCATTAAAACTCACCCTTCTGATACTGGAGTTTCAAGATTATTCCTACTACACTGAGTTAACTGAATTTTTCTTTGTTGTGTGAGCTTTAGAGCTCACACAGCTCACTGTGGCTGAGAGAAACAGTAGATGTAATTCTTTGACTCTCATTTTTATTGTATACCTTAAAGTATAATAAATATTTTTCTGAGTCTTTTTTTTTAAGATTTTGCAATTTTTAAAATAGAGAAAAAAAGCATTGAAAACTCTGCTAGGGTTTTGATGATGGAGGAGCAACAAGTCATCTGAGGGTTTATGTCCTCAATTTGACAAGATATTCATGGTCTTTCTTTGATTGTGGTCTAACCCATCTAATTCTAAAAGCTTTTTTTGTGGTCATCAAAACAATACACTTTATCTACTGTGCACAATTTAGTAAGGCTATGCCTCTTAAACCTAAGAAACGTAATATGGTCTGTCATAGTTTTACCAAGATAATTGAGAGTAACCCAAATAATGAATACATCATGACAGTACTCAAACCTAGTACAGAGAGTTCTCAGTGAACAAGCTCCTATTAAATCAAAAGCAGTAAGTATAAAAATAATGTCTTTAATATCCAACTTCTTATAGAAAGTGATAATAATACATATATAAAAAGACAGACCCCATAGGCCAACTTCATCTTAGAGTCCCACAAATGTCTTTCTTGCTCCTGTGAGTAATGAATATGGGAGAAATCACAAACAAATGTTATTTTCATAAAACAACTGGGGCTGTAGGGATGGCTCAGCAGTCAAGAGCGTGTTTTGTTCTTGCAGAGGACTAGACTTCAGTTGTTAGCACTCACTGCTGTTAGCAACTGCCAGCAACTCAGGTCCAGGGTATCTCATGCCTGCCAGTACTACAAATGCATGGACAAACCCATGTACCAACACACAGAAATGCACTAATTAAAAGTAAATATTTAAAATTTGATGCCAATTAACTAAAATGGAGGAGCTTATTACAAACTGATACTGCCTTCTTTTGGTTAAAAAGGAAACTTCATTTCTCTACATTAATAGAAACTGAGACTTAGCAAATACTTGTTGAGGAAAGAAGCAGAGAGATCATTGGTTCTTCTGCATCTGTGATTGATTTCTCCAGATGATAAGAATGTTACTCCAGTGGTTCCTGCCTCTGAGGTACAAACTGCAGCATGTGGAGGGTGGAGGCTTTGGCTTATCCTTGACTATGGTACTTTCCCGTAGGGTTGCAGTACCAGCTGGTAGTAAGAATGGTTGAAGTGGAGTGATAAGTGAGAAGCTTTATACTACAAATCCTACACTAGAAGCTATGTAAAAATATAAATATTAAAATTACTGTTTGGCCTAGCTGTCATCATAGAGCCTTTGTCCAGTGACTGAGGGAGGCAGATGCAGAGAATCATGGCCAGGCACCAGGCTGAGCTCCAGGAATCCAATTGATGAGAGAGAGGAGAGATTCTGCAGGCGAGGGAAATCAAGATCATGATGGCAGGATGTGCAGAGATGACAGGCCACAGTAGTGGAAGCCCATGAACTGTGGACGGGACTATGCTCTCTAGATACAAAAGATGCTTGTTCGGCTTGAACTGTTTGGGGGGCACCCAGGAAGGGGGATCAGGATATGTCCCTGATCTATGGGCAGGCTTCTGGAAATCCAGTGCCTGAGGTGTGGTGCCTTGCACAGCCTTGGTGCCGTGGGAAGGGGCTTCGACCTGTGTAGGCTCAGTGTGCTGGGCTCTGCTAACTCCCCATGGGAGACCTTGATTTGGGAGATGTGGGGATGCAGAGTGGCTTGGGAAAGAGGGCTGGGGGTGGAAGGAGGGAAGAGGGCAGATCTGTGGATAGTATCTAGAGTGAGTAGAAAATTTCTTAATAAAGAAAAATGAAAAAAAACAAAAACTAAAAAAAAAAATTACTGTTTGGTGACATAATTCAACCAGTACAAGGATTCATCCAGAGAAATGGCTTTAGGGACTACTCTAAAAATCTTGGTCCTAGAGAGTAATCTAACTAAAGGGCTTTAGTAACTTTTCCTAATTGTTAAATTGTAATTATATTGTACTGTCTTTATTGACAGATGAACTGTGAACCACACTGTCAATGAAAACTTGCTTAATTATTCAGGGCTACTGCTTGAAGATCTGTGACACTGTAGTGCTTATATACATAAAACTCCTAATTATTTTGTTTGAGAAGTACTTATTTATCCTCATAGCCACAGATAAGTGAATCTTTCACCCTACGTTGAAAAACTTCATTGTGCAAAATTGAAAACATAAAACCATGATTGGTCAAAGCTAGAGTACATGTGCTCATGGAGTGCCCAGCCCCAACTAGTACATCTGCTATAACACAGCTCATGCACATAGGTTCTGGGAACATCACTGAAGTGGGTGGAGGGAGCCAGTAAAAGATTGGAACAGCCAGACAAATCAGGAAATCTTCTGTTAGAATGTGTCTCTGAGAAATGTCAGGGAAAATTGGTGATATCTTAAAACCATGTCTGCCTAAGCACGACCTGAACAAGGAGAACATGAACTGACATACTAACATGGTAGAAAAAAAAAAAAAAATCATGGGACCCCACCCCCAGACAAGGAACTACAGGCAATTAAAGACTGCTAAGAACAACAGAAACAGAGATGAGGCCCTAATTAGCTAATACGAAGCCATCATTCCTGAAACAAAATACATACAAGTAACACTAAATAGATTGAGCATGGTATAGTTTATATATATATACCATGTGTGTGTGTGTGTGTGTGTGTGTGTGTGTGTGTGTGTGTGTGTGTGTGTGTGTAACAAAAATAATAAAAGAACAACAAAAAAGAGGTCATAATTTCTGAAGGGAGTAATGTGGGAGATATACAGGAGGCATCAGAAGGAGGGAAGATGGGATGGATGCTGCAATTATATTTTAGGTTTTAAAATTCATGATAAAATGAATGTATATAATTATTGGGCATGGTGATGCATGTCTATATTCCCAGAACTCAGCAAGTGGGGAAAGGAAGACCAGAAGTTCAACATGACTTCAAGGTCAGTCTCATCTGGGTCTTCTCAGCTACATAGCAAGCTCTGGATAAGCCTTGACTACATAAGACCCGAGGTTAGAAAAAAATACAACCATCTCTAACTCCAGTTACACAACATCTGATGCTCTCTTCTGGCCTCTACAGGCACACAACATGTATGTGGTACACAGACATACATATAGGCAAACATTCATACACATACCACAAACATATATAAAATTAAAAAAAAAAACCTTCAATTAAATTACTTGAAAGCAAGCAGAAACTTAATGTTTATGAGTTTCATTTGGTTATGGTATCAATGAGAGAATATAACTTGTGTGAATCAAAGATTGTTTTTGAAAGGGGCAATGCTGCAAATAAACATGGCATAACTAAATATGTAAGAGAACTTCACTGGTGGAAAATAGCCCAAGTCAGTGTTCTACTGCTTGCCAATGTTTCAAGATAGTTCAGTAAAAGGAGTGCATAAGATTGAATGTCCTAGACTAGAAGACAGTATTGTTTTAAGCTCAGTGCTGGTCATGTTCCATTGGTCTGGATTGATGCTGTGAAGCTAAAGGCAACTTTATAATCTGCAGTGGAAATGGAGGGTATTTTTTAAAGGTTCCAATTACCTGCCACGTTACAAAAGAGCAATAAGACTGCTCGTGGAAGCTGCATGCAATTTCTCTGTGCTGAATTCTCCCACACATCATTTTGTAAAGGATTTAATGTGAAAACAAAGTAAGAATTCTTCTAATAATGGTTTTTTAAGGAAAGACTAAAGGAACAGAAAAAGTTGTGCCAAGTTAGATGTATTTTTCCTTTTATTCCTAGGACAATGTTTTTCTTTGACTTACTCTACAGCAAGAGCTATGTACAAAGGATTACATGGGCACTGTCCTTCTTATTGCAGGTCAAAATGTAAAATGTTTTATTTATAAGACTGAAAGAACAAATTTTGCTCTTAACTTTAAGATAATCAATTTGCAAATATTCCTCCAGAAAACAGTATTTGATAGCAGATATAAATGAGTACTATCACTGCTTATGTTAATATAATGCTGGCATGTCTAAAAGTGTATTTTGTTTAAAAAAAAAAAAAAGAAAGAGAGGAAGGAAGGAAGGAAGGAAGGAAGAAATAAAGGAAGAAAGGAAAGAAAGCTTTCAGGTTATGGAAAGCTGGCTCATTGGTTAAGAATGTGTGCTAATCTTGCAAACAATCCAAGTTCACTTCCCTGAACTCAGACAAGGCTGCCCAGAACCACCCATAACTCTCCCTTCATGGTAACTAAAGACATCTTCTGGAATCTCAGGACACATGCATTCTTACACACACACACACACACACACACACACACACACACACACACACGAGAGAGAGAGAGAGAGAGAGAGAGAGAGAGAGGAGGGGGAGGGATACATGCACATACAAACACAAATGCACGTACATAGATACAGATACATGAATAGATACACACACATATATACAAATATTCACATACACAGGCATATACAAATGCTTAAATGTAAAATCAATACTTTAAAAGCAAAGTTTTTATAATATCTAGTTTAGTGTGAAGAAATATCAATGTTGGTTCCTTCTTGGGGAAAAAGTGTAATAAAATCTCATGCTTTAGGTGTTTTCTTCCTGTGCAATTATATAACCTGGTTTGTTTCACATAGTCACTGAGGCTTAAGTACAAAATATATTATGTCCATACTACAAATGCTTTTAAAGCTATAAAACTACTAACAATCTTAGGAGGACATACTAAGTTGGTGGGGAAACTAAGAAGACATTATGGTTTCTCTTCCATATATCAAAAGATTGTCTTAATGCAGATTTAATTTCAGTTTAAATTCTTAATTTTCTTGACTTCTTTCCAAATCTCTACAAACTAAAGAAGAAGCAGCGATTTGATTATGAGAATTTAGACACAATAATACACATATCTGCTCCACTGTGAAAACTGAGTTTCCTTCATTACACAGACCTCAAATTCCACAAAGATTTTAGAGTGGGAGTGTCACATGTATGGCTAGAGGAGAAATACATTTAATTGGATACCAACTATTAAAAATTTTTGAAGTTGTAGTCACATTAGTTTCTGTCAGTTTTAATAAACCTCAAATCTGTGGAATTCATTGCATATAAGGAATTTCTGATATGTGTGCTACTTGTGTGCAAATGACACAGACCTGCAGCCCCTGTCATTTTTGTTCTCACTACCCAACTTGCCCAGACAAAATGTGAAATACAATTACAGAGATGAGAACATTGGAAGCACCCACATCCATTTTTAGTTTTACGCACGACAGGATTGGACAACTTATCCTTCTTTCCTCTTTCTTCTTCCTCGTTTTCTTTCTTTCTACTTCTAGAAGGTATTTTGGGTAAGTTATTATATAAACATATAGATAAGGGACCCAAAACATCAAAACCATAAGTCCTTTCCAGGTTTGCTATACAGTAACTACAGAGATGATTTAGCAAACCCACAAAAGACACTCAGAATGTTGCTCCAATCCAACTTCCTGGCCCAGATAGGAAGTCTCATGCACAGACAGTGGTACCCTGGGAGAAACTGAACCTTCCTGAACTACAGTTTCCACCAATTTTTCTGACAAAATGGATCTTCTCAAAAGCCACTGCTTCTCTTGTAAGAACTCTAAACCAATGCTCAAATTTACTCTTAACAGAAATAAATAGCTTTTGGATATAACAGTCAAAACAGCAAATTGGTAACTTCCTCACCATCTCTTCATTAAAGGTATTTTTAGCTACTAAACAGTCTGGGATCATGGGTTTTTCACAGGCAGAAAAATGGCATATGTGCAGTCATATGCCTCTTTGCAGGCACAACCAGGGATCCTGGACTTACCATGTCAGCAGCTCTTACCTTAGTGGAAGGCTCGCAAAACCTGACTCCATAATGATCCTATACTCTTGAGATAACCATCACATCAGCTCTGTCGGCTGATGAAGCACATTAAGCATATACTTCTCAGTACTAGAAATTGAGACAGTTCAGCAATTGGTCAATTCTCAGCATGAGCTGACCACATGGAGCAGGTTCACAGGATTATTGGGCAGTTCCATACAGGATTGACTGGTGAGCTATAATAACCTTCAGAGTGCAATGGCTGATACCCCTTTTAAAATTAAAATTCATCTAAAGTTTTCTTAGAATAAAGCCATAAAGATAAATGTACCTTATAGGATGTTTGACTTCACCCATTTGAAACTGCACCAAAAAATGGAGTTTATCTTTGTCAAATTGATATTCATGAAAATATCTGTTTACTGTGTTTAATTTCCTAATAAGACCACTTAATTTTATCATACTACAAATAATATAACTCCATAAATGAAGAATTAATTCTTTATTTCGTTATGATGGGTGTATACACTGTAAAGAGATGATTATATAACTTAATTTATAATTTAAGTTAAAGGAAAACCCCACACTAAACCTCTTAGTAATCAGCTGTTCCTTTTCTCAGGCCCCATAAAAAAAAGACCTTAGCCTCCAGCCTAGGCTTTCCCGTAGTTTTACTCATGTGACCCTCCTGCACTTTCTTTGCTCCTTTTGAAAATCTGTGTGAGCTTTTATTTTCAATTCTTAGGAAAAATGGCCCGCAAACACCCAGCCAAGACCTAGACCATTGGTAAGAGAACTACTTCTGTGCTTTTCAAGTGAGTTATCACAGATATGTAAATATAAATGCAGTCTCCAGGTATCAGTCATCATTTTTTCCCAACTACCTCTTCCTTTCCTGATGGGCACTTGAAGCAAGAGCTCATAGTACCAGGGGCAAAGATTATGCCTGGTATAGGCAACATGGGCTTTTCTTGTTCCATTATGAACTATTTGAGCCACCAAAATAAAATAAATAAGTTGTAATATTGGTATATAGTAGACAGAGACAAACTGAGAATGATTCTTTCCATGGTCTTGGCTCAAAATGTACATAAGTTCATCTTGTTATTTTGCATGTGTTCTGTACCATTTTTGCAAATTCAGGTTAGTTTTCAGACCCAGAGCCAGACTTTATAAATGTGGCTGTAGTAATAGAATGAAGAGCACCATAGCATTCTCTAATTTAAAGGATATATCTGATCCTGCCACATATTAGTCAGTCCCTCAATAAATGGTCTATCAGATACTGTAAACTTTCAAATTATCTATTTTGGAATTAGGATGCCATGTTACGATCAATGAATTCCATGAGGATGACCCAGTTCCTTTACCTCATTTGCTGTCACTGAAGTGCAAAGCTGTGTTTGAGCTGTAAGAACAGTCACAGTGGTTTTGACAGATGCTTTACTGGTAAAGAAAGAAAGGGAATTCATTCAGGAGTATAGATCCCAATGTAAAAAACACTTCTTGGTTTTTCCATGAAGAACATAGTCATTATAATCAGGAGGGGGCACTCCAATTGTTCTGCCTCCTAGGAAGGGGAAAATGTCTTTTCTGAATGGAAACAGAAGAAGACAATGCTAACTTTGTGGGCTAGACATATGGGTGTAAATTCATTTCAGAATCTTAGCCGTTAATATACAAATGATTGTTTTTTTTATTTCAAAGCTAAGACTTTGTGTACGACATCTATGAACATACTTTTTGTTCATTTTCTTCACTATCTACTTGTTTTTATTCCGCTCACTTCCCCTTATGCTTATCTTCCTTGCTTGCCTTCATCCTATTCTGTTGCTGTTGCTTTATTTTTCTAGACATGGCTTTAAGAAAATTATAGCATAGACAGTGAAGAGCCTAAGCCCTTAATCTACCTCTTTTCTGCTGTCTTTGTTTAAAAAAAATTCAGATGTACAGGATAATTTCCCTTGGATTTGTTAAGAAAGAAAAAAACTTAAATTGGCTTACATGACTATGATTTTGAGATTGATATTCTAGCATTTACATTCTGAAATGCATTATATATATATATACTAAAACACTCTGTGGAGGAATGACATTTGCTTCTTTTAGTGAAAATTAATAATATATATATTTTATATTTTTAAAATATATGGGACAGATATTGGAAGAATTTTCTAAAATATTTACATAAATGGGCAACGAATCATGAGATTTGATGTTATGTATGCAAATATTCTGACAATGTGGTTAATTAAACCTTGTAAGCACTGACTTCATCTAAAGATTACTGGAAACAAGCTGAATGTTCAATGAATAGGGAATAGTGTATTAGTTACTTTTCTGTTGCTGTGATTTAAAAAATAAAATGCCCCAATGAAACTTCAGCAAATTTTATTTTGGTTTATGATTCCAGGGGGGTTGATGACCACAATGGCTGGAAGTCTGGCAACAGCAATGGAAAGCTGAAAAGGCACATTTCTATCCACACAGGAAGCTTACAGAGCACATATGTATCCAGACACGGGAAGCAGAGGGAGCACATTTGTATCCAGACACAGGAAGCAGAGGGAGCACATATGTATCCACACACAGGAAGCTGACAGAGCACATTTCTTCCACAAACAGGAAGTTGACAGGGCAATCCCCCCCCCCCCCGAGAGGGTTTCTCTGTGTAGCTTTGCGCCTTTCCTGGAACTTGCTCTGTAGACCAGGCTGGCCTCGAACTCACAAAGATCCGCCTGCCTCTGCCTCCCAAATGCTGGGATTAAAGGCGTGAGCCACCACTGTGGAGAGAAATGTGCTGTCTCTACTTCCTGTGTGTGGATAGAAATTGCCCTGTCCACACACAGGAAGTAGAGAGAGCACATTTCTCTCCACAAACAGGAAGCTGACAGGGCACATTTCTATCTACACACAGGAAGCAGAGAGAGCACATTTCTATCCACACACAGGAAGCAGAGAGAGAAACCAGGAAGTAGATCAAGGCTGTAAAAACTCAAAGGCCTCCCCCATAGTGATGCCCTTCAGCAAAGCTGACTTTCCAAAAGTTTCCATAACCCCAAAGAAGTGCCACTACCTGACCAAAGTGATCAAATATATGAGCCTGAGGGGGTTTTTCATTCAAACTACAACTAATTGCAAGCATGTTACAAAAGTATATTACATTGGTATTATTAAAGTCATTTAAAACACTTAGTAAAGGAGAAAATGTAAAGCAAGTGATTGGCAATCACCTTCTAAGCAAATCAGTCAATTAATGAGGAAAGAGTTTTAATGTAGCATTGAAATTATGACCATGTAGCACTGTTTATAAATTTACAGAAGTCCTACAGATATTTCTTCCCTTCAAGCTGGCTCTAACCCACATAGGAAATACTAAACTGGGTGTAGAACAAAGCATACCATAATATGCTCCTTTCTTGAACAATCCACTCTGTTTGCAAGCTAGATGATTCCCTTGTTTGCTTTTGAATTGATGTAATTTTCACTGAAGAGAAGATACATCTTTTATTCTGTTTCAGAACAAAGTCTTATTTTGTTTGCTCTTTGCAATAAAAAAAAAAAAAGTTAGGAATTAACTGTGTGAAAATACCACAGTTTTGAGCTTGTGTTTGAAAAAAGAACAGACTTTCTTTTCCGTAAGGAGATGACGAGATCAGTGGTTTTTGTGTATATGACTGTGGTGCAGAGAGAAGCAGAACAAGGCTTTGCCTCTGCAATCACAACGCTAACAATGTGACACCACTGGCCTTTGATGATCTGTGACAGTCACTGCATTTCAATTGTCTAAAACAAGCATTACCCTCTAGCATCCTTCTCATAAACAAGATAATCCATTTATCAATTCTGTCTGATGAAGCTTGAGAAGAAGGTGAACATCAGCAGGGCTTGGAATTGTGGCCAGCATGTTTCCAGAGCCCACTTTTGATACCATTTAACACCAGACATAAGTCCCTTTATTATTAATGGCAGATTAAAATTCTCATTTTGGACAGATCAGATCATAATTTTTTATATACTTGAGCTTTATACATCGTTTGTTTGTGTTTTAGAGAACATACTATTTTGTTTCAAGCATTGTGATGGATCTTAGAGCCCACAGGATTCATAGGCAATCAAGATTAGTAAATATCAAAGAGAAAAATTAAAAATAATCAATCACCCAAACATGTAGTTCTGGGAACATACATACTTTCCTTAGGGATTGGTTTCAGTAGGACATGGATACCAAAGTTAAACAGCAGCAGGCTTAGACCAAAGGTGGGTAAGATCTATGCATTGAACACTGTTTGGAAATTGTCATGACACAGGTATGAAGAGTGAGTAGGAAGAAATGGAAAAGTGAACAGAGCATGATTTCTAGGTATAGTTCTCTTTAGATTCTTTGGCTTTCATTTTTATTATAACTCCCACTGGGACACTGGGCTAGATCTATATCCATTTAGAACACTGGACTTCTTCATTCAGATGTGGGAACAATCCCTGGAAGCCACGAACAATTACTTAAATTCCCAAGAAACAAGCCTCTTTCAACTTGCAGTGTATGGCTCTTTTATCATGCCCTTTTGAGTTTCAGTTCTTCCAATAACTGAAATTTAAGGTTGTTTTTTCCTCATAGCAATAAGGTGCTACTTAATAAATATTTATTATGCAAGGTATTTGAAAGAGAGAGAAGAGCCTTTACTACTATACATAGTCTTTATCTCTGCCCCCTTTGTAGGTCCATAGTGCACTAGAAAAAAAGAAGAAGGGATGAAGTGAAGGAAAGGTACGTGGCAGTCTTTTCTCCTGAGGAACATCTCAGAACTCTGGATTTCATATTGAGGTTGACCTCTTCTCTCCATGCAAAACTTCATATTGTGGGACACACTACTACGGTTGGTCAAGTTGGTGCCTCAGAGAGATCCTGGTGTCTTAAATCCACAGCAGTATCCTTCAGTTGATCACAGTCTATATGAGCCATTTCAGAGACATATTCTTAGAAAGCAGTGCCTTCCTTTCCAGAAGTCTGCAGCCAATAACTACTTCAGGAAGTCTGTTGGCTGTTAAAGGAGCAACTCCACATTGCCAATCATGGCCCAGTGCCCTGAGTAAATTCAGGGTGAGTCTGTGCTGTGGCACATAAACAAGTGATTTCCACATTTTTGTGTGTATCAGAATTACTTAAAGGACTTGGTGGAAATAGTTACTGTATCCAACATCCAGATTTTCTACTTCATAGGATCTTACCTTCTAGTTCTGTTTTGTAGCCTTACAGCTATTGTTAGGGCCTGTCTACAGAGGTCTTCTTAACTAACTACTCAGAAGGAAGTGGCCACTCCTAGGAACTGGGTTTTAAAATCCATAGAATTGTCCATCCATTTAGGCTACTTCCATTTAAAGTTTTCTCTTTAATTTAATTTTTGATTTGTGTACCCATTATCAGGATTCCTTCTGGCTTTTCATCCATCCTTAATTTGGGGAGCTCCTTTCCACAACCCTTCCTCTCCCCCATCTTCTTGTCCCTCCTCTCTAACTCTCTACTCCACAATTCCTGCTCCCATTTTCATGTCTGTTATGTTCCAGTACTTCTTCCTGTGCCCACCCCATTATAGCTTCAGCTTCCCGCATGAACCCTTTTCATTTCCCTGAACTTACTTTTCTTTTTCATTTTGTTTAATTGAAAACAGATTTTTTTCCTATACAGTATATTATGATTACAGTTTCCCCTCCCCATACTTCTTCCCCCTACCTTCCCTCCCATCTGGATCCACACACCCTTTCTGTTTTTCCTTAGTAAATAAGCAGGCATCTAAAGAGTAATGATAACATATAAAACAAAAAACAAACAAATTGGAATAGAACAACACAAACAAGAAAAATAGCAAAAGAAAAAAACAGAAAAAACACATATAGATGCAGAGACATACATGTTGGTATACACAGGAATCCCATAAAACCACAAAAACAGAAGGCAAAATATATATGCAAAAGATATATAATATGAAATAAACCACAAAAATGTCCTGACACATTATGAGACAAAGAACCTCCAAAGATGCCATTGAGTTTTGTTTTCTTTTCGTGTCTTTGCTTTTCCTTCTTTCTTTTTCTTTTGTTGTTGTTGGTGTATGTGGGTTGGCCATCTATTGATGGGCATGGGGTCTGCGTTTAAGAGTATTTTGTTTTACCTGTGAGACTCCCTTGAAGAAAACTAATTTTTTATTTGCAATGGCTATCAACTGAAAATAGCTTTTGGGTGAGGAATGAGGTCTTATGTACCCTTCTCCTGTCAGCTCTAGGATGCCCAACTGCTGCAGACCCATGCAGGCCCTGTGCATGCTATGTGGGTTTTATTAATATAGCTTGAAATCAGGGATGGTGATACCTCCAGAAATTCTTTTTTGTTTAGGATTATTTTAGCTACCCTGGGTTGTTGCTGTTATTGTTTTTGTTGTTTTTTTGTTTTTGTTTTTGTTTTTTTTCTATACAAAGTTGATAATTATCCTTTGAAGGTCTGTAAAGCATTGTGTTGGACCAGGTGGTGGTGGTGGACACCTTTAATCCCAGCACTTAGGAGGGAGAGGCAGGCAGATCTCTGTGAGTTCAAGGCCAGCCTGGGCTACAGAGTGAGTTCCAGGAAAGGCTCAAAGCTACAGAGAAACCCTGTCTCGAGAAAACCAAAAAGAAAAAAATAATTGTGTTGGAATTTTGAATTTCCTCTTCTGCCACAGCAAGGACTCTAGTAATTATGTCCTTCGGTTCAGTAGCAGATAAAAGGTCATTGAAGATGGATATCACCTTGTTATCAGTAATTAATAAAGCTAATAACTGAGCTGGGTTTGTTCCCACTACATTAAAATAAAGACAGGAGCATTAAGAGTTCAAGACCAGACTCTGCTACTTAGAGAGTTGAGTTAGAGTTCAACACCTAAGTTTCATGAGACCTTGCTCAAGTAACAAATATTTAACATAAACAAGAACAACACAAAGGAAATTAAAGGGCGACAGTTATTAGTAAAATAATGGATCAGAGTCTCAGAGTCTCATCTGGGCATATGATATAAACTTGCCTAGAAGATGATACTAGTATTATTTAGAAGATTATCTTCCTAATGAAGAATAAATACATACCATTGTCCCTTTCCATAAGAGTTAATTCCAATGGTCTTATCAAATACCTAGGTGAAAAATGCTCCTGAGGACAGCGGTCTACTGTAGAAGGAGTATAAAGCTTCCCTGAAATGCAGGTTGACTCATGGGCTCTTTTGTCCAACTTTTGCCTATGAGAGTATGCTCTCTATTGTGAAATAAACTATTTTCTACACTAGGTTTTATGTGTCTCATCTAAATTCTTTCAAAAGACATCAGTGGCATTTTTATGCTGAAGGGGTCATTGAGCAGCAAACACATATCTGTGGTTCATATGGACAATGGAAAAATAAAAGAAAAATTTGAAAGTTGTTGAACATCACCCTTACCATTAAGGTACTGATTATTTCATATTTCCTGCACAATTTGTAAGTTGTAGGACAACTTTTTTGACAATCAAGAACATAGCATCAGTTAAACTCCAAATTAATTCACATGTATTTGACAGCAGAACTTTTGAAATTGCAATTAACTTCCTCTAGTGAAAAAACATAGTCTTTCTTTTCACTCTAAGAAATCCACTACAATCACTAGTATATGGTTTCCATGAGAGAACAGGGCCTGGGAACTGATATAAATGATATATAATTCTAAATATTATTATGTATAATTTTGTTTCCATTATCCTTAAGCCACATCCAGGACTAGAAAGTCCAGGCATTCTATGACATTTGAAGGCTCTAATCAGGAAACACATAGATGAACCCTCCTGAACAACCTGTTACATAAAAGATAACAGTTTCACTACCTGTGACATTTAGACCTCTTTACATCTACAGCACCAGTAGGATGTTGCCCTTATGATTTAAAATTAATTTCTGATCATATACTCTCAATATCTCATTTGCAATAGTTGAATATTCTCACACATAATTATCTCTATAACTGAGACCTTTGGATAGTAACATTTAAGTTCCATAGAGTAGTTCTTAAAGTAAAAATAAATATTTGATGAAATGTTATATTCATGAGGTAATCTTTACATTTTTATGAAGTTTGTGAAAAAAAACAAAAGTGTACATGAGCACAGGGTGTGATTTTTAGTTTTCATAAGTAGACTATTCAGGCATTAAGTACAAGTCAAAACTATGCAACTTACCTATACATTTTTTTGTGGTATGAGTTTGAAGAGGTCTCATACTTTATTCACATGAATTATATTCTCAATCTACTTTGCTTTATACATTTATGGTAGCTAATGTTGTGCTAACCTAATATTTTTTGATAGAATAGGCTAAAAAAGAAATAGGGGAAATGTATCAAAACTGAAGTGTGAAATAAATGAAATACTTAAATTTCATGTTTTAAAATAATAAGAATTACATATATAAGTACTATATTTATAATATTTTAACTTCTATCTCTCACATTTCCATCTCTTTCCTATACCCCAAACTGCCTCTCAAGTTCATGACCTTTTATTCTATAATTACACACACATGCACACACACGCACACACACACACACACACACACACAACACATATGAATATAACTCATCAATTCAATTTAGTTCTGTGGTTATGTACAAATTTTGTTTCTTTCAGTAGTCATGGAATACCTGTAGCTTTTAGGGTAGAGCCTTGTGTGATTCCCTCCATCCACAATGAGGGGTTCATTGGTCTTATCATCTTAAAGGTCTCGTCTAGGCAACTATACTATCAGTATTTCATGGGTGTAGTATTTCTGTCACATCTAGAAGACACTACCTAGCAGCAACCATCCTACCGTTCTGGCTCTTATAATCTTTCTTCTCTTTTGTATGATATTCCCTGTGCCTTAGATGGAGGGGTTGTGTTGTAGATGTTATCAGTTGATATTGTGCACCTCACAGTTACTTTTTATTTATATTTTCTCCAGTTTGGCACCCTTAACTATTTCTGATCTTCAGTGAATTTCTTCATAAATGGATTTAGTAAGTTTCCATGAGTGTATAAGCATTACTCAAAAACTTTAATCCTTATATAATTTCTATTTATATAAACAGGGTCCTTATTGTGAACTTGTGTAGCTGAAAGATTTTCTGTGTCCCAACTGGCCCACAGTCAGGAAAAATCTCTCTCACCCACCAGTGCTGCAGCTACTCAGACCCATATAAACACACATAGACACTCTGCTCAGCCTAGAAGGAGGGGACTGGACCTGCCTGAATTGAATCTCCAGGGGAGTCTTGGCCCTGGAGGAGATGGGAATAGAGGGGAGGGGGTGGGGGGAGGGACTGGAGGAAAGGTGGGGGCAGGGGTGGGAGGGGGGAGGACAGGGAAACCCATGTCTGATGTGTAAAATTAAAACACAAATATAATTAATTAAAAAAATAATAAAATATATATAAATTTTAACTACAGGCATTGCAGGCTTCTTGTTACTTAGCTCTTATATCTTAAATTAACCCATTTCTTTAAATCTATACTTTACCATGTGGCCATGGCTTACGGGTATGCTGACATGACTGTCCTTTGGTGGCGGCTGGTGTCTCCTGACTCAGCCTTCCTCTTCTCAGAATTCTCCTTGTCTGCTTATTCCACCTATAGTTCCTGCCTGGCTACTGGCCAATCAGCCTTTTAGCTATCAACCAATAAGACCAACACCCCACAGCAAACTTGAGAGTATGATTTAGGTAGGATTAAATAAACATGATTGGATAAATGTTTGTATCAAAGAAAAAAGATTAATTAGATGAATTTAGATGCCAGAACTTGATCTGGTATCTGTTGGGCACATTGTTATCCTCTCAGTAAGTTGAGAGTGTAGCTTACAGTTTGAGTGGGCATTATAGTTACAGAGGAATGAAGTTAAGTTCCCAGCATCTATACCATGCTCTTAATCTTGGCTCCAGTTCAAAGTGATTCAACACTCCAAGTCATACATGTGTATATATTCACACATAGACCCAACACATGAATACAAATCAAATAAATGTACAGTACTTGCAGCTAGAGTTTTCCTGCCTGGCCCACAGTCAGGACAAATCTTTCTCACTGGCCTGGATGCTCAGAACCAACCAAGTAAACACACACAAACTTATATTGCTTACAAACTGTATGGCCGTGGCAGGCTTCTTGTTATCTACTTCTTCTATCTTAAATTAACCCATTTCTGTTAGTCTATACTTTGCCACATGGCTTGTGGCTTACCAGTGTCTTTACATGTTGCTTCTCATGGCGGCAGCTAGCAGTGTCTCTCTCCCTAGGCTTTACTTCCCAGAATTCTCTTCTCTCTTGTCCCGCCTATACTTCCTGCCTGGCCACTGGCCAAACAGCATTTTATTTATGCAGAGCAATATCCATAGCAAGTACTCACCACTATAACTACATCTTTTAGACCCATGGCAAATAATGCTAAACATAATTAGTTCATTTTAAGGAAACATAACTAAATTTTAAATTGTCTAAAATTATAGCTACTGTTCAGATTGTTAGTTTTAAAGGCACATGGATGGAATGGCAAAAGTAGCTTATTATGAAAATGATGGCTTTTATTGCAACTCATAATTTTGTTATTTTAGGACTGTTATGTCACAGTTTCCTCCAAGATTGAAACATTCCACCCTGCTGGAAAGTTCCTTAAGCAGGAAGTTAAACAATCTAAAGGAGCTTCAGGAAGTTCCTGAAACTGACCAAACTCTCTAGAATTCTCCCCCCATTCTCTCCACTCCACCTGACATCCACTGACCAGAGTAAGCAGTAAAAACTGGGAGTCCCTCTCAGAAGAGCTGAGCCAAGCTGCAAGAAGACCAGACCAGCTACCTGGAAGAAGTAGAAACCAGACGACCTACCTGGAAGTGGTTTAGACCAACTGAGACATTTGGAAGGGCCACTCCAAACTGTTGAGACACTTGCAGGCTGTGCTGTGTGCTCCAAGTTCTCAGAGTTTGTGAGCTGTCACTCATGCTGGGGTGGGCTTTGGTGATGCAATTATCTGAATCACTTCTGCTCCTGTAAGTAACCCCTAATCCTGAGAGTAACCCCAATAAAACTCATTGTTTATCTGGTTAGATTTCGATGGAATCCATATTTGGTCATTCATGAGTTTCCTGTGTTGGAGGAGTAGATCTGTATGTTATGTATTTTCAGGAACAGTTTTGTCATATAACAGGGACACATTTGAGTATTTTCAAGATAATTAAAATTTATCATCCTTTTGAGACTTCTATTTTATAAGTATAAGTATATATTTTGTTTAATTCTAAAGGTAGTATGTAATTGAAAAGATATAAATGCCATCAACATATTTTATTACTTGTCACTGCACTATTTATTCCCTTGAAATAAATAAAAACAAAATAGATAAAGATGGGAAAATGAGGTACATAATCTGGTTTTGCTAGAGTAAATGGTTTCAATGTATGATTACAAGATTTTTTCTTTCCAAAGACAGGGATATTTTCAGGACTTTGCAAGGTATTTAGATAGATTCTTTTTTTTTTTTTTTTCCAAGACAGAGTTTCTTTGTGTATCTTTGCACCTTTTCCTAGAACTAACTTGGTAGCCCAGGCTGGCCTTGAACTCACAGAGATCAGCCTGGCTCTGCCTCCCTAGTGCTGGGATTAAAGGCGTGCGCCACCACCTCCTGGTTAGATAGATTCATTTAATATTACTGTATTATACACTCTTAATACAAGGACTGGGGATTTAGCTCAGTGATAGAGTGTTTGCCAAGCATGTATGAGGCTCTGAGTTCCATCCTTGATACTGCAAAATTAATGCGCGAACAAATGATTGAAAGTACATTATTACCATCAACCAGGCACTGCTAAAATAATAAAATATTGAAAATTTGACACATCTGCTCTTAAGACATTTTCATTCTAATGCATGAGAAGAAAATAAGTTTAAAATGGAAGGAGTTAACTGATAGAGGAGAGGAAGGCAGAAGAACAAAGCTTCACAAAGTTTGTGACTTCACAAAGGGAAAAGGTGGCTCGTGGGCTCCATAGGCAGTGCAGCTAGGGGCAAGGAGCTGGCACTCTGGTTCTCAGTGCTATAGCTTCATTCTCAGCCCTGAGTACTGCTGCGAGGTGGCACATGTCACTGATTCTTATGTTAAGAGCAGTATGAATTACAGAATCCCAGACCTCTTCCTTAGGGTTTTTGCCAAATTAAATAATCAATATTAAGGTAATAAATATATTATTTAAGGAAATACCTTACACTCATATTAATGTTTAAATGTTTGTTATTATATGAAGGGTGAGAAGAATTCAATATCTAGATAGATATACTTGGAAAGGTTTGGGGATGTAGAAGGAGTTGGAGAGAAGAAAGAAAGGGGGTATATTTAAAAATTAAATTTAAAAAACTAAGCTATCTATGATAACCACATTTTTAAAAAATAAAACATGCATGTTAAGACTCTCATTCTGGGACCCATTTGAAGCAAAATTTGGATTGTCTTACTACAACAGTCAGTGGGGAAATATATGAGAGCCATTATGTCTTAAAAGATATAAATTAGAGAAATAAAGAAAAGAGAAGAAAGGAAAAAGGGAAATTTAACAAATATTGTAAGTTGAACATATTTCTTTTTTAGAATTTATGATGAAGAGGGTCAGCTATATGAAGGGACAAAGATATATATTTTCCTTGTTCATATTAATTTTAAAGGTACAAACAGAAAATTACAAAACTATCGATAACAGGATACAATTTATCAAAAATAACAATGAAAGCAGGCATTTCTGTGGCTTCATAATTTTTAGTACTTCATAATCAAATAGAACTATAATAGTTACCTCAATAAAACTAAATATTTTAGATTGAATGATTTTTAACAAAATAATTATCACCTTTTCTTTTGTTAAATTTTTTATACATTTCACATACCGAACAGTTTATCCTTCCATCTTCCATCCTGCCTCCCCACCCACCCATGCTTCAGCCACTTCTCTAAAAGGGTAAGGCCTCCCATGGTGAGTCAACAAAGCCTGGTACATTCAGTTGAGGCAGGACCAAGCCCCTCCTTGCTGCATCAAGGCTGAGCAAAGCTTCTGACCATAGGTAATGGACTCCAAAAAGCCAGCTCATGTAATAGGGATGGATGCTGAATCCAATGCCAGGGGCCCCTCAAAAAGACCTAGCTACATAACTGAGGACCTAGTTTGTTCCATGAGGGTTCCACAGCTGTCTGTCTAGAGTTTATGAGTTCCCAAGAGCTTGGTTCAGTTGTCTCTGTAGATTTCACCATCATGATCTCCCCACCCCTTGCTCATATAATCCCTCCTCTCTCTCTTTGACTGGACTCAATGGAGATTCTTTGCTTTTTTTTCAAGACAGGGTTTTTCTGTGTAGCCTCATCTATCCTGGAACTTACTCTGTAGACCAGGATGGCTTTGAATTCACAGAGATCTGCCTGCCTCTGCCTCTGGAGTGCTACAAATAAATAATTTTCTTAAAAGTTCTAAGTATCAGAAGCCCAAGATCAAGATTCCATCTGACTCAGTTTTGTATGAGACCTCAAGTGATGGTGAAATGATATGATCTTTTTTTGTCTTCCTTCCTTCATTCCCTAGTTCCTTCCTTCCTTTCTTTTATATACATGTACATATATGTATATATATATACATATATATATATATATATATATGAAATATATACTCTTGTATAATATTAGAGGGGCCAGCCTCAGTATTATACATCCCAGGGGCTCAGGAGAGAGAACTACTAATGGCAAGGACTATTTTCAGGAAATAGAATCTCAGCACATGGAGCTCTATAGTTCACTTGCTTTAATTCCTCTGGCATAACATTCTATATACACAACTTCAGTTCTGTTCTCATGCCTAGCTCCTTTCTTGCCTGCTTTCTCTCTATTAGCTACTGCTCCCTCTTAAGTTCCATTTTAATTCTTTTGTCTTAATTCTGCCTCATCTGGGTTCTTCTCACCTTGTTCTTACCCAGCTAGGACTTCCCCATCTGACTCTTCCTCATCTTCCATCTTGTTCCTCTAGTACTCTCTTCTAGCCCTTCAATCTAGTTCTTCTCCATCTCAGTGTGTTCCTCTCAAGTTCTTACCCACCTACTTCTTCCATTCTCTTTTCTCTTTTCCGTTCTCCATCCTGTGCCCTGGAAGTCCTGGTATATAAAAGGGAGGGTCCCTGCTAAATTGTGTAAAGCTATTACTTAATGTCCACCTGACCTAGGTGGTGTCCCCTTGTGGAATTTAAGTCAGGAGACTTGTATATAGTCTGTTATCACTGTTAGTCCTTGAAAGTTGGGCGCCCACCTGGGAAGTGTCTCCTTGTGGAATTTATGTTAAGTCAGGAGACTTGCACAGGGGCTGTTATCATTGTTAGTCCTCAAAAGTTGGGCGCCCACCTGGGTGGTGCTTCCTGCAGTCCTTGAAAGTGGCTAAGGGAGATATCTGATTCCACAGAAAGCCCTTCCTGAGGCTTTTCTCCAAATACCTGTAATGTGTATGTCCAGAGAGTGATCAGTCCACACTTTTAGCTCTTCTTAGGGAAAAGTCAATTGGGAAAACTATGAAGGCACACATGGTTTTCATAAAAGAAGACAGCTGATATATAACAAGCCAATTAACACCAAAAACTCCTTGGGATTTGGCTGCCTCTGGAGGAATTCCCTGATCCCTCCAGGTAGTGACTTTGCCATAACCAGCTGAGTTCTTATGATATATTCCTGTGGCCCGCAACAACATACCTATTAATTCTTTGGAAGTTTCATACAAGATATTTTGATCATATTCACCCTTAACTCTACCCAAATTCATTCCCTTCTCGACCCACCCAATTTTGTATCTTAAAAAAATGTGATGCCCTGATAATCTTCTACATGTGGCCTTGCCCTGGGGAATGAGCAACTTACCAGGGGCTAATATCTTAGAAAAATATCCCAGAATATAACAGTTGTGCTCAGCTCTTTCCATGCTGAGATTTGATATGGCTTAGGCGTGCACATATCTTCTAAATGCTGTGTCACAATCATTGTGAGTTTGTCCATGCAGCTGTCCTGTTGTGTCCAAAAGAAAATATTTCCTTGCAATCCTCCATTACCTTTTTCTTTAATAACATCATCAGTGGGCCTTAGGGTTCACCTCTTACACTATCTGACATGATTTTTTTTTTCATTTTTATCATGTCTAAATATAGTAACACAGAGAGTTAGGGCTTAACAATGAACATGGGCTTTGAGGAGGTAAAATTTCAGCATAAGACTAGGACTCTTTGCTTTTTACTAATTGGTCCTTAAGAAGGCAGTGATTTTCATGGCAACCTTATCTTTAAACTAAGTATGCATTATATAATATTGTTTGCACATGTGGTTTATATGTTTCTATAAATTCAAACATTGTAAAGCTGGAGCATTGCAAAGAACAAGAGCTTAAAAATATTTATTTATATATGCAAATGTTCAAACTAACTGCAAGAAAGGATTTTTCAGTAAATACCATGATTCAAAAAATTGAGAGGCTTTGAGTTAGGAATAACACTTGCATGCATTAAACTCCTGCCCTGCTGCATCAAAACCAAAACTAGTACCAGACTCTGACTAGTATTTTAACCAGCATTCAGAATGCCATGCATAGGATGGTTATTTTGCTCTGAAGATGAAAATTTCTGCTAATCAAGAATTTCAAATACTAACTGAAAACATTGGTCCAAATTTTTTTTTGTTTGTTTTGTTTTGTTTTG
Organism: Onychomys torridus; assembly: GCF_903995425.1. NCBI lineage: Eukaryota > Metazoa > Chordata > Mammalia > Rodentia > Cricetidae > Onychomys > Onychomys torridus. Next base: position 58,800,171 of record NC_050444.1, on the reverse strand, counting down.
TTTTTTGAGACAGGGTTTCTAAGTGTAGCTTAGTGTACTCACTTGGTAGCCCAGGCTGCCCTTGAACTCACAGAGGTCCACCTGCCTCTGCCTCTTGAGTGCTGGGATTAAAGGCGTGCGCCACCACTGGCTGGCAATAATTTTTAAACCTCAGTTCACCTACTGTATTTCATAAAAGAAAAATAACCACTATAAGTTTATTTATTTATGTATAACCTCATCATTAGAAGACTATATTTATTTTTAAAAGAATATATTGATAATAATGACATTCATATTCTAGACCTCAAAAATTAACAGAACACACTATTTCAAAGTATATACATCTCTTGGGGGAATAATCAAGCTATGGTACATACATATGAAACAAGATGTGCATTGGCACATTCCATAGTGTTTTAAACTCTTGTCACTTTAGTCCAACAGAGTACACTATTACAGTTTCTGATCATTCTATGCATTTTGTCTTAAACTATCTTAGGGTTTCATTACAGTTAAATCAGTTTTCATTTCTTCAGGGCAAAAAAATAAATGAAATGTACTTTGTATTGAAAACCATTTCATCTTTGTAACTTCAAAAGTTCCAGTTGTCTTGTAAATTATAAGTAGAGAGATATGTGAAATCCCAAATTAAATAGAATATTATAGAAGCCTGTGGAAATGATGTCCAAGTAAAAGCACCCTAATACAGCCTTTCCTATCTACCTTCTTCTCTCTGCTTATCCTGAGGTGTTGCCAGAACAATTGTCAGTGGCCCTGGGTCAGACAGATGTTATTTTTACCTTGGCTTGGAGAGCTGAGTGTTCATTATCTCTTCCACAGTCCTAACTGGGATCAAGTTGTTAACTGGGGGTTGGACATAGTGAGAGTGTTTATATCATGATAATTGCAGTAGCTCTTTACATCAAGGTCTCATTGTGTGCACAATGCTGGCACACATACAAGTTCACACCAGAATTCAGAGTCATGTGTCTAACACAACCTGGGTATCAGAATGAAACAAGTGAGTGCTATGTGATAACGCTTTTGTAGACTGGTTTAATAAAATTCTGATTGGCCAGTAGCCAGGCAGGAAGTATAGGTGGGATAATAAGCAGACAAGGAGAATTCTGTGAAGAGGAAGGCTGAGTCAGGAGATGCCAGGCCACTTTCCAGGGAGCAGCATGTAATGGCACACAGGTAAATCCATGGAACACATGGCGACATATTGATTAACAGAAATTGGCTGATTTTAAGTGTAAGAGCTAGTCAGTAGTGAGCCTGAGCTAATGGCCGCACAGTTTTAATTAATATGTGTGTTTACTTGGGTCTGAGTGGCTGAGGACCAGGGAGGACACAGGAAAACTTCAGCTACAAGTGAGGACTGTGTGGTATGATACATGCCTATAATTACAACACATGGGAGGTATAGACAAGAGCACCAAGAGTTCAAGTCCAAAATAAGCTCAGGGACAAAAGTTTGAGGCCAACCTGCCTGCCAATGACTTTATCTTAAAGAATAATAAAATGAGAGAAGACAAAGGCCAGAAATTATTTTATCTATTGATCATATTATAATAAAGATCTAAGCCATAAAAAACTTTTATTTTGAACTTTGCATATAATACCAGGATACTTATCATGGTGTATTTTGATAGCTATCTAACTTATCAAGAGAAAAATACAAATATTAATGCAATGATTAAGGGTGTCTAAGTAGTATCTGCTTTCATATACAAGGAGCTTTTAAAGAAGATTCTATGTCCACTTTGAACCTGCTTATGCACATCAAGAACAGCACCCAGTACCTGTCTTAGTTCTCTTGTTTTTGTGTTTTTAAGAATCAGCCCATATTTATACCTCAGTACAGCCTTATAAACTGTGTGATACTGTTTGCAATTAAACAGAAATTAAAGAAAAGTTAGGTAAAATCATTCATGACATCAGATTCACGATTTCTCTCACCCTGTCCTAAATTCTTGCCACTAAACCAAACATTGTTCCTATACATTATCTTAAGATTGGTAATTCTCCTACTGTAGCTGTGGGCTTTGTTAATGTACATGGCATCTGTTTCCACTGATGGCCATGTGGATATTTGTGGTCTACAATGATATTTTATTTGTGTTGAAATGTGATTTTATTTGTATGTTATTAAATAAAGTTGCCTGGAGATCAGAGGTCAAAGTGAGCCATAGCAGAGTCAGGCAGTGGTGGTACATGCCCTTAATCCAATCACAAGGCAGGCAGAATCTCTGTGTGGTCAAGGACACAGCCAAGCGTGGTGACAGGAACCTTTAATCCTAGTACCAAAGATAGAGACTTGGAGGTCTGTAAAGACAGGCAGTGACGAGGAAGTCATATGGTTGGGTTTAGAGCCAACAAGAAGGCAGAACAGAAAGGCAATAAAAAGACAAGTCAGACAGGGAGAAGGTCTCTCTGGGGAAAGCTAAAGCTAATTGTGGCTCTTGCTCCAATCTCTTTGGCTATTAACTCTGTATTTGGCTCTGTGTTTCTTATTTAATAAGACTGTTTAGAAATTTGTCTACAGTGGTCTGTGATCTCTATACTGCTGCATGAAGCCATGTTGATATGTGCGGGGGAAGAGGGGGAGTTGTGCTGCTGCTGTTGGGAACCATATTGGTGTTCATGGACCATGTTGCCCTGAAATCCATGTTGATATTCTTGGCCTGTGCTGCTACCAAGGTCTAGTGTCAGTGGCCCTTGATGCTGCAGAGGCCACAGTTGATATCCTTGGTCTTTATTGCCACAAGAGACCATGCTGAGGTCTATGGCAAGTGCTGATGCTGGAGACCATTTGGATGTCCATGGTCCATGTTATCACCAGAAATCATGTGGAAGTCCAGGATCTGTGCTCCCACTGACTGCAAAGAGCAATGAAGCTACTTTTGCGGTGGTGTCAATGACTGTAAAATCACAGTTGAGAGAGACATAGGAAGTTTCTGTGACAATCCCTACCCACACCCTCCAGTCCCAACAAAAGTAACAGCCAAGACAGGAAACCATTGTGAACTCTTAAAAATTGTGTTAAGGATTCCAAAATGCAGCTCTCTACAATTAAGGGTGACTGTTGGAAACAGGGATAGGGAAGGATGTATCTGACTTTTCTTTTGGGCCACCAACCAGCTCCCAAATCATGACATGGAGACTTCTTATTCATTATGAATCCTCGGCCTTAGATTAGCTCTTTTCTTACTAGCACTTATAACTTAACCTGTTTCTTTTCATCTACCTTTTGCCTTGGGGCTTTTTACCTTTCCTTTCTGTATGTCCTAACTTTCCTGTTTCTTCTGTTTCTGTCTTGCTGGGTCTGGGGACTGACTGACTGACCCTGGACATCTCCCTCATTCTCTTCCTCTTTTCCTTTAGTTCTCCGATATATTGATGTATTTTTCTCTATCCTTCAGCACTGCCTTTCCCTCTTCTGCCTAGCTATTGACCATTCGGCTTTTTATTTAGACCAATCAGGTGCCTTAGCGAGGCAAAGTGAAACAGCAACACATCTTTTCATAATCAAACAAATGCACCATAAACAAATATAACACATCATGCCTTGTTAAACTAGTGCAGCAAAAACAAATATAACATACCTTTACACAGATAAAGTAATATTCCATAGCATAAACAAATGTAATACATCTTTACTTAGTTAAGTATTTCCCAACAGAAGAACTCAATTGTTGGGTTTGTTTGTTTGTTTGTTTGTTTGTTTTGTTTTGTTTTGTATTAGGGGCTGGCCACTGGGACTTTGACCAGGTCCAGTGAGTATATGGGCAACACAAACTGGACTTATGTGGTATATTTTGATTGTTTGGTTGTGCTTTTTGTTCTTTTGATTTTGGGGGTGAGTGCAGGGGAGGTCACAGGAGTGAGGCATAGACCTGGAAGTACTAGAAAGTGAGTGCATAATATTGAATCCCAAATAATCAATAAAATATTATTTTGGAAAACAAAAAGAAATAAATGACAAATATAATTTTTGTGTAAAAATGGTGATTCTGGATCTAAACATATTAGCCAATTCTATCTTTTCTGATTAACAACAGCATTCTAGAGCAGAAGAACTTACGAATTAAGTGATCATTCCCTACATCTTCAAGCTCAGTAAGGTTGTTTCTTTAAATTTCATGAAAAAGTCAAAGTGAATAAAACACAATTAAAATCTGTGTGTTGGGGTGAGGGTGCACGCAAGCTATTTTTTAATTCCTTAAGTAATTTAATAATTGAATGTCTTTAAAGACAAATTTTAGCACTCATATATCTATGTGTGCTCTTCTGTAATCCAAATAGTTTATTCCATTTTAAGAAAAACATTACATTTAATTCTCAGACCAACAAAATCTATGTGTCTGTTGCCATCTTCCTTGAGAACAGCTCTTCTGTGGTACAAAATGGGAATTCTGGGTACATGAATGAGGGACTTGCAAAAGTCAAAGCCAGAAGCAATTGTTCAGAAGGTTTTTGAGCATACCTGATTGAAAGACATTCATTTATTACAAAATATGTTCTTGAGGTAATGTCATAAAGAATAACTCCATAGTGTTAAAAACAGGCCATTCATAATGGTGGAGGTCCCTTGTTCTTAACTTCCCTTCTTACAAGGAAGAGAACTGTTTAGCACAGGTTAGTCGCTAACATGAGAATCCATGTTATCTTAGCACCCTGTCAAATGTGAAATGTCAAATGACTTCTCTAGCAAAAAGAAGATGGTTAAGTGATGATTTGTCTGAAAATGTACAGTGCAGTCATTAGAGGCAAACTAGTGTGGCAATCTGGAAATCTGTATTCGGTCTTAGCTTCTCCACTCTGGGTCTTTCTGTTTCCTACTGAATAAGCAGTGTTACAGGAACCTCAGCTGAAACTGATCTCCAAAGACAAAAAAAAAAAAAAAAATCCATCTGAATTCATAGCATAGAAATGGATCTAGTGAAAAATAGCTCTGACATGTGTAGAATGGGTGGGGATCTTAACCCACTGAGAATCACTAGACTTTTTGTTTTCAAAGCTAGGACATCTTTAAGATCACATTTTCCCAGGCTTGCTAAAAACAAAACAAAACAAAAACAAAACTGTTCCTATAATAGAAAATGGAGATGATGGAGTTTCCCAGGTCTCCCCAAAAAGACTAACTGTATAACCATTATTCAAATTTTAATATGTCCTAGACTTTCCCCACAAGGCTTTCAGTAATTAGAAGTTGACCACAGGCATAATAACAAAAATTTGTACTTATTTTGTCCCTGCCACGTGTTTTTGACCAAACTATAACATAACTGTATTTTGCTTATTGAATTCTTGTTTCCTATTTTTTATACATGGAAGCTAATTTAGTAGTTTTATGGGTTTAAAGTGTCTGCTAGCATGAGGACTGTGAGAATTTATAAGAACACATGTATCATTGCACTGGGATATTGCAACATGATATCTAGACAAAGGATTATTAAGAATATGGTTATTTATGCACATTAGGTATTAGGGTAGCATTAACGATTACAAAAAAATATATATGTTACAAAAGTGCTGCAGAAACATTTTTTCCTGGAATGAAAAAAAAAAAAAAAAACCTTTAGATTTTTCGAAACACAGTAAACTATGGTTGATAAATCAAATTATCATTTGTAACAAACTAAAAAAAAAAAAGCATGTCAATCGAATTTCATCCCTAGTATCCAGATACTGAAACACCACATTTATTCATATCTTGCATTTAGCTCCCATAATAAGATAAATGGTGCTATTGCTGTTGTGTTTGTTTTAATGAGTTATTTGAAAAAAAGTTGGAATGGAATATGGATGATTCTGGCCCCCATGTATGAGCTTCTGTGTCACGACCGCCTGGACCAGGAAGGAAGAGGCAACACTGAGCTCTTCTTTCAGCAGTTTATTCAGGAACCTTGAACAATCTTCTTCTCCCCTGGGGAAACCCGCTCACTCCTTATATAGCCTCTGGGCAGCCAACCCTATCACGCCACGTGGGCAACACCAATGGGCCCAGGTAAGAGGAAGCAAGCCAGATTCTCAGCCTTAGCCAAATAAGAACTTGTTTATCACTGAGAGCACTCACCATCGGGAAGGCGGAGCCGGCGCCATCTTTAAGGCGCGGCTGCATGCAGCTCTCTACACTTCTCAGTTGATTGTTCGTAGTCTTTTTGAGCATCTTTTAACTCCAAGTAGTATCAAGGGATTCTTGGATAAAGCACATAAACAGCAGTATGTATTAGCTGTATTTGATGATGTGAGACTCATAAAGACACACACTTCCCAATTTTTCTTCTGACTGAGCACTGATATCAACACTGCATGCTCTTTAGGATCTGGGCCAGTTAACTTATGTCCATCAAATCAATCACCCAATGGCAGTGAGAGTCTCAACTAAGGCAGTGCAAATGGCCTGGCTTCTAATGGATTATAATGTCATGAGGCAACCTATGAAAATTCCTCCGAGCTCCCTCCTTCCTCTCCTAATCTTAAACTGACTATCTGATTATATTGAGTATTAGATATTTATGCTACCAAATTCTCATAAATCTAGCACATTAAATATTAAGGAAAACATATTTTGTATTGTCTTCTGACAAAAATAAAAATTAAATTAAAAAAGTACATAGGGTAACTGTCCAATATACCTATTTAAAACACAGTGCTAGGAGTAAGTATTCTTGAGTATGGTTTCACACTCCATTCTGAAATAATGGGGTTCCCCTAGCAATGTATTGAAGAATTGTCCTCTTTGCTGTCTCTGCTTCCTCAAGATATGCAAAGCTCTTTTTGTCTTTGATAAGTCTAAACAACCATCCACAGTATAATTTTTCAGTATAATTTCAGCCTTGACATAGTGCGTTAGGCAAATTTCTGTATTGAGTTATTAATTTGTACATTGTTCAGCTTGTAAAATTGTAAAGACAAGGTTTCAAAAATGACTTTGTACAGTTAGTGGCATATTTATTAATATTTAGGCAGGTTTAGTCTTCCATCCTTCTGAAATAATGTCCTTTTAAAGCACCTTGTCAGTATGTACTATTCAGCTTGGCTTCTAGACTAAAGTAATGTCACAATGATACATCTCACTATGTCCCCATGTGTTGCTTGCTGAGAATCTATACAATTATTAGAGTGCTGGAATACTCCATCGATACCTTGGCAACTTGTTAAAGTGTGAATTATAAACACCTGCCTTTTTACACACTGCAACTGTTTTTAAAAGACCATGTCACATCGACTACTTATAATGACTTGAAGAATCAATACTTGTGTATTTTTGTTTCATAAACATATTAGTTTGCCTGTAATGATGTCACTAGGGCGACTTTACAATTATGAAGAAATGATTTCTTACTCAGTTACTTTTAGAAAATAAATTACATTTGATTAAAAAATAAACAAAAGTGACCAAAGTCTCTGCCTTTGATATTAGATTCTATTGTGGGAGATAAATTAAAATCATCATCTACAAATTAGAAAAATAAATTAATTTAAAAATTATATAGAATGATGTACCCTTGGTAATTGGGAGAAATGTAGTTTGCAAAGGGTGTTTTTCTACTTACAGCAGATCAGCAAGGCATTAAGTCAAAAGACTGGGGAGAATTACTCCAGGCTGTAGAATAAGGACCTTGCATTACATGGGCATAAAAGGAAGGTAAGATTAACTATAATTTAATGAAATAGGAATAGACACGGTGTAATCTGGTTTAGAACTTTTAAATTTTTCTCTAGCTATATGTGGATGGGTGAAATGAAGCAGGGGAAAAAAAAAGGAGAAAAACAAGTCAGAACTTGATGAGCAGCAAGAAAGACACAGGTAGAATTGGACAAATGATGACACCATAGACTAGGGTTAGAATAAAAGAAAATATACATTTGTTTTCATGATGTATTTCATAGGTTTCAAGACCTTTTTAAGCCTGGAGTGCAGGGTATGGAGGCTTCTTCTGCAGACGGCATCCTTTAGGAGAGGGCATACAACACTCCTATCTTCTCTGTAATCAGTACTTTTCCTTTCAGTAGTTTTTGTTTGCTTGTTCTGTGGTGGGGGTGGGGTGGGGTGAGGCTAAAGGAGTGTTAGTAAACTATTTAAAATTATCAAACACCTTTGAAAAAATTAATAGACCATTCTTTGTGGTTAAGTCTGTATTACTAAAACTCTATATACCAAGGAAACAACAATTTTTTTGGAACATGAGCTCTGGTTATATTTTATCTACTTTGCACATTAATCCTATTCTTGGTAACACTGAGTCTTCTTAATGTTGCCATATAGGATATATAGGACATATATGCAGATATTCATACAGGGTTCCCTAGTTTCCTATGCACAGATTTATTTTGAAATATAAGCACCTAAATATGGTCAATGATGTAACAAAAGAATAATGATGTAACATGGTCAGAATATTAACATATTCTACGTGGCTATAACTTCATGCAAATCTGAATATATTTCTTTTGAAACAATTTAAGGCTATGTTAAATATGTTATAACTATATCACACCATAGTCCAAAGGAAACACAGATGTCTCCTCCAGTGAACGAGTTGCCAAGATACTCCTTTCTTCGTAGGTGTCTATAGCCAAAAGACAGATATTAGGATTGTTGTTGAATTTTAACAAGAAAGAAGAGGTTACCAATTCACTTTCACTCTTGATTCTTTGGTTATTTTCTTGTCACTGGATCCCAGATTTAAGATACCTGACATCTGTGCTCTTCATTGGTTTTCATCACAGTAATTAATGACACTGTAGTAAAGACAAAGGAAGCCAAAACCAGAAACAGAATTTAATTTAATGCTAGGTTCTAAACACACAGGTTAGATACAGTGCTGTGGAAATTTTGAATAAAGATAATATTTCACCATTTCAACCAAATAAAATTTTTTAAGCAAAATGGAATTTGTATTTATGTTCTCTCCTGATAAACAAGCCTTTCTTATTTAAAGCTATATGTTTACTCATTCTTAGACAGTCAATAGAGATGCTTAGTGCTTCTTATACTTTCCAGTTTTACTTAGAAGTAGCTAGCTAAATAATAACTGCTATCCTCTCTTAGCCAATGACTGTTCCTCAAAGCTCAACTCCTTAATCACCTGCCAGTTCTATGACTTCAGTTTTCTGAAAGTGTTCCTGAAGTCACATATTACGACGGCTTTAAAAGTGTGATTCACTGATCTTAGGTATTTAAATTCCCTTAGAACTATTGTTCAGCAAGAAGGTCGAGGCAGCACATCTAAAGAGGAATTAAAGACAGCCGGAAGTGAGTTATCATTGTGTTACTGTGAGAAGAGAACAGAAAAATGTACAATGAGACGAAAGAGAACTAATTCTGGCAGAGTGTTTACAATCAAAATTGGCATGGAAATTATACTAAGCTCTTGAAAAGTTGTGCCTGAAAAAATAGTTCCACCCTCCCCAAAAGTGTAATAGTTCCATCAGTATACTTCAACAAATAGCAATTTAGAAAAGAACTAATTTTTTATCTGATTTTACACATTTGATTGTTAAAATAGTACAGCATGACAACTGAAGGTCTTCCCATCAAAGCCTGGGTACATCATAAATTGTTGTACTCACATGAACAGAGGTCACTCCAGTCATGGAATGGGACTCCACTAACCAAGGCTCAGACTCTTCCTATCAACAGAGGTTAACTATGTAATTGAAGAGAACAGAGGAAAATGTGTTAAAAAATTTCATAAGCATCTTAATATTGAATTGAAAAAATAAAATACATGCCTATGTTAGAATACAGAAAAATAAATATAACTTTGATTTAAAATAAACAGAGCTATTTAAATATTTAACAATTACTTACTATATTCTAAGAATTTGCATGGGAGATATCCTGTAGAGATTTGTATTATTTTCAGATAAGATAAAGCAAACAGATCATAGTGGTGCCTGCATGCATCCCAGCACAAAGGGATGGAAATTGGGGACACAAAGGCAGGGAAATTGTCTCCAGGGGCTACATCATGAGATCTTGTTTGTTTGTTTTTTAAATAATTAATTTTCAAAGAGCAGTAACTGAATTTTACTGAATAATTTTCAAGAAAGATAGATATTATGTTATTGCTGTTAAATAGAAAAATAAAATAATGAGACCCTTCAAGCCCTTACTTTAACAAATTAGGACACAATACTTAATTTATAAACTTATAAGTTATTTTAACATCTAGTTAAGTATGAAATCCACATTATGCATGTAGATGGAAAAAAGGGTTTGGGGCACAGAAAAGAGTGAAGAGGTGCACAAACAAAGGTTTAATATTTGCATAAAATATGAACAACCACTGCTTAGTAAAGAGAATTCTATAACATGATTGATTGTCAAAAGACAAAGAAACTGCATGACCTAAAATAAAGAGTTAAAATAGTATATATTATCTTGTATGTTTGTGAGTTTAAACAACACAAATTCACTATACTATTTTTTAATTTTGCTGAATGTGGTGGCTGTCCTTCAGGGGATATAATTAGTTTGGAAGCAGAAACAGGAGCTTTGTTCTGCTGTGTTGTAAAATAAATATCTATTTCATAAGAATGCTTTATTAGAATCAAAACAGTCTATGTATGAGTTAGTATAGCAATGACTGTGTTCTGAAACTACAGACCCAGTCATGGGAATTTTGCTACTATGCATGTTTCCTGCTGGAGCTGCCAATCAGAAATGATTGATATTTGGTTATTCCAATTTTAATCTTTCTTTGATTAGCTCTCTGGTAAATGAAATATATGACATCAAACTATTTGATGTGGCATTGGTTTCTTGTAAGAATGGTAGAAATAGAATCAGGCCCCATTTAGTGTTCAGTTTTTTTTTTTTTTAACCTGTATCATTTTATAAAATTCTTTCCAGAGTAATAAAAGATTAAACATAAATTGAAATAAAACAACTATTGACACCTTTATAAGTGAGATTTTTGCATTTATATTGGCAAACAATTCTAAGAACATGTATAGAACTTGTACAAATCTTAACATAAATACCAACAGTCCATTGAAAATGGACAAGAGCCATGTGCAGTATTTCTCAAAGGAAGAAACAAGAATGTACTCAGATGCAAGGAATCATATCTGAGCACAGATGATGAAATTTTAAGTACCCTCTAAAATCCTGGCTCTATTGTTTTGATCATGACATAAAAAAGCCTGATAGCAATCTTATATTAGTGATGATGTATAAACACATAAGAGTCCATGCATTGTATCTAGACAGGTACATTTTTATAAACACTTTGAAAAGAAATTGAAAACTGACCCAACACTTTTATTTGTACATGTACTGCAAGAAACATCGTAAGAAATTTTCATAACAGAGTTAAGTCTTGAAAGAAACAGTAACACCTTTTATAGGAGAAATGATGGCTGAGGCATATTCACAAAGAGTAGTCAAAGGAAAAGAAACATAAAAAGGACATACACAATGAAGAATACCTGGAAAACCTGAATCTGTTCTCTAAAACTTATCAAATACATAAAGCAAACTATCTTTTCAAATATATCCAAACATAGAAAAAGTATAAAAGGAACTAAGTGAATACTGAAGGTAGTAGTCAAATAATGTTGGAGGGAGGAAGATGGGCTAATCAAAGACTAGAAGTGCATGTGTTTAGTTGTAACTTATTTTCTAGTTTCCAACTTTTGTTATGGACAGTACACTTATGACTGACTATTGCACCCTTAAGAAAAAATTAAGTAACAGATGCACTAAAAAAATCCATGCATAGAACAACAAGGAGTTACATAATTATTAAAAATATTACTAATGAACAATGTTAACACTCTAAAAACTATGATACTATATATGTGCAACTCTACATTAATGAAAATATATGAAGTTTATGTTAAGTACAAATTCATATCATACTGCAATATTGTTTATACCCCTGTCAGAGAAGCAGAGTATCATGTAACTATTTTATTATGGTGTGTGTGTGTGTGTGTGTGTGTGTGTGTGTGTGTGTGTGTGTGTGATGGCACAGTAAATGGAAGTCAAAGGATCACTCATGGGAATTGGTTCTTTCTTTCCACAATGTGATTCCTAGGACCAAATTCAGATTGTGTAGATTCTCTACCCTCTGAACCATTTTGCCAGCCCCCTGTAATCTTCTGAGAATTATAGTTAAGACAGCTGAAATTATATTAAATGTGAGTCATGATATAATATACATTAAATATCTATTTATCCAATATAATGAAAAACTTGCAAACTTATGAGCTTTTTGTAGGGTTGAGGATCAAATACAGGTCACAATTCATTCTGCATGAGCACTATGCTACTGATCTGCACCCCACAATACTTTGTACCTCTGGACAATGAGCTCCTCATCTGCTCACAGCTGCCAGCTGCTCTGGTAGGAATAAAAATTTGTCAACAGAATAGATTCCAGTAATTCTTGCCACAAAATGTAAGTTAACTATTTCAAGATATGGGTATGTTAATTTACTTTGGTGTAGCAATAATGCATGTCTATGTCTAGCAAAGTATCATATTTTGTACTTTAAATACATCCAATTTTAAAAACTAAATATAATTATGGTTAATCCATTGGATAATTAGGAGTATTCTGTGTTTTACATAGCCAGCCACACTTACTTATGCACTCTCTCCAATCTCATAACTAATTCTGGAAACAATGTAAGTACTGTTAAAAGTGTCAGCGTTACCATCATCATCATTATTATTATTTTAATGGAAGAAAAAAAGCAAATCAGTCTCTTTGGCAAATGGTTCACCTACAGTTTAAGACCTTACAGATCTTGTAGTAATTTAACACTTTAACAAAAATGAGGCACAAAAGAAAAGCCTCCATTTCTATGATATTGTTGATAACTTGAGGGGAGAGTTTTAAGAAGTCAGGCATTACCCTCTGTTTATTTCTTCTACAAATGAAGCTATTCAGTGTTCATTTAAGGATATTAACTCACCCAAACATCAACCAAAAATATTCATCCCAGAATGACAAGTATACAAATCTACAAGCACTCCAACATGTGCTCTTTTTTTTTCTTTCAGAAGGTTACTTGGACAAGTGAATCATTATTTCTTTGAAATTTGTCAGCATAGGCTGCAACTGAGTCTAGTACTACGTTGCTTTATCTCTACACTCAGAGCACATGAGAGTTGGCACTCATTCACAAATGCACACATTCATCTGACTGTCACTGCACTTCTTGGAAGAGAAGCTATACTTTATCTTCTTGATGTTTGTAAAGCTTTAGAAAACCCAATGTCATTTGGCAGAGGGCTAAGGCATGTTCCACAACATTTGATTTTATCCTGAAATTTTTCATTGATGTTTGATTCTATGTTATTGAATCTGTATCATTTCCAACATTCTATTAAGGAACATAATTCTGTGAGTATAAGAACAGGAGAAAAAATTATTGAACCTTTCACTGGTTAAAATATTTGGAAGCTTCAAATTTAAAAGTGATGAAATTTTACTTGGGGGATGTTTTATACTATCATCAAATATAATCAATGTTTTTGCTTCATGATAATTTCATTGTTTACATGGCAGGTTACATTATTAACATAAACTATTTTATTAACGATATTTTTCAAAATCTGTGCCTTTGTATTTATGTGTGTACAAAACTAGTGAAACACAATACATAAATATTCTCAAGTTAACATTTAATACTATTTAGAAAAGATCACATTTTAGTGAGAAGAAAATATGTTTATAACTTCAGATAAATAAGCACAAAATAGATAGATGTCTATAGAAATTTGAAGACAAAAATATGATTGAGACAATTTTGAGAAAATGAATTAAAGTAAAAAATGAGCACTGCCAGAGAATGGAGATTATAGCTTTGCGTTTATGTTTTCCTCGGCTCGCAAAAAAGGAATCTCTAATTATAACTAGGACTGGTGCCATATGACTAAAAGAGCAGCTCCTTCATCCTGTCTTTTATCTCTAGTGACCAAATGACTAACGTCTGGGTGAAGGTGTTAGCAGAAGTGTTGGGTGGTACGTTCTTGAAGTTTCCTTTTCATGCTAATCCATTTGTTGACTGAAATTTCTGCACACTTCTTTTTGCATTTTAATTTTTTTATTTTTGAAAATGCCATTTATGTATATACCATGAACGATGATCATATGTACTCCCCATCTCCCCAAACTCCCTTATATCTCCTCAAAATGATCCTTCCCAAATTTTTTTAAACCTAATTCCAGTTAGCAAAGCCGTTTTGGCATAGGTGTGAGGGATGGAGTCTCACTGGGGCATGAGAATCCCCAGTGGCTACATCCTCAATAAAAAAAATGATTCTTCCCTTTGAAGCAACTATCCACTGCCAATAACTCCTCAGTAGGGAGTGGAGTCTGGACATCATCTACCCCATCCATTCTTGGATTTTCAACAACTTCATTTTGTGTAGGCCCTGTCTACATGCTTCTTGAATCAAAAAATAACCTGGTGAATGATAGTCACAATGTGTAATGTCCAAAGGCTGACACAACAAATTTGATACAAGAGCTCTGAACTGCTCACTCCACACTTCATAACAAATAAAGTAAAATGTCACATAGACCTTGGCTTGCTCACAGGGAAACCTAATTCTGACCGACCTATGTTAAATACATAGAATATTTGCTTCCCTGATATAATCAACATAATTATAATCCTATAATATTCTCAAATCTAGATCATTTGTCATTTTATTAAAATTTAGTTTCAAAATGAATTCACTTATTTATCCTTCTACTACTTTGTAAAAACTATTTCACTTTCTGTGACTAAATATTTCTTTTTGAAAGTCCTAGAAAGATTGACTCAATTTATTTTTACTTTTTTTTTTTCCGCTACTCAATAATAAATTCTCAAATATACATCCTTGAGAACTCAGCTTCAACTTTCAGAAATACTGTTTAAGTTCATTTTGGAAAATCTCTAATTCTCCATATTCATACTTGTACTTAAAATATACCCTCTGTACTGGCTGGTTTTCTCTCAACTTGACACATGAAGAGTCATTAGAGAAGAAGGTGCCTCAGTTGAGGAAATGCTTCTATGAGTTCCAGCTGTAAGGCAAATCAAAACGACTCTGAGATACCACCTTACCCCAGTTAGAATGGCTTAGATCAAAAACACTGAAGACAGCTTATGCTGGAGAGGATGTGGAGCAAGGGAAACTCTCCTCCTCTGTTGGTGGGTATGCAGGCATTTTCTCAATTAGTGGTCAAAGTGGGGAGGGCCCAGCCCGTGGTGGGTGGTGCCATCCCCATGCTGCTAGTCTTGCCACTATAGGAAAGCAGGCTGGGCAAGCAAGAGGAAGCAAGCCAGTAAGTGGTACCCTTCCATTGTCTGTTATCAGCTCCTGCCTCCAGGATCCTGCCCTGTTTGAATTCCTGTCCTGACTTTTTTCAGTGGTCAAAAGGAATATGGAAGTGTAAGCTGAATAAACCCTTTCCTCCCCAACTAGCTGTATGATCAAGTTGTTTCATCTCAGCAATAGAAACCCTAACTAAGACATTCTCTTAAGATGGTTCTTTGACCTTATATACATCATTTGTGCTTGTCATATGACTCCATCTAAATCACATAACTTTCATAGTTAAAAAGCAAACAAGAAAGCTCTTCTCCTACCATTCTTATCTTGGATGAAGGTTCTATCTTTTCCTAGATAACCACTACTCATATGTGGTCAATCCCTAAATTGTATAAGAATTTATAAGCCCTATTATTTCTACCTTTCTATTTCTCTGGAATTTCAACACTGCTTGCTTTTCTTATCTATGTTCACTGCTACAATTCAAGTGAAGTCTTTTCCTACTAACTGGCCCAGTTTGCTCTCCTTTAGTATTCTTCGTGTAACATGACCTTATTGTCATCACAACAGCTTGTAGATGACTTCTCCAGGCCTATGTATTGTATCTTTCTTTAGGTGTCAGATTGTTAGAGCTGTCAAGACATCACAGGGGTGAATTAAACACTAGGATTCATTTCTCACATTTCTGGGGGCTGGTAGTAGAGCATCAAGTCTCCAGCAGAAAGCTTTCTTCTGATGCTTCTCTTCTTGGCTTACTTAAGCTGCCTGCATGCTGGCTTGCTATCTCTTCACACAATTTTTGTTTGTTTGTTTGTTTTTGTTTTCATGTGTGAAAACATAGCTCTAGTATCTCTCTCTCTCTCTCTCTCTCTCTCTCTCTCTCTCTCTCTCTCTCAGTGTGTGTGTGTGTGTGTGTGTGTGTGTGTGTGTGTGTGTGTGTGAGTGAGAGAGAGATAAGGCTACATCAGATTAGATTTGTCCCCATGCTAAAGGATTCCTTTCATTTTTTAATATTATAAGTGTGGTCTCTGAAGATAGCCACATTTTGAGGTACTTTGGATTAGTCATTGCTTACACTATACTATGTGTCTGCATTTATGTGACAAGTAACAAAGCTCTCTGACTCTCATCATGTCTCTCTCTCTTTCTCCCTCCCTCTCTCTCTCCTAATCTCACTTTTTAAAATGTTTAACGAGTTTCTGCCTTTCTTTTTGCATATTTATAGTTCTGCCAATTTTCCCTTTGTGATGCTGCTTAGAACATATTGATCTAGGTTGCTTTTCTGTAATGCCCTTGCTGAAACCTAGCCCTATACTTATGCCCCTAAAGTGATAAAATGACTTAGAGGGTTGTGTTCTTCAACTTTTCCTCACTATGACAATGAGGTACACAACCTTCAAGGTGATGGAAAAGCTTGTTTACTGTGTGGTATAAGTCTATGGGTACTTGACTCTGTTGGTTTGAACATGTGAACACATACCATATCATGGTGGGCACATACAAAGAAAGACTCTTCCTGATAGCTGTCAAGCAAAGAGAGAACAATAAATGGAATGAATGTCTCTTAGTTCATTAAAGGTAGGTCCCCAAGAATTTAGCTTGCTTATATTCAATCCCACACCTCAAGGATACCACCACTTCACAATAGAAGCACAGACTGGTGCTTCAGACTTCCACAATTGGGTCTTTAGAAGATACCCCCAGCCCCTAATAAGGAACATTATATTTATTTCTATGTCATTCTTGATTATTATTTTTGGAGTTAGAAAATCGGAAAGACTTGGGGCCAGAATTTCAATTAAGGATATTTATTCCTATATTCTATAGGTTAATCATTACACAGGGACACACTTAGAATGAATTTAAAACTCTTAGTGGAGAATGTCAGCTGATCAGTAGTGGGTCCCACATGACAACTCTAGTATAATAAATAGTGATTAAGACTTAAACAATGTTTCATTTTCATTTTAGTTCTTAGTTAAAATACAATTCCTCCATTTATCTCCTTTCATGTCCAACCTCACCTGAGTGTACCCTCATAATAGCTCTTAATTTCATGGTCCCTTTGTCTATGATTATTGTTGCTACACCAAGGTTAGAAGTAAAAGCCCTCTATTAGTAATTCCATTTCACTAATGTGTGGTAGAGTATGGCATTTTGAAACTTTATATGATGACTTAAGAATCCACTTGCTGACAGACTGACAGTGGAAGACAATAAGCATGATTTCAGAGCAAGAAATCAAGCAAGCTGAGCTCATCATGAAAGGAGAGGAATATTCATTTTTTTTCCTGACCATATTACCTTGTCAAAACAGTCAAGAAGGCACCTTAGGAGGAGAGCAAGCAGCAAATCACTGACCCCTAAGTGGTTTCCTCAGCAAATGCTCCAGCTGTACAGAAAGCCACTCATTCAAACTCCCATCCTTTTACATTTACTTTGTTGCAGCATGTGCTCTGAATTGAAACAGTAGAAAACATAAGCAATGGCTTAATTGTAAATACAACATTGTGGCTTAAGATAATAGTTTAGTTCAGTTTAGCAATAAGTATAAAAGCAATAGGTATTGTGTTCAAACTATTTTTATGTTGAAAAGGAAAGGGTGTTTTAGGACATGATTCTAACAATCTTGATAATTGGAACAATAGTAATACTAATCTAGGAAGCTGTTGTGAAATCAAATAAAATTATATGTACCCTGCAATTAACACAGTGGGAGGCACAAAAGGGAGACCGTTATTATTACTGATATCTACTCTCTTCACATGTTTTTTGTCATTCAGGAGCCATGGGATATTTTTGATTTGAGGACCCTGTCATGAACAGTGAAGTCAAGTTTGTGTTCTAACTGTCTTCTAGCTAATAGAGATCCTTTCTGTCATTAACTCTGGGCTCTTAATTGAGACAACCCTCCTTTATTTAAGCAGCTTTATTTTCTTGAGAAGACTGTTTAAAATTTCTGTGTTTTCTTACTTTACTAAATGAAGGTAATAAGTTTGTTGTAAATATTAAAAACAATCAAAACAGCTTTCTTAAAAATATGGAATGTAAAAGGTGTTGAGTAAATGGTGGCTATTATTTGAGTGAAACCAACAAGTTCTGAGCTATTTTGCAAGACTAAAATATTTCAATAAGATTTCCATGAATCAGGACAGCAAAAGCAGCATCAGTGGAAAATGAGTAACTTCAAGGATATAGACAAGAAGCTAAGAATAATCCTGCTTTTGTTGTTGCTGTTGTCCTTACTGTTTGGTTGGTTCCCCTCCACACAGAATATGTCTCCATGTAAGTTGTGAATACTTCTCATGGAGTGAACACGTCTTCATTTGAAAACCCAGAGGTAACAGCCGTATTATGCCATTTCCCAAGGAGCCATGCATCATTAGATAATCCTCAGCCAAAGATGTCCTGATAAAGATGTTGCCTTGACAGGCCTCTTTCTCCCAGAGAACATTATCAGTCTCTTTACTGAGGGAAAGTCCAACTAGCAGGAGTTAGGCTCCACCCTTGTAAGGACTGAATGTGGCTCACACCAGAATGTTGAAGTGTGCCCTCCATAAGCAAGTAAAGTGAAATCCTACCTCTGGTATCATAGGGCTTGAAGGTGAAGCATTTGGAAAGTAAAAAGGATTAGATCCCTTATGATCTGATTGGTAATCTTAGGAGGAAGAAAGGACTGTCTGTGAACACAATGAAGGAAGGGCATTCAGGGACACACTTTGGGAAGCACAGCTTTTAAGCCAAAAAGATAGTCTTCACCAGTAATGAAACTAGAAATCTGATATTAGATTTCTAGCTTTTAGAATGGTGAGAAATAATTTTTCTGATGTCTAAGCTACCCGTGGTAGAGTGTTGTTTTTTTTTTTTTTATAGCAACCCAAGCCCAGGCACTTCCCTCACTTTTTCCAGTTGTGCCCCTGGTAAAGGGGTTCACAAGCCAAAAATAAAAACTCCCATCCATTATTTCAAAAGGTTTCCTTAAATGTAAAGGATGAGATAAATGCAAGATGTTCTTTGTTCCATGTATCTCCTAAAGATACCTTTTTTTTTGAAGGTAAAACTTCTACCCATTCCCAAATTAAGAAAATATCCCACCTCTGCTTCCACACTTTTGTCCACACTTTGCTTCATCTGTCTGTTTGCACCTAAAAATTCCATGGAGACCTTAATAAATATGACAACTTTCTCTGTTTTTTTTTTTTTTTCCTGTAGCAGCATAGTCTAAACATAAATATAATATAATGGTACTACACTAATACATATTTGGAGAATATTTTATAATATGGGCCACTGGAAATAACAGCTACACTTTTTTGTGACATGACACACATCATTTTAAATTCAATGCCATATGTGTTCTGAATCTTTTAAATTTTTATCACTTTAAAAATTGTGGTAACAATACTTTATATGAGATTGCTCTTCAACAAAATTTTCAGGATATAATACAACACTTTCAACTATAAACACAGAATGGTATAATACTAGAATTTTCTTCATAAAAAATATTTACTTTTGTTAAGTTTAAGTATATGTGTCTCTGAATGACTATGGGCATGTGAATGCTTGCAGCCATGCATGCCAGAAGAGGGTGTTGAATCACCTGAGACTGGAGCTAACTACTGAACCCTCTTTCCAGAACATTTTTATAATTTATTGACATAACTGAAAATTTATAATATAATTCTCTTCTACATTTTCACATATGGATAGCAATATGAAAATAAACAATGAAAAGCTACTTACTACTATAAATACATTGTGTTCTGAGCTTTAATCTCTTCAAGTTACAATGAGCATTTATTATTCTGAGGGTAATAATGCCAAGAAAGTATAACCATTTTTAACACTAAAGTGTGTGTTTGATTTTTCATTTGTTCTGTTTTAGTCCAGATCATTTTTCCTTTTACTATTATTTGTAAATACCTTTTTGTTTTCTAATGAGAGAGAGAAAGAAAAGGTTGGGATTTGGGTGGGGGCAGAAGTAGGGAGGATGAGGGAGAAGTTGGGAAAGAAGCCATAATCAGAGTATATTGTATGAAAAAAATCTATTTCCAATAAAAGTTGGGAAAAAAGTTAACTGTTTCAATATTCCTATACATAGATAGATACCACCAGATTGCTTGAAATGAGGCTTATTATAAATTATCATATTACTTTTTTCTGCATTAAAATATGTAAATTCCCTTTAGCCCTGAATAACTAAAAATGTTTGTTCTTGAAGGATTGAATTGAGCAAAGTAAGTTAAGATTGCAGACTTCATCATAAGGCAGACATGGGTTTCATACTTACTTATTTATGTCAAAATATCTTTGTTACATTTGGCAAATATGCGTAAGCATTAATTTCACTGTCACCTGAGAACACAGAGCATCATTGAATTAATATACACAGATCACAGGGCTATGCTATGACCATACACCTCAGGTTGATTCTGTATGGGATCCTTTACTAGGTGAGGAGGAACATTAATGAGCAGGTCATCATTCTTGCTTTCCTGTGCACCATGGTATGGGGCAGGTATATTAATAATCATCAGGAATAACTTTAATC
Organism: Onychomys torridus; assembly: GCF_903995425.1. Taxonomy (NCBI): domain Eukaryota; kingdom Metazoa; phylum Chordata; class Mammalia; order Rodentia; family Cricetidae; genus Onychomys; species Onychomys torridus. Next base: position 58,779,340 of record NC_050444.1, on the reverse strand, counting down.
TTTAACAAAGCAATATATTAATAGGATAAATGCTTTGCTTCTGGAGAGTCAATGCTATTATGAAATTACAATAACCTTGAAGAACACAGAGGACAGGTCAGGCTCCATTGAAAGAGAGAAGCCACCTATACTGAAGACAACTTGCACTATTCAAAGACTGTGAAGAAACACACACACACACACACACTGGAAGGATGCAGGAGTTAATAATCTGGAGTTGGAGTCTGTTGGATATGACAGTGCTTTTGAGTTACAACCCTTTTTCTCAGTTCTATAGAAAGATGATGGTTAGATGTTTAGCATGTTATTTAAGGGATGGTTTAAATCCCCGAAGCCAGAGTCTGGCTTTTCTTGATTATTCTTTCCCCCTATCAAAGTGAAATGTGAAAATCGATGGAGAAGAGAAAGGTGTGATTTTTACTTTTTTTTATTTTACACAAAGAATAACAATCCAGGATATTGAGGAAATGTCATTTTCACAGGAAGAGTGAGTGAATGCTTATTGGAGGCAGGCAGTAAAGATGCAGGGTTTCCAAGTTGCTGCAGGTGCTTAAATGTTTATCAGAAATACTGTGCTCTTGATTATTCCTGCTCCTTGAACATCCCTTAACCCCAGACTCAAGGCAAATGACAAAGCTTCCTCTCCTTGGAATCTGGGGCACTATGTGGCACCCTTGGAACAGTCCACTTAGTGTACATGTAAATGACCTACTTTATTTTTTAAAAGAGGCATTAGTAGCAGTTTGCATGTCAACAGCAGCCAGGAAGATCATCCCAGTACAGAACCGTTCTGGAGAGGAGCCTGCTCAACATCCAGGAATTTTCTTTCATCCAGAGGATCATTTGATCTTTGTAATCCACACCCACATCCATTGTTAAATGATAGGGATATACAAAGAAGAAGCCATAACATAAAGAAAACCTTTTGTTGGATTTTTTTTTTTATAATTCTTAGCTCCACTTCAGTATCCACAACAGTCACTTATTGAAGATGGAAAACAATTACAACTCAAAAAAGTACCAAACCTTATAACCAGGAGACAATGCGTAGATAGCACCAAATTCAAAACCTGCTTAACATATCCCCCACTCGAAACGCTGCAAAACTGTCAGTGTCCAAAACACATCTTAGCATATCAAAACTAAATAAAATGCATTCTTATTTTCAATTGCTTAGCATTTTTCCCAAATCCACTTTTCCTTTACCTAGGTTCCCTGAGCTAGCTTCTAGCTCTTGCCTTCACTGCACCAGAAGGAAAACCAGCCTTGAACTCAAACATGCAGACTCTGCAGCAGAGCAAAAGGCTTGTGGTTCACTCACGCCGCGGGACAGTTTCCATGGATCCATCATCCCCAAACTTGACAAGAATCTCGCTCGGAAAACGACTCTGCCTGGTTCTCTCACACAGGGTCTAAAGCCGACTCACTCAAGAAATTCATACTGCACCCCTGCTTTCTGAATGACGTTAGGGGCCCTGGGTGCTGCTGCCAGCTTACCTTACCCTGTTTTGCTACTCAGGCAATGAATAGCTTTGCTGCAGCTCCTACCAACTTAAGTTTCTTCTTTTGCTCAAAATTCTCTTCTCTTCCACTTTCGCAACCTACGATTTCCCCTTCAAGCGCTCAAAATACTGTATTTTCTCATTCTCAGTCAGTCAGCTTCCAACTCAAAGGGAAAAGGGCCACTCAAAATACCCTGGATCTTCAGAGAAGAAGCTCTCATGGAGACAGCGGGGGAGTGGCGCAGTCCCTCCTGCAAAGGGTCCTAGCGCCATCTCTATGCCGCCGCTTCACTTTTCTTTTTCTGTCTGAACCCACAGAGATTTAGTGAAGAGCCTGGAAGAGAAACTCACTGCCATCCAGCCTTTCCAGTACTTGGGAAGCAGAATCCTCACAGTAAAGCTTTGCTGAACTTGAGCGCGGAGCATAAAGGAGAATCAGGGTTCAAATAAAATAACAAAATAAAAATCAAAGAAACCGTCGTGGCAAAAGTTTACTTTCCATTTTTTCCCCCCTGGTAGCAATGAATTCCTGCTCTCCAGTCCAGGCAAGACAAACTTCCAGAGGATGGATTCCTAGCAGGGACTTGTGGCGGATTCTGACAGCTTCACCGAGTAAAGATTATCTGGTTTAGCGCGCCTAGCTGCACAGAACACAGGGACCTCTGCCTTGAGGGCAAAGTTGCCACAGGAGCTACCAGGAGACCTACACCACTGCTTTTGCCAAAATACTGGAAAGGGAAATGAAATGGGCTGGATCGCCAGGCTTCCAGTTCCTCCTCTTTCTCCATCTGACTCTTTCGCTCGCTACCATCCAGTTTTTAATAAAAGCGTAGAACCCGAAATTTAGTCCTGATCCAAAAGCTGGCCGACACAAGTCCCTGGTCAGTTCTTTGCAAAACCACCTAAGTGAACTTCAGGAGCTCTTTGAGACAAAGTTATGGAATGGGCAGGAGGGAATGTCGCAAGGAAATTCTGTCCAGGAAATGGTGTCAAGATTCCTCGATTCAAAGGATGTCGGGGAGTCCCTTGCTCCTTGGTGAGGTGCTGCGGGCACTTCAATTCTCCACTGAAGAAGGGGTGGGTGCTGGTCACTCTGAAGGGTGGGGATGGGAAGAGGGTCTGAAGTCCTGCTATCTCCGGGTTCAGCGTTCCTGGAGAAGAGCTGACCACCGGTAAGAGCAAGGAGTGGAGATGAGAGACAGGGCGGGGAGACCGGAGAAGGTTAAAAGACTTGAGGGCTCCGTTAACTGGAGAGGAGGTACGATGTCACTGTCCTTCCAATTCTGGGAACCCCTGGTGCGGGTTCGCATCTAGCTTTCGTCTGTGGCCTGGGGCCGCGATCGTGAGGCGCTGGGCGTGCGTGTTGGTGCGCGCGCGCGGGAGTGTGCGTGTGAGCGGTGCGTGTGAGCCGGCCGTGTGTGTGCGCGCAGTCCGCGCGCTGAGTGTGGCCGCCGGGACCCAGCAGCCCGCCGCCCGCCCGGTGTCCCTCCTTCCCAGCTCCTCAGCCTCTTCCCCGGGCTTCCCATCACCTGCCCCTCGCCGGTTGCGGCCCCCACTCAAAGTTTCCTCGCCAGAGACGCCTGGGCGCAGCGGCTGGAGCCAAGACACCGCGGTGGAGGGCGATCCTCGGCGTGGCTCTGCTGCCAGCACCTGCTCCGCACCGAAGCCGCCCGAGCGCAGGTTTTCCCACTTGGCGGGAGAAGGGGGAGGGGTGCGGTGGCGAAAGACAGAGAGGAGCCCAGGTTCCTGACATCCTGACAACCGTACAGGGTTTGGCTGCCCATCGCATTTGTGGGGTCACAGAAGAAAACTGGATCCGCAGCCAAGTTGCCTGAGCAGGGACAGGGGAGGCTTCCACTGCCGCCAAGGTTGTCCCCGTCTTCTCGGTCGCTACAGGCGTGAAGGTTTGGAGACGCCTCGGCTGCCAGGGCTTTAGAACCAACATTCCCTCCCTGGCCCCTTGGAAAGGAAACGCCGAGCAAGCTGAGACAGAGGGGACGCCTGGAAGAAGACCCCGCACTCCTGTGCGCTTAGTCCTCCTTGGCTTTGGATTTTAAGGACACGAAGGGGCATGAGCAGCCTCTCAAGGTAAGAGAGCGCAAACCTGCTGCTTGATTCTCCAGAGAGAATAACTTAAAATAGACATTGGGGATGCGGTAGGGGATAAGGCAAGTTACGCGGAACCCCCGACTGTTGCCACGCAGCTGCACAACCCGAGCGAATGGCTCCGGGCAGGCAAGTGGAGGACCAGCCGGTGCAGATGGTTGAGGTGGCAAAAGGGAGTGTCCTATCCTCACACTTCTGGATACCTATTGGGGATTGCATCTGGGGCTGGATCCTCTGTCCAGGCTGATTTACATCTGGGCTTGGCTCTTGTTTTGTTTTTATTTTCTATTTTGGAGAGGTTTTTTTTTTTTTTTTCCTTAGCCCCGCACATTCACCCCCTCTTTGCGATAGGGAGCTGTAGGCCCTGGTCCAGGAAGTACATTGGGTGGCAGGTGAGGCTGGAGTAGGCTGGCGGGATGCTGGGATCTGGAAGTCCATGCTGCCACCTGGTCCGCTCCCAGCAGCCGGCGTCGGAGCCTGGGCGCAGTGGGTCGGCTGTTTTGCGCTTGGCCTCCACTAGAGGCTCCCAGCAGGCGCGGCGAAGCGGGTGGGTGTGGGGGCGCCGGGCGGCCCAGGGGCAGCTCGAGGAGAGAGTGTGCCCGCCCGCCGGGTGGCCCAGGCGGCGCTGCAGGGGGTGTCCAACCCGGCCGGGGGAGGGGGATGTGAACCCGAGTCCCCGGCGCTCCTCGTAGCTAAGCGCCTGCTCGCCCGGATCAGAGTCCGAATCTAGGCTGTGCCCTGGAAAGCTGTGCCGGGAGCCTGAGCCACTTCGGGGAGGCAACCACAGTCTGCGCCCTGAAGGCAGCCCCTGGAGGTAAAGCCTTTCTCTACTTTTAACCCAACCTCTGGTCTTGGGAAATTCTCAGGCTGATACTCAGCATCCAGGGAAGTGGGGGTGGGGGGTGGGGGTAATCTGTGAGGTCCTTCTTTTCTGTGGCGTTCTGGGGACTCTGCATTCGAACTAGTCCCTGTTTAGTCTCCCACTCTGGACATGCTTCCTTTAAGGGCAGGGTTTTGTTTTTTTTTTTTTTTTTAATAATATTTTTTCTTCTTAATATTTTTGTTGTTGTTGTTGGCAATGTGTGCCGGGTGGCTGTCTGTCACTAACTGCTAAGAGCTCAGCAAGGCGATCTGCTAGGTCCCCCCTCGGAGCCGCAGTGGACCGGAGTGCAAGACTCAAGGGATGGGGTGTGGTGACGAAAAGGGAGTACCACACCCTCCGCTTTTCTTCCCCTTTCCTCTTCACCTGCTGGTGAAGTCGCTCCATTCAGCATTTTACTAAGCTCTTTGCCCAAGGGACTGACTGAGAACAGAGCAAAGCTACTGAATGACTGGGAGAGGGGAAGAAAAGATGAGTAGGAAGTCATGGCCTGAACGTCATGGGGTGGAAGGAGGGTGAAGTTAAGGCCCCTGAAGAGGTGTGTGTGTGTGTAGGGGGGGGTATTGTTGGGAAATGGCTTTAAGTTCAGAGTATTTGATGAAGCAAGGTTCTTTACATTTCACAGTGCCTCTGACATTTTCCAGTATGTTCAATGCACTAAGAAATATCTCTGCTAAGTACTGACTTGGCCATGGTGGCCACTGGATGTGTTTGATTGTTGTACATAAGCCACAAAAGAGTAAATGAATATTTAAGATATTGTGCATCCTCGGTGAGATTACCATATGTCTGTCAGAGTGCTGGACATACATTTTCCAGTGTGCCGTGTAGAGTTTGTGCTTATCACGTGTGGTCATTTTCTACTTTAACACAATTTTAGAGTGCACTAAACTTGGTACCTCTTGAGATATTAATGCTCTTATGGAATAGTATCCAAGGAAAGAAAAAATAGATGGATCATTGTATGTCCTAGGAATAATGAATAAAAGTCAAGATCTAGCAGCTATGATATAACAGGGAATAAGATGAAAATGGCAGGAAAAATGATATTCAGAACTGAGAAGCAATGGTTAACGTTTTTTTTTTTAAAAAAGATCTTTTTATGGGTGCTCTCACCAACTTTATTAGTGTATATTACTGTCAGTACTGAAGTGTGAGGCAGAAAAATCAGAAGCACTTCCTGCATATGTATTGAGATAGTGCCAGGAATTTTCACCTTAAAATTCTCAAATTGCTCAACTGACTATTGATGATGAAGTGGTTTAGTTATCATTCATGTGGAAGGCATCCATTATTTACCTATTGATTAATCTATATATGGAAGTAAATTTTTCATATAATGGTTGTATTTTAATGTCAATGGAGGCTAGACAATGTATTGATGCTTTATATTACAGGCTATTACACACTATCATCTGGAGAACATTTATATTGTTTTTCAGGGGAAACAAGAATAAATACCTTACCAGGTTCTCAGAAAAATAGTTAGTTCTTAAAATATATTGTTCTTAGAAATTTTGTGACATAAAAAATTATTGTTATCAGTCTACATGGTTATCTACACATCCAGAGACATAACGTGTATTTGTAGAATTAACCAAAGTAAAGTAAAATTAAGGGTTCATTTGTCTTTCTGAAACACTTTTAAAAGCAAAAGATTTTTTAAGAAAAATTAAAAACTGTATTTGAGGCTTAAAATGTCTGGTGTTTCATAAATTTTATTGAATCAAACAAGTGATGCTGATTTGCAATCTCGAATTAAGTTTTGAGGCACCATCTCTAAAATAATTTCTCCTTAGTAAAGGCAATTTTACAAAGGACCAAATATTGAACTCTTCCAGGGATGCTCTGGAGCTGAAAATGGCTGGGTTCCTACTAAACTTCATGTGTAGAATCAGAACTGATAGGAAGTTGTCACAAATTAATTGGCTTGATGCTTCAATTAAAAACTGATTATTATCTGGCTCTGGTAGTCATTATGGTTGATTTCATTTGGTCTCCAGATATTCTGGGAAAGGACTCTAGGTGGAAATGTTCTCCTGCAGTACATGCAGAAGTGGTCGCTATATGCAGACAGGCTTGACAGTTACTATTCCTCCAAGCTGGTTGGTTTTTATCCACAAGGCAGCCTGCTAGATGGAAAAGAAAATCAATTTTCTGATTTTATAGGAACATTTTCCTCATTGAAAGGCCTCAAACTAAGCTTTATATGATTTTGATGAGACGATACGTTAGCAAGTCACAGCCTTTTATGGTTTAGGAGTTACTTCAGCTTTACAAACTTTAAAATCTGGTTAAACATAAAACAATATATATCATGAAAGAAATTAATTGTATTTTGTAAAACATATTTGATAATTAGATAAAGTAGACTCCTGCAGACAGGTTAAATCCTAGGCCTCAGGCTTACCTCTCCCACTGTGCTCATGGTTGTTATTTTATGTCTTTTGCTTGTTTTCTTTTTTGCTGTGCATTTAAAATTTTTTTTTCTTCTTCCCTTCAAATTATTTCCTTCAGAATAATATCCTTGTGAGGTATTTTTTAGTCAGTTGATCTTAATTCCTTTTTAAATAGGTGGTAGGCCGTTGGTTGTCTCTCTCATTGGGAGCAACTTCCTTGACTTTGCTCCTGGAAAGCAGAGAGGGTTGAAAAGTCAGGGAGATGAATGGGCTTCAGTGGAGTTTGCATCTCTCTGCTTCCAGTGACTTACCTCACTGTAATCAAATGTACCCTGTTTATCATGAGCAGATTGTTCCAGCCAGTGCACATGTTCCAAAATTACTAACAACTTTTGGGAAACCTTAATTCCAATCAAGCCATTATATGTGTATATATATATATATATATCTTTGTGTATCATCTATATCTTTGTGTATGCTTAATATGACACAGGTAGCAACTGTGATTGCTTCCATTGAAGTCAGGAAAGTTATTCAATATCCATGAACACTTTTAAAATATTTAGCTTGTGGATTGTTGGTTCAGTAGCTTAATCTATAACATTAAACTCAAGCCTCATATAATGTCTTAGTTTTCACAGTAGAACTAGCCATAGGAGATCAACTATCTTCTTTGTCCTGTTTTATTTTAATGATTTCAGTGCCAGCACTGTTAGTTATGTGTTTCTTTTGCCAAGTGAATTAGCAAGAAACTAGTAGATATTAATGGATTTGTATTTGAATAAAATTCTGAAATTTCATTGACATTCTTATGTGATCTTTTGATAAGTCAAGAAGACCATTAGGATTTGTAACTGAAATACGTTTTGTTGTGTTTCATAGTTATATTCACTGCTTAATATTAAGCTCAGCCTCTGTTCATTAACTGTAACTATAAGTCAAATATCATTTCCTTCTTTTGAGCTTTGGATTCACTGTCAACATGAGTTTATTTTCATTATAAATTAAGACTAAATCGAAGCCTAGAAATCTAGGCTAGCAAACAAATTGTTTCAGATAATAGAACATAATATCAATATGCCTGTAAAAAGGGAATTACTACATTTACAAAATTAATAACTAAATTTTGGCATAAGAGAAATAGATACAGAAATTTACAATTTCTGACACATTTCAGCTTCTACAGAGTGCACTACAGAGTGTGTGAAATGGATTCTCAATTAGACTGCATAAGAGGACCTTGTGTCTTCATACAGTTTCATTCTAATATAATGTAACTATGGTTAGCTACAATGTATCTACCTAGTAGCCAGCATGAGGGGAAAAACTAAGCATAAAAGTGTATGGTTATTGACGTTCCCTGGCAGTCAGCAATAATGCCCCATGGGAAATGTTGAGTTATGAAAAGGTGGGCTCCATTGCTCAATAGGGAGGTGCTTTTATCCATCCTATTTTTTTTTTCTGGACTTGAGCCACACACACATATACACACATGCACATATAATTCTCTTGCCCTGCACAGGCAAATGTATGTGTGTACCTATGGGTGAGAAGAAAGATTGAGGTTCCTGGGAAGATATATGATGACTAGTATGTGCTCATTAAGCTTATGATTATGGTTCACATATAATCTCTTTCATTCAATTTCACTCATAGGTTGTCACACAGCAATAGCCTTGGCCTAGCTGATTTCATTTATATCAATTAATATATGAACAATTATTAATGTTAACATGATGTTCTATTTTATACTTGGCATATAATGGTATACATGACTCTTCATTGTTGATTACAAATATACATATAATGTGTTTTGGTCAAATCTATCTCCATTCTGTCCTCTCTAATTTCACACCCATCATCCTCACTCCCACCACACCCTGAATGCATGTGCTTTCTGTTTTGTTTTGTTTGTTTTAACCCACCCAATCCTTTTAGTGCTGTGTGTATGCGCATGGGTGTGGTACTATCTATTGGAGAGTAAGTAGGCAAGTCCCACATACCTCAAAGAAAACTGATTCTCCGTCCTGTAGCAAACATCAGTTGTCAGTAGCTCCTCAGTAGGGGTAGGACTTCATGAGATCCTTCTCCATCCATTTTAGAATTTTGGAATGCTTGATTTTGTGCAGCTCATAAGCATGAAGTCTGAACCTTCATAAGTTCATGTGTGCAATGGTCCTTGTCATGTCTGGAAAATGGGGTTTTGCTGCAAGCTTCTATTCCCTCTGGCAATCCTCTTTCTTTCTGTCCCCTGTTCTCCAATGATCCCTGATTCTGCAGGGACTTGGGGGTGTTTTATAGATGCCCAATTTAGAGTCAAATATTTAAATATTGAAATGAGTCTCTTAGTCTTTGCATGTTCACCAGTGAAAGGGTTTTTTTCTTTTCTTTTTTTTCCGTTTTTTGAGACGGGGTTTCTCTGTAGCTTTGGAGCCTGCCCTGGACTAGCTCTATAGACCAGGCTGGCCTCAAACTCACAGAGATCCACTTGCCTCTGCCTCCCTGAGTGCTGGGATTACAGGTGTGCACCACCACCGCCTGGCATGAAAGATTTTTATAGTAATTACTATCTACTTTGAAAGGAAACCTCTGATAAGGGTTGAAAGACGTGTGTATCTACAGGTATAAAGCTAAGAACTTAGGTGATGAGGTCTGAGAGATGAAGGTATTTGTAGGTATAAAGTTAAGAACTTAGGTGGAAGTTTGTTTTGTTTTCCATTTAGAGGAATAACAATCCTCCATACTCTCAGAGGTATTTGGCTCAGTTAAAGGTACAAGACATGAATTCCACCTTTTGGATTGATCTGTAAACCCGGTCAGACAAGGGTTGTTTACTCCCATAACAGCCTTGTTGTTAATTGACAAGTAGGTAAGCCTTGCCAGGCTTTAGTGTTGCTCTGGTGCTTGCAGATAGAAGGTCAGAATATTTATCACTTTTCTTCCCTAGTCTCATGCATGACTCTCCAGTATTATGGAGACTAGTCAGTAGGGATGAAGCTCTCATGTCCATATAAGTTGGTTTCTCCATGTTCTATTACTCAAGGATTTAGGATATTCAGGAATATCATCTCTCCATCAAGTTCTAAAAGTAATCCAAAGCAAACACCTGTAATGTTTGAGGAGATATGTAGGACCCCCACTTTCCATCAACTCAGAGGTAAACCCTACTTGGTTCTGGGCTTTTTGTTGGGGTCCTCTTGTGGGGAGGGAGCCATTGTCTCCTTATATAGGGTAACTCCATTTAAATCTCACTTATATATGTACGTGTATACCTTAGGAAGCTCCTACTGTAGCAGGTTTCTCAGTGGCATTTCCCAATGTCTGTAGTATTAATTATATCCCCCCATATTCCTTTATCTTCCCCGCTTTTCCATTTTCCATCCCATTTAACCCCTCTTGTTCCATTATTCCCTTTCCCTCTTCATACTACCTACATTCTAGCCCCCTTTTTTGAGATTCTTCCCTTAGGGTCACTATTGGCCCTAGGGTTTCTTTGAACAAAGCACCCTCAGAGGTGCTCTCCTGAGTCTCCACCGATCCATTACACACACACAAGAGGAAATATCTGGCATGAATGGCTCCATATCTTCAAAGGACATTGTATTTGTGCACAACAACTTTGTCTGCAAAACTGGCTGTACATGGCTAAATAGTGTAAATCCATACTGTGGAAAAGTACTCAGCAGTTAAAAGGAATAAAGTAAAGACAGGTCATAATTTAGAAGACCATTAAACCAGTATATTACATTAAAAAAAATTAGAAACAAAGCTATTGCATGGTTTTGCTTATATAAAATCTACAAACATATCTGTAGAGATTGATCATTGTGCTTGTCTGGCAAGTGGGGGATGGAAGTGAAAATGGGCATGGACAATCTTTTAGTGTAGTTGAATCTATTCTGTCATTGGATTATGAGAAAGGATGAATAAGTATATTAATTTACTAAAATTCTTTTAAGTGTTCACTTAAGTAAATTTCATGGCATATACTTTATATAAATGTATCAGGTATAAAATGTAAAAACTCAAAATGAAACAAGACACTAAAACCATTTGCTAAAGTAAATACTGACAAAAGTCACTAATAAAGTCCCTCTAACATTTAAGGAATAAATAATACCTACTTTGTTCAAATGAGAAAGTTATGGAGGTATTATTTCCCATCTCATTCAAAGATCAGCACTACCCTTACACCAATATCATGCAGAAGATGAATAAAGTTACAGACCAATATCTGTCATCTAAATAAACATAAACATTATTAATAAAAGTAAAAATGTAAATATTAACAAGATTTAAAGAGCTAAAATATCATTGACAAGTTGATTCATTCCAGAAATGTAGTGGTAGCATAACATTATAAAAGAAGTAAAAGGTTCACTATATTGACAGGTATAAAATAAAAACCAGTATACAACTACTTCACAAATATAAATTAAAATGTTTGAGAACATTTAATTAATTAATTAATTGTGCTAGTGATTGTATGTATGACTTTAACTCATGATAGACAAGTGTTCTTCCACTGAGACTGCATCCTTATATCTGATAATAATTCTTGGAAAACCTCTTATCAAAGTTGGAACAGAATGGAAAGTCCCTAAAGTTCATTAGGAAAAAACTAAAACTGTAGGGTTAATTTAATACTTAAAAATATTATATTAAAGCCAAAATGACTTCCTTCTGATCTTGGAAATGAGGCACATTAAACAGAAGATGTAAAACCATCTAATCACATTGTGAAAGCCTGAAGATACGATGATCCATATGCCCAGCATGGGTGGTCAAGGTCTGCAATACTCATGAAATGGGAGTTGGTTTAGAGGCTGAAGAATGAAGTAGTCATTAAATATACCATCATAGATAAATCTCTGAGTTCTATTGTGATAAAGAAAATTTTGGTTGTAGAACAACAATATATAAAGTAGATTAATACAACATTTAATATGAATTTCATTTGTGATAAACCCCAGGATTGAAAAAAATGCTTATAGGCTATTGTAGTTAGAAAGCCAACTGAAATAAACTGAACACATAATAAAAGTTTTTGCTTGATGCATGAAAGAAATAAAATCCAACCACATGGGTTTATTTATGACATTTGAGACAGTTGCAGGAAAATTTATCTGGTGAGCTTACAGTCGCAAGCTATTTATGTAAAAGATTAATTCAAATCATTTCTCTTTTCTACTTCAGCCTGTTTCATAGCTAAGAAACTCAAGGTCTACCTACAGTATGCTTTCTACCACATTAAATTCTTATGTACTGTTTTTATGTGCATATGGTATATTTTCTTAATTGATGTTTGATGTGACAGGGCCAAGTTCACTGTGGATGTTGCCACTTTCAGGTTGGGGGTGCTGGGTGCCATGAAAGCAGCTGAGCACGCTGTGGAGAGAAAGCCATCAAGCAGCTTTTCTCCATGGCCTTTGTTTCAGCTCTTGCCTCCACATTCCTCCTCCTTTGAGTTCCTGCTTTGACTTCCTTTAGTGATTGACTAGGATGTGGCGCTATAAGCTGAAGTAAACACTTTCTTCCACAAGTTGCTTTTAGTTGTGGTGGTTCAACACAGCAATAGAAACCCAAAATAAGACAGCGTTACTCCCTTGTACACATGTTTAGGGCTGACCACTTGGGACTGAATCAGAGAGTTTGTCCCTGGAGAAAACTGATTCTCCATGTCTAAACAGACATTAATTGCTTTTGGTACTTTATCTTGGAATGGGACCTTGTGAGATTTCTCCATCCACACAGGGATATCAGCACATGTTATATTCTTATGCAGTGGCAATGTCCTCTACAAATCACATGTAGTGTGTTTGGAATAAATGGATTTCTTTTCAATATTGTTGAAAAGCACTTTTCTGTTGTTGTTAGGTTAGCAATAGCAATGCAAAAAGTAATGTGGCATGTGTGTATGAGACATGGGTACACATGATGGGTGTGGATGTTTCCTCTTGTATCTTTTCTATTGAGTAGCTTTAAGTATTTGTCCCGTTACTCATGCCTTGAATATATTCCATCTAAAACACTCTTTTCTAGTAATTGTCTGATATATCTTGAACATTATCTTCAAACATTAAAGCCCATATTAGATTATTTCATACATGACTTAAAATGTTAATTTTAATTTTTCTATAAGCCCCACTTTTCCTAACTAAATTAACAGGTACATTTTCTCTTCTTTCCTCTCAAACTTCTTGTTTGCAGTCATTGGGGAACATTCTAGAACATATTTCTATATTAGTAATGAGCTTTTGTGGGAGTTCAAGTTATAAGGAAACATTTGCATATGTATTTGGTTCTGGGTTTAGCATTCTCTTTATAAGTGGCTGAATAAATCTACAATAGAAATGTAGGCTGTCAGAAAAACTATAATAAAAACATGTTGTGTTTTGCATTTTACTTAAACTAGGTATGAATAAGATTGAAATAAATGTGAAATGATAAAAATTCTGTTATTCACAGGTTCTTATGTAGCCTATAAAATACTTATTTTTAAGTAAATACTGGAAAGAGACAGAGTGCATGAGTATCATTATGGTCCTCCCATCTAGGCTCTCTGACTGTAGATATGGAACGTAAAAGAAGAAAGCTAAAAGCATTGTTCACTCACCGGAACAAAAAGGTTTTGGTGATTGATGAAAAGCTCAAGGGAAGGTGTGAGGTTTGATTCAATAGAAATTAATGGTTTCAAATTAAAGCTTTAGAATATGGATGATCACCAGATGTTCTGTCAGGAGAGGCAGCAGAAAATTATGGAAGTTACTTGCATTTTGGAAGAAAGGGGATGAAACATTTACCTTTCCTGTAACTCTCTTTTTTTTAAATAAGAAAGAGCATAGATATTCCAACTATACTGATTGCTTTATTCAAGTATAGTGTATAATTAAATATGAATTTAATTAATAATTTATACTTACAATTTACATTTGGAAACTACTCAAAATGAAAATAATGTAGAACCATTAATAAAATCACTCAATGTTTTTCCATATATCCCCAAGGCATTGCACTTTGACATTCCTCAAGTAAAAGAGACATTCCTAGATCCCATGGGGAATTCATATTCATTGCTTGACAACTAGTCTACTGACACCATCAAACTATTTTTGAGGCTTCAAATAAATGAGAAATTTCTTTTTTGTAAGCCTGCCTTACGTATGTATACTTAATGGGGTTATTATTATTACTAATTGTGCTAATTGGCCTATGTATCCTTCTAAAGCATGTGATTCAGGCAGGTCAAAATTCTATTTTATTTATTATCTTTCAAAAACTAATGCCAAAAATGTTTCTCATTACTGACATGTGATTTTAAGAGGATGGAATTTTAAATTATTTCTAAAACCACATCAATATTTTTTCATATAAAAGTCTGCATATAGTAAATAAGGTTATAGATTTGATTTCAAATTCTGACTCTGGCATTGATTGCTATTTACTGAACTTCATCTCCAATGTAATCGCTGGAGGTTTTAGTTTCCTAAGATATAAAACAAGTAACATAGACTTTTCTGTCCTGTGTACTGTACTTGAAGTTGCACATATTGGGGCATGGCATTGGTATAAAGTAGAATTTTATACTCAGTACTTATACAAAAGAAGTTGTTCCTGTGCTAAGTTCATAAATAAAAGCTAATAATAAAACAAACAAATGCAATTAAGTGTGCTACTTTGTAAAACTAAATGGAAAATTTGCACAGAAAAGCAATAGCAAAGCAATGAACCTTAAATGTTTATTCTGGTAGACTTTCATGTCCTTTTACTAACATAAATTCTCCAAATTTCAGTAAGATTTTAGTTGACTGGGTATAAAACAAGAATAACAATATAAACTAGATGGATAGCATGTAAAGATAAAGTTGGTAACTTTCACTCATTTGTCTCTGCCTGGATTGGAAATTGTTGAGGAACTACAAGATTTATCTCTTTTCAAATTATAGCCAATCTGAATAAATAATCAGTACTTTTGAATTTGGAATATTTCATTTCTGCAAGTACATATGTCCTATTTTCTTCTGTAATGCTTTCTGTATCACTAGCAGGGGTGAAAATATAAGCAAAGCTCAAAGCTCAGACAGTTACTGATTTAACAGCAGCTTTCTTCTGGTAGAACCACTATTGCTGTGTCCTGATGGTAAAGGGGTTATCACTCTGTGCCTGAAAGTAGTTTGTAGGAAATAAATTATGTTTTTCTTCTCTACCCAGCATTCTGATTTGGTAATCTTACAGAGCTTAATAAGATTTTCTGCCATTCTTTTGCCATGATGGAGCCTTGCCCAAGGTGGGTTTTTTTGTTTGTTTGTTTGTTTTTGTTTTTGTTTTTGTTTTTTTTGACTTACATCAAAATTCTCACATAATTTTTGGGTCTAATTTTCATTGTGTGTGTCTTGTAGAAATTCTTGGTCAGTTTAGTGGGATTCTAAACTCTCTCCCCACTTCAGTAATAGCTACCTACCTTACAGATTCAGTGACTCTTTGGGCTGTTTGTATTATTTCCTTGATAATTCTGAAGGGATCCCCATAGCTTAGGTTTGATTTGGAATCATTTTGAAGGACTGTGTTCTCAATTACTTTCTTTTGAATATTATATTTCCCTGAAACTTATCACTTACAAGTTTTCATATAAGTGCTTAAGAACTGACTTTGGATACCATCTTACTAATTAGTCCAGGCTAACCTTGGACTTGGTAGTGGCAATCCGATTCCTGTATCAGCCATATGTGCTTCTAATTTAAGCAAACTTGGTTTCTCTTCTTTGCTCCCTCTATTATTTCTAGGATATACTATATGGCTATGTATTTTCCTCATCACAAATCTTTGTGATCATATTTTATTTACTTATTATTATAGAAAATATGATTTTTGCCATGACTTTTGCTAGTTTTCGTATAGTATCCTTTCTTTTATATAATATTCATCTGATAAATCCTAAAAGTTCATTTAACACTAGCAAATTTCTTTCAGCCTAGTTCCACCCAGATTTTTACTGAAACACATGTACTTGAATAAAGAAATCTAGTCAGCCTCCTCTGCATCCCCCAGTTGGCTCCCATGCTTTCTGCACTGGACATCTCTGATATAGAACCTCAGAAAACAGGAAAAGGTAAAACTTAAATGTGTCTGGCTTGACTTAAATACATCCCACCCTAAGATTCCCCCAAGTTTGGTAAATTCTCTTTTCAAAGCAATGCTTTGGATTACCTAAGGAAGGTTTAGTACATGTGAATATCATCACACTTATCTAGCTGTATATTTCGTGGACATGTGGTATAATTGAACTTTCAGGACATCTGTGTTCAGTGAGGCCACATGACTAGTAACCAATAAAATGTGAACAGACTAGCCATCACTGATAGGTCTCAACAATCTTCCTTTTCATTCTGATACTGATACAATGTCAGTGACATTGGCGGCCATTCCTTAGCCACTGAGATTTCAATGAGAAGAGCCTGTAACTGACCTACATTAACCAAATATACAAGTTGCATGAGCAAGAAATTAATCTTTGTGGTTTCAAGTAGTGAAGTTAAATAATTACTTGTTATTGAATGATATGATCCAATGAAGCAGAAAGATACATGTATTTCTCAAATGGCTCCATTAGGATATTTAACTACATTTTCTGTGGTCTAAGAAATGTATTTTTTTTTTTTTTGGCTGCTCATGTAACATTTGTCCTCTAGTTCCTGTAAAACTGGAAATCAATCGCATCTGTTGCCATTACTCCATTCCTCTGAACATTTTTCTTGAATGGAAGTTGAATCATCTCCCAGAAAGCTTTTTCTTCCAAAATTATTACCTTCTTTGGGCTTTGAGAAATGTTCACAGAATCTGGCTTCTTCTAGGGAATGTTATCCAAACCTCTTTTGGCATTGTTATTTCAAGACTATACTTTTTTAAAAAGTACAACTTATAACTGCCTTGAAAACTCGGTGGTATGAAAAGATCCCTAGGAGTACTCCAGAACTCCCCACAGCAAAGATTTCAGAAAAGAACATTTCTTGCATATCTCAGATGTTAATTGCTGTGTTTCTCAAGCATTTTGAATAGGTCTTAAAGCTTTGTGTTTAAGGTGAGAATAGGACTGTGGTGGCATGTAGAACATAAGCAATGCCCTCTAACCCATACTATTTTAACACTTAAACTTCAAGTAGCCCTGGCTTATGAAACAGGATTTGAGCATCTTTCACAAGTTCTGCGTACATGACCCAGAACTTTTGCTAAATTTGTGATATCTGACACCTGTTGGTACTTGGCTGTAGATCTCAGTGGAACCCATGTTGTGAAAGGTCTCATTTTAACACTCTGTTTAAGGCTGTTGCAGCATCTATTCCAGAGTGCTTCTAGAATGCAATGTGTGCCATTTTTGATTTTCAGAACATTCATAAAATAAATTTAAAATATGCTTTCCTGCAATTGCAGTCCTACTTTCTTTAAAGAAATGCCTGATGACATATTTGAAGTTCTAGCCAATTTTTATTTTTGCTGAAATCAATATGATCCAAACATAACTAGTGTAAATTCACTCAGTACTTATTTAAGGCTATTATTTCATAAATAATATGAAACAGTCTGTTTCATGAATGAAAAATAGAGAGTTAATCTTCAAAGCATATTGCTAATGATAGATTAGTAGTTTTATCTTGTATCCACTATAGCAATTTAAACTTCAGAAAGCCATGGAGATGTTATATTTTGTGTTGGAACTTTAAGCAGGTTGAATTTTCAAGGCATTCTAGTGTGCTTAATTACCATTATAAGTTTTCACATATTACTTTCATATTAGAAGTAATATTATTTTTGTCTATCTTGTAAGCCATAGTCCTTTTGACAAGCATTATCAAAACAATCTGAATGGAAGTACAGCTTTCCATGCATATACTTCTGAATCAAACTCTTGTGGTTGGCTATGATCTAATTTATTATTGATGAATTTGAGCACTAGAATTTTCTGATTAGTTTAGAAAGGAACATTTTATACTGCTATTCTAGGCTGCTTTGTCATATGGCTGCTACTATCTCCCAATTAATTTTAGCTATGAAAACTCCATGCTTACTAGAATCAGTTTTTTAAATTTACAACGTCTATATAGTGTGCATGTAATATTTACACAGTATGCATATGAGATGACTGGATAGCAGACTTGAATACAGCTACTACAGGATGTTCTTAAGAAATGTTGTGACTCTACTCCCTATCCTTTTTGGGTTTCATGTAAGATGTGCGGGGAGGAAAGCCTTATTATCCCTGTTTTATATATAAGAAACTAAGACTTCTAGAAATCACAACCAGAGCTACATACACAGTGAAACCCTGTCTCAAAAAAATGTACATGTCATATATCTGACAAATGACAATTCTAATGAATAACAGTAAGTTTTAAACTCTGTAATAAAACTCAAATAATCTATTTAGAAAGAGAATTAAAGGCACAGTTACTTTACTAGAGGATATATGGAGAGTAGAAGACTTGTAAAACTATGTTCAAACTTATTAACCATAAGGGAGATACGAACTAAAAACCAAGATGAGATAATTACATACATTTAGCAAAATGCTTAAAAAAACTTGAAAGGTTGACAACAAAAATCAGATTAATTTATGTAATATTTTTAAATGATAAAAATTAACAAGATGGAAAATATCACAGTATTTGATAGGATTTTGGAATATGGATGTTAGGCATGGTCGTAAAAAGACAGCACACATCTGTTCTGTATTAGTTACTTTTCTGTTACTGTAATAAAATACCATGAACAAAAGCAATTTACAGAGATAGGTGTTTATTTTAGCTTATGATTCTAGGAGGAAAGAGTCCCTCCTAGCAGGAAATGTATAACATCAGTCATTAAAAGAATGGTGGCAAGAAATGTAAGTAAGCTGTCTGATCACAGTTTTATCTACACACAGGAAGGAGAGAGTAAGAGCAGAGAGTATGGGCCAATGCTAAGGAACCCTCAAAGCCCACTTCCAGTGATAAAATTCCACCAACAAAGTATATATCTGTACATTTCCAAATAGCTCTACCAACTGAAGATCAAATGTTCACATAAAAGTAGCCTATAAGGGAACATTTCTCACTTAAATTGCTGTGTGTGTGATATTAACATTGAGTGGTTTATAGCACGATTAAGGTGGGTGTGTAAGAACCTATGCATGAAATGGTATGAAATGGTGCCAAATTAAATTCCCATATTCTAAAAATTAGTACAAGTCATATTGGCAAATCTGATGAAGTGATACTGAATGATTGTTTTATGGAATATGGAGGAAATCTGGGTAATGTGTCTATGGAACTACTTAGAAAAGATTTGAGGGTGGATGACAGAGAACACATGAAATCTAATTTTTATGTGAAACTGCATAAGGACACCTTGTCATCTGATGATCTGAGCAGACTTATGGCAGTAATCTGGAAAATTTTGCTTCTTTCCTTGGAGTTAGGCTAGAACAGGGCTCATTGCCTGATCCTGTATTGGTAATCAAAGACTGAAGTCTGTCTGAAGCTGTGTGAAATAGAAGAACTAAGAAAGTAAGCTGGAAGAACGTCCTCTAAGCTTCTGTCATGTCACGTCTTGACTGGTGGGATGTGCATGGTATTCAGTATGAAAGATTATGTAGCAGGGTACACCAGGGTGAGAGGGCATTAGAGAGAGGTTGAGTGCAGTGAAGCATGGTCATGGTGGGTTTAGGGTGGGACATGAGCAAGCAACTGTGGTAGCACAGTCCAAATTGTAAGTGGTGCAGAGGTAAGTCTTTGGCAAACAGAGCATAGGAGCATGGACTGTAGAGTTTTTACAGGAGTTCTTCTCTCTGAAGGAGCCAACATTTGTGATAGCTAATACGTCATTATTGACTGTAATCTTTGCAAATTTTTCCTATACTACATTTCCCATCTTTCTAGCTTGGTAGAGGCCAGAAATAGCAAAGTATTTGTCAGGAAAACTTTAAATTCTATTACACAGGGAATATTGGGCATAAAAATAGACTCATTATCAATACTTCAAAGATCCAAGGCCTTTGACATTCTAAGGGATGAAACATTTGTGGCTATTGTAAAGGGTGATGTATCTCTGATTTCCTTCTCAGCATAAGGGATGAAACAAACAAACAAAAAAAAAAAAACCAGAATAAAGTAGACTAAAACACAATAAAGAAAAATAATGTTTGTAGGTTTGCATTATACTGTAACTACCCATTAAAGAAACTGCTTCACATTTTTGTAATGGTATATAAGAAAGGCTGAAACTTTAAAGAAGCAAAATAACGCCAGGTAGTGGTGGCACATGCCTTTAATCCCAGCATTCGGGAGGCAGAGCCAGGTGGATCTTTGTAAGTTCGAGGCCAGCCTGGTCTGCAGAGTGAGTTCCAGGAAAGGCACAAAGCTATACAGAAAAACCCTGTCTTGAAAAACCTAAAAAAATAAATTAAAAAATAAAAATTAAAAAATAAAAAAGCAAAATAATAATATTGTCAGGGTGGTACTATTGAAGACCTTAATTGCTTTCCTTTCTTTCAGTTTTTTTCTCCTCAAAGGAACTCCAAAGACAGTTTTTATTTTTGATATTAGAATAGCAATTTGATTCTATGTATTTTATAAGAACATCACAAATAATATAATAAACATTGCATATATAAACCCATAAGTAGGGCTGTTTTTTCTATTCAAATCTGCTATACAGTTTCAAAACATTTTGAATATTTTACCAAATTTATTAATCTTGTTGTGTTTTCTAATTTTTTGTGATGATGGTTTTACTTTTATAATTACAATATATATTTTCAACTAAATATTAAAACCATTTTGATCGTCTATTACAGGGCCTTAAAACTGTAACAACACATGAAGTCTTTATGAATAATTACTTTTCTGATTTCAAAATTTCAGGATCTAAAATTTTCAGTTAATTTGTCAACTCACAAAAATCTTAACTGTCTTTCCAAATGGTAACTTATTCATCATGCTTACATGCCCCATATTGTTTCTAAGTAGAATCAGCTATATGAACACATAAGTTCTGTAACTGAGGATGCAGACAAGTCTGAATCAAAAGTATTTGGAAAAATTATGTCTGAAATGAATGTGTAGAGATATGTTTGTCACTATTTTCTTAACAGTGCAGAACAACTACATTGTGTTAGATCCTTCAAATAATTGAAAAATTACTGAAATCACACATGAAGATGTGCTTAGTTTATAGGCAAATATCAGAACATTTTATAAATAGTACTTGAGCACCTCAACATTCATGGAGTAGAGATTCTTGAATCAATCCCCAAGGAGAGTAGGAAAGAATATCATAATCAAACTAAGGGTCCCTTTCTTCAAAGCAGTTCAGTGTGGCAGTACAGTAACACAAATCCATGTGGTTGATCTTAATAGACATACAAGAGGCATTACAGAATCAAAGACACATAGCAATGACCCCAGCCAGGGGAGACCATAAGCTCATCATATTTTATTTGAACCTGAAAACCAATATACTGGGCAGAGAAGTTAAGAGTAGGATGCCAAGCCTTGGAAACACCCTGAGATGATCACGAGAGCTGGAGAGAATGTCGACACTAAGTGTCAGGAGTTGGGAGGTTTTGGGTAAGGATGATTTGGCAATGGAAGGATGAATGTTAATTAGGTTGTAAGGATGTAAACTAGCTTATTAGGATCCAGAATGCCCAAAGGAAAAGCTCAATTCAGTGTTACTCAAAGCATCCTAAGTCAAAATAAGTGGACCTAAATAAAGTAGCAATAATAACACATATTAGTAATGTGTTAGGATGTGAATAATAAGGGCAAGGAATAGAGTAAGAAATAACTGGTGCTGATATGAATTTCGAATTAAACTCATTAAACTGAGACACATGCAATTCATGTTTTGCTTAAATTATATCATCTGTGAACTACTTTCTTGCTTACTCCAAGACTGAGCTAATAAGAATTGAATGTTTTCAATGGTGAGAAATGTCTGGAATGACTTTCTCTCCAAGAAATAATGAGTTTTTTTTAAAATTAATACATTTTCTATATTAATGTTTAAAATCATGTAAATTTTTTGCTTGCCAAATTCCTTAATTAAACTACTGTTTACTTCAGATAGGACCCAAAATAGGGCAGTGAAATGATTGCACCAATTGTTGCCTGTGTACCTGGGTGTTTAATGGGTTACTTATGGATGCATGGGAGACTCAAAGGCAAATGTATTGGGTAAAGACCCATAAAAGCTGGATCCCTGGGTCTCTTTTCAAGGCATACAGACAGCTTGGCTGACTGGGGAGTCTCTATTTCCCAGCAATTATTACTGCACATAAAACCATGTGCAGCTGGGCAGTGGTGGCACATGCCTTTAATCCCAGCAGTCGGGAGGCAGAGGCAGGTGGACCTCTGTGATTTTGAGGCCAGCCTGGGCTAAGTGAGTTCCAGGAAAAAGGCGCAAAACTACACAGAGAAACCCTGTATCAAAAAAAAAAAAGAAAAAAAAACTAAAACCAAACAAACAAATAACAACAACAACAAAAAACCATGTGCAATTCCTGAGATTTATGAGTTTTGTTTACTTCCTGAGCTATATGGGTTTCATATACTTCCTGAGTCTTAGTGAGTTTTCCTCTTCCCCCCAGGAAGGGATATTCCAGTTTGGTGGAAATCACTATAAAATACACACATGAGACCTTGTAAGAACTAGCAAAATATGCTGTTTCTTGACAATAGAAAGTAACCATTGTGGCATAACATGAAGAGAGACCTTCTGTAAGTCATTCTAGAACCTGTAATGAGGTACCTTACAGTTTGGCAACATGACTGTATTTAAGCCCATATATTCCCCCACTGTCAACACTCTTTGTAAAATGAGGAGAATGGAAAACTATGGAAAAGCAGTTTTGTATCAGAGGAGGGCTTGTGAGGTACAGACTATCAAAGTAGCATAAAATGCCAACAGTTTACAGGTGCTTAATGGAGCTGGGACTCTTCGGAAACTACAGAATTAGCTCTAAAACTAAATGCAAGTTAACTATTACAAATATGACTATCTAATTTAACTCATTAAACCAATACCTTATAGCAGAACTTTTTGTTTTAAATTTTAAATGTATTGTTTTTAACAAATAAACAATATGTGCTAATGATAACATCAAAGTAGAGAGGACACTTATGAGCTGGTTTGTTACCAGAATATTGCTTTTCCCCAGGAATTTGATAAAATGTTAATGGATTCTATCTTTAAATTACTATTTTCTCTGTGTGTAAAGATATTAGATGTTTTGCTCTATATTTTTCTTTATGTCTTGAACCAATATGACTTCTATAGAAGGAGTTTCCATTTTAATAACAGATTAGAAGGGAAAAGAGCAATAGAGAATAAAACTGCAGGTCTGTGTTTAAAAGTGTGTCTTTGTCAGATGGTGGTGGTGGTGGTGGTACACACCTTTAATCACAGCAGAGACATAGGTAGAGGCAAGTGGATCTCTGTGAGTTTTAGTCTAGCTGGTGGTCTACAGAGTGAATTCCAGAAAACTCAGAGCTGTTACACAAGAGGAACTGTGTCTCACAAAAACAAACAAACAAAAAGTACTCCTTTAGACTAACAAAAGAGTCAGTTTGTAAGGTATTTTCAATTATTTTTTTTTCATTTTCATTAACACTTTGTTATACTTTTTTTTTGTTTGTTTGTTTTTTTTTTTGTTTGTTTGTTTTTCGATACAGGATTTCCCTGTGTAGTTTTTGTGCCTTTCCTTTCCTGGAACTCGCTTTGTAGACCAGGCTGGCCTCAAACTCAAAGAGATCCGCCTCTGCCTCCTGAGTGCTGGGATTAAAAGCATGCGCCACCTCCACTTGGCTAGTTTATTAAACTCTTTAGGAACTACAGAATTAGCTCTAAAACTAAGTACAAATTAACTAATAAAAATATGACTATCTAATTTAACTCATTAAACCAGTTCCTCATTTTAGCATGAATCTTAAAAGGTCTTATTAATTAACTCAAACCTGAGGCCAGTTATTGGGGTGAATACTAGAAGATCAGAGAGACAGAACAAGCCACAGTTTCCTCACCTCGACAGTGCTTTAGCTGGCCTTGTTTCCTCAGACTGCAAGCTTCTGAGTCCTCATCCAGAATGAACCTCAGCTGAATTGTGTTGCTCCAAAGCCTAAAAGCTTAACCAGCCAAAATGCTTAACCAGCCAAATGATGCTAGTTTCTGGTTTTCATGCCTTACATATCTTTCTACTTTCTGCTGTCACTCCCTGGGATTAAAGGCTGGATTTCTAGGATTAAAGGAGTGAGTCACCAATGCCTGGCTGTTTCTAATGTGGCCTTGAACTCAGAGATCCAGAGGTATTTCTATCTCTGGAATGCTAGAATTAAAGGCGTGTGCTGCCACTGCCTATCCTCTTGTTTAATTTTGTGGCCATCCTGTTATCTGACCCCAGATAGTGCAGTTTACAACATTGGTCCTCTGATTGGGAAGAAGTAATTTCATTTTGGGTAGTTATATTGATAAATTAGGTCAAATGATCAATACCTTATCTGACAGCTTAGAATATTTTATATCAATATTTTTGCTACTTTAGTGGAAGGCTAGATTACCTGGAGATAATATAATCCTGACTTGAAAGTTGAACTCAAAGAAAGCTTGGAAGCTTCTGTAAAATGCTTAGGGCACAGAGTTCATGAGGGAAAGCTGTCACAATTGTAGTTTGGTGTCATTTACTGCTATATAGTGTTACCATGTTTGTACCCTGGGATTCTAGCACAGATAGGGATACTTTGTGTTAAAATGGTCATTAATAGGACAGGTGCTTCAGTAATATCTAACTGAAGCCTTGACTACCATTTTATTAGCAGCACAAAGAAGCCAGAGAGTGAAGCTTATGGGAAATTACTTGTGTTCTCTGTAAATCGAGCAGTTTGGGAGTCTGAAAAAGTCTGTTCAAATGGGAAACAAATTCAAATGCCATAGTGATATTACATTCAGCTCACCAAAATAATGCTGCAAGTGAATAAAGATGCTTATTTGAAGTCTTTTTCAACAAAACAAGTGCTACATACATTGTGAACCACTGTGTCTCCAAAAAGCCTGTCATAATAAAGCCATGTATATTTATAAGCCAGTTCTTGTGGTGGAGGCTCATAATCCCAGGCAGGCGGATTACAAATTCAAGTCCAGATTTGGTTAAAGGTTGGGTCCAAAGCCAGACTGGAGAACTTAGCAAAACCCTGTCCTCAAATGAAAACAAACAGATGGCTAGAGAAATAGAACAATGGTAGAGTGTTTGGTTAGTATACACATGACTCTTGGCTCAAAACTAGTGTTCATCTCCAAACCAAAGAAAAAACAAAACAAACAATAAAATCTAAACACTATACATACATTGTAACTAAAATAAGATAATTAAAAAATATAACCCAAGTTTCCTTTTATTACTCCTAAATAAAATGTAATGATCTAGTGAGCTCTGTGCATAGTGTAAGAAATCCTCAAATGATACAACTTCATTTCAATGTTTCCTTACATATGCCAAAGCAACAGTAAATGAGGCAATCAGATACATATAACATTCTGAATCTTTTCTAGGAAATATGTTAATGTTTGTATTTCATTTTGACTTGATTATTGTAGGTTTTGCTTAAATTATATCATGTTTTGAATGCTTTCTTGTTGACTCCAAGACTGAGCTAACAGGATTTGAATGTTTGCAATGGTAGTACATGTATGGGATTTCTCTCACTCCAAGAAATAATACATGGTATACATTAATATCTATAACAAGGTAGAATTATTTTGCTTATCAGATTCATATAAATGGATAAGAAATAAGTATTAGCTGTCCTATGTTTGAGAGATTTTATAGAATTTCTCTTTAATATCAAAATTAGCTTTTCTTTCTCGCAATAAAAGACCAATAAACTTCTATTTATTAGACCTAGAAATAAATTAATTTTATTTTTTAAATTTTCAAAAATTGAAAATTACTAAAGTTAAGGGGGCTGACCTTCTGGTTGTTTAGTACATGGTTTGAATGTTAATAATTAAAATTATTATTTTCTTGTGATTAGTATGGGAATCTTGAACATTAATTTAAAAAACCCGTACAATATTTCAAATTATAGTACCCTTGTTGTTTATCCTCCACTGATAACACTTTCATTTTTGTGTTTGAATTACCTGAGATTAGCAAAAGGATGTATAATTACTGTGTTGACATGCTTTTCATCAACTTTTGAACAGTACCTCCTAGTCATTTCAATTATACAAGCTAGCAAAATCATTTCCAGAAAATCTTTTAAAATAAATACATAAATAATACTAGAGTTAATATTTTTAAACAAATTAGCTTTTATTTTAGAATAAAAGAATATGTTTTCGGGATTCATTTAATTGGCAAGTAATCCAGTAGAAATAATATAAGCAAGTAAGTTTACTAAAAATTAGTTTTAATGAGCTTTTCAGCAAATACAATATGTTTAATTATTATAATCATATATTTTGTGCACTTTATTTCACTTAGATAAGCCATCTGTCTGATGACTTTTTAATCTGTTGCTTGTGGTAACAATCTCTAGATTATGACTCAGTTTTGACTGCTCTTTAACAAAGGAGAAAGATTTTTAAGAATTTAGTTCTAATTCATTACTGAAGTATAAGGATATTTCTCACAAACTGGTAAGATATGTCCCCCAAAATTGAAATGTGTACTTTTTGTTTTCAGATCATATTAATCAGAATAGTACACTTAAGCAGCAGATGAGATGGGCTATGCAAATGGATATGCATACACATGCATATACACAGACAAAATATCTTTGTAAAGTTTTGCATTTCTATAGAAAATAATGTATTTTCCAGCTGAAGTTTCCCAATGAAAAGACGCAAAGTTACATTTTGTACCTGTTTGGGTTTTTTTTTAAATTAATGTTAATAAAGTCTGAAGAAATTTTTGTAAGATTTAGATCATATTTTTAATTGAAGTTTTCAGATATCCTACTGAACAAGGCACAAAATGATGGGAAATGTTTTCTTTTCCAGTATGATCGGTAAACGGTAAACTACTGACTTCTACATGGTAACTTTATACCTTGCTAGTTTGCAGAAAAATTTGTAGATATTAGAGTGTTCTCATGAAGTGTTTAATGGTCTTTTATGTATAGAATCATAACAACTTCAAGAAAAGTGCTTTGATTTCTTCCTTTCCTATTTGTATCTCCTTTATCTCCTCTTATGGCTCTAACTAGGAATTCAAGCAATATATTTAACAGCAATAGGAAAAATGAGGGTCCTGATTTTAATGTTAAATTTTTCTCTGTTTTGCATGATATTCACTGTGGGCTTATGTATTGCCTTTATTATGTTGAGATATGTCTCCTACATTCCTAGTATCACCAGGACTTCTATTGTAAAGGAATGGTGGATTTTGTCAAAGGCCTTTTCTATATCTAATGAGATAATGATTAGGGCTCTGTCCTTGAGTCTTTTTATGTGATATATATATATATATATATATATATATATATATATATATATATAGAACCATGTTTGCGTCTCTGGGATAAAGCTGATTTGACCATTGTAGATAAGTCATTTTTTGTCTGTTCTTGAATTTGATTGAATAAGATGTTTTGTGTTTATGTTCATCCTGGAGATTGGTTTATAATTCTTTTCATTGATAGCTCTTTATCCTAATGTCAGGGTAATGTGGGCTTCATAAAAAGAATTTGGATGTGTTCCTTCCTTTTCTGTTTTATGGAACAGGATATTCATGCACACAGAGCTAATCCTACACCTAAGAACATATCGATAGTCTCAAGGAGATCCAATAGTTTTTAAAAACATAGAGTTTAAAGGAATGTTGGAGGATTTAGAGAGGAGGAAATTAGACTGAATTTGATGAAAACACATTAAATGCAGGTATAAAATTCACAAATAATAAGAATATAATTAAATTTAAAGAATATTGTTGATATTAAATATGTGGCATTAACCACCATAATCACAGTATAGGGATGCCTTTGTTGAACACTTAATTAATGGAAAACACACAGCCAGAAAGAGAGAAAGGGAAGCATTTATTATTTAGTGGACTGTACTTTGAAAGTAGTATATATAAGATTTTGTAACTCAACTTCATTTTAAGTGTCATGGTTAAAATATAGTTTATTTATTGCTTCCTACCAATTTTAGTAACCTGTAGTGTAAGAATAGTCAACAAAATTTATCTGAAAAGCCTTCTAGTTCAAGTTCCTCAGTTGATAAATGAAAAAATGAAATGAGAGATATACAATAACATTTCTCAAACCAAAGAGAAATGGGCATACTTTGGGCATTTTCAGCAGAGGGAATTAGATTGACCTGAGGAATTTGTTTGAGTTGGTGAACTTGAACAAACACAGTCTTTCTAAAGGGCCCCAGAAGCTTGGCTGTTTGACATTAGGCTTTTGCACTATTCAGTAGCCCTTTATGCATCACTTTCAGTAAAAGCTGCTTATGTTCTTGAAAGACATTCTATGTTTGAACCTTTCTGAATATCTGTCTTGTTTAGAAGTAATACACATCACTATTTACTTTGACACAGTGAAGTTGCAAAATGATGAGCATAAACAGTTCTGGCAAGGTAAAGTTGAACAAATTCCCCTTGCCTTTATAAAAACAAAGATCACTTTATCAATTTATATTGTACAAATGAAGTAGAGATTATGTAAACTCCACCTATCAAATACATAGACTGAGTTCTAGTTCCAATTTTTGGGTGAGGAATAGGTGTATGATATTGTAACCATTTTAATCACTATTTACCTCTTCTCTTGATCTGATTGGGTTGTTTTGAGTACATTTTAGGCAATGTATTAAAATGTAAAATATATAAATTGTTCCTTGTGTGTAAGTATACATGACAAATGAAAGGCAGAGGGTACCTTAATTATTCACACTTAAGAATATTCATGTCTCTTAAAATGCATCTTTGTTAGCCTTTCCATCAAGAAGTAGATTTTCTCTTACTCCTTGGGGTTTGTTTTGTTACATAGAATGTAATTCTGAAATGCACCATTTCTGACATAACCTTCAAAAGGCCTGGCATGTTCTGTTCTTTTGAGTTCTGGCTGCCCTGGTAAAGTATTCCTGAGCCATCCTAGAGAAAATGTCCATGGAGTCATATCTCAGCAGCTTAGTCTTTTTTCATCCACCAGATTTGGAAGTAAACCCAATGAATTCCACTGATCTGGGTGAGATTAGAAGAACTTCTCAGCTAGCCCTACACTTTGCTAGTGCTCCTGGGGAAAGAACATAAATGTCATTTTCAACTATTCTATCTTAGTAGGGTTTGGGACATAAAAATAGCTGACTGACTGACAACATATATAACTAAGTAAGATGACAAAGTGGTCATTATTGCTATTAGCATTTCTACATGAGTTATAAACTTTTGAAAAAATGATTATTATGTACATCTGGCAACATATTTTTGGCTTACATTATAATATAACTGTTTTCAAATTCACAAAACCCATTGCCAAAGTAAAACAAATCAATAATACAGGAAGTAACCAGAAGAATTCATGGTATATAAATGTAAAAATTAATGCATAAGATTTAAGGTTGTGGTTTTTCCAGTAATTCAGCTAATCACTTAAATTGGGAGATTGTCCCCTTCCAGATAGACATATATGTTCTGAGACTGTTACATGCTTTAAGGATCAACTTGGCTATTGATACTTGGAAGTAGGAAGGTCAGTCTTTTTTCCTCCTAGTGGAATGTGTATTTCATGAGCTTTAAAATATATCCCCTTTACAGCCCCAGTAAAGACAGCTAAAACTTTTATCATGACCTTGGGAACTCACTGGATGACACTGTAAGAGATGATTTCAAAGTACTTTTCAATTTTCAGGACACAAAGCATTGTCTCCTTTCCTTATTATGCATGTATCCAATTGCAAGCACCATTGGCCACTTGCTCCCTGTTTGAGCAACTCCTTGAACATGAAAATGATACAGTGCATGGTGTTCATTCTGCAGATTTGGCATGTAAGCAGTGTTTTCCTGAATGTGGAGCACATTGAAGCTGTGATATTTATGTAGGAAGATATATTCTTGTCCAATTACTTTCTTCATCTCTGTTATTCATGTGGCAGTGCTTTAGATAAGAGCATGTTCCTTCACTGCAATCTTCTTATTAAATTAACTTTATTTTGAAGAAGCTCTAAAGATGAAAAGCACTCTGGATGTTAAATATCATTTAAATATTATATGAAGTGATTCTGGAGTGTTAAATTTGTAGATGGTAGAGAGAAGTGGAGAGGAGGGAGAAAGGGAGGGAGAGAGAGGGATGGAGAGAGGGAGGGATGAGGGGATCAAAGGATAGAGAGAGGTAGGTATGGGCGATGGACGGATGGAGAAAGGGAAGGATAAAGGATGGAGGATGAAGACAGGGAAGGACAAGAGGGAGGTACAGAGGAATGGAGGGATGGACAGAGAGAGAGAGGTAAGGGAGTTGGGGGAAGAGAAAGAGGAAGAAAGAAGGCAGAGACAGCCAAGCACTCTATGAATGGAAGGCTGAGAATCAAAAGTTTGGGCAGCTGCTTTGAGTCAAATCTCTAACGTCTTTTTCTGCTTTTATCAGGGGCTTAAAAACAGAAGCTACAGCAGCATTAACTAGGAAGAGAAATGCTCAAAGATTAACAGTATATTATTGGAAAATAATTGTTCTTTGCCTGCCTGTTCTGTGAACTCAGAATATCATGTTACTAACCACATGACATTTTTGTCATCCTTCTACTAAGTGTCTTTCCTTACTTAGACAGTGATTTAAACACAGTCCTATGTCATAAGCCTTGGGCTACTCTCAGCATGGACCTCACCCTTGCTTTTGGAGTGACAGACGATGTTGGAGCTACAGTAGACTGATGCTGTGAGTCCATGAGTTTGGCCAGGGAAAGTCCATACTGTCTCAGCCTGTAGCCTACATTTTTACAAAAAAGGCTGACCATAACTCTTTATGTAGTTTTTCATTGTCTGATTTCTTCCCTCCCTCCCTCCCTCCCTCCCTCCCTCCCTCCTTCCTTCCTTCCTCCCTCCCACCCTCCTTTCCTCCCTCTGTCTTTCTTTCTTTGTTTCTTTCTTCGCCCTCTCCTTTTCTTTCTTTTTGTTTTTTACATTCAGTTGGGTATCTCTTTGGTAAAATAATCTCCTGGGTTCTTCAAAAAAAATCTATTGCCCTTAGGTTGTAGAAACTTTTCTATTAATGGCTTTTTAAATTTCCTTTGGAAAAGGAAAACTATTTTTTCTGGACATTGTGTTTCCTATTTTATTATTTTCAAATTCTCATTACTATTCTGTTCACACTCTTCCTCCTGTTAATATGTGTATGTTAATGTTTGTTGTGCATCTACCATTGTCTCAATGGGAGATTTGCTCCAATTACTTTCATGTACCTTTACATCAACCTATCCTAAGTAGGTGCCATTTTCTGTCACTTTACGTGTGAATGGTTCTGGTTGTATATTTCCCTTCTTTGGATAACCTGCTGTTTTCAACAAATTCTTTTCTCTTGCTTAATCTCCTTCTGTGAAGAAATGATTTAAAACAGAAATGTGTTACACTCTTAAGAATATGAAAATTTATAGACTGATCTTGTTATTGACAAATGAGCACTTTATTCCCATCTATCAGTGACTGGCTTGGAACTTGTCAGCAGAAGGCAAAAAGGTATTGTTCAAAGACAGAAGAAAAATATGGAGGGAGAAAAGAATACAGAGGAAGATTTTATTTCTTCATTATTTTGCTTGGTTAGTAGGCATAATGCATAAACTGAATAACTTTTACTGCCCTGTTTTGTATTCATTTGCTGAATTTGCCATAAGTAGAAATCTTGTCTGGTATGTCTTTCTATTTGGAGAGACAGAGACCTGGTAAGCTTATGGCTTCTCATTTTCAGACAGTCCATATTCACATCTGTATACCTTTTGACATGTAGCCTGTCCTTTCCTTCAACTAAGATTTCCTTTCCTAGTAGTTCTTATTATACTCCAGATCTGAGCCTGCATTTGTTATTAATACACTGTACACCTCTTGTATACATCCAGTCATCCCTGTTCATTTTGCAAAATAATCTTAAGTCTACATATTCATGGTAGCTAAGAAGGCTGTTGTGTCTGAACATAAACATAGTTTTCATATGGTTCTTCCTAACAATACACCATTGGGAGAAGACAGTTGTGTTTTTAATTCAAAATTAGGCACATCAATACTTTTGATTCCCTAGAGATATTTAAGTGGCAAGGACAGTTTAAGTGACTTGACAGAAGAAACATCATTGATGTCAAATGCACCTCATAGTCAATGCTCATTCTCAGCTACAAAGTAATTTTTCCTGATTTACACATTAACCCCATGAGCTCAATATCTTGGTCCCATTTAAGAGGTGAGCCTTTGAGAAGTTTTGTGAATTGTTCAAGGCCACACTAATTAGTAGCAGAGTTGATATTTGAATCCCATATCTCTAATTCCTGAACTCTATACCTTAGTGCTACAGAAATCTTGTCTCACATTTAGTGCATGCAGCATGTTCTTTTGCCCCTATGATTACAAGTTATTCTTTTTGTAGGTGTTGACACTTTTTTAAAGAAGCAAACTCTATTCAAAATCATCATATCAAGTCTACATAAGAAGCAGATAAATTACTTGAAAAGTTTATAAGCTATATGTAAGTTTTCTCTCTGAACAATATTTTATGCTATTTTGTTGTTTGTGTTTAGCTTTCTTCCATTTCATTCCTTGCTGCTTCTTTGCAGTCTTGGGTATTCTCATCCAAACTGAACTGAATACTTGCTCCAGTTGGTTTGTTCTGCTTGTTTTCCTTTAGCCATTATTTAATGGAAAGAGCCCAGATAGTTCCAATTACCCCTAGGAAACTCCAAACCCATTTAAACTAAAGGAATGCACCCTTTTATGAGGAAAGGTGTAAAACTGGAGCGATGTGTTCCAGAAGCTTTTAGAAAAAAGTGCATGGCCATGTAAGATAAGCAACCTGGAGAAGTGGGGCTTTTTAAATGTATGAGATTTGGTGCTGGAGGGCTATTAAGAAAGAACAAAAGAGAGACAAATTGGACTTGCCTTATCTTTTGTATGCTATAGTAGGTTTGATTTTAGAATTATTGGTGCCAGAGCTAACTGGTAACACACTGAAGCCAGACTATTGTATGTAAGAAATATGAAATGAAAGGATATATGTATTCTCAAAGGTATCATGGGAAAAATTACATTAGGTAATGGGCCCATAAATTAATAGATCTCTCTCTCTCTCTCTCTCTCTCTCTCTTTCTCTTTTGGTTTTTAGAGACAGGGTTTCAGGGTTTCTCTGTGTAGCTTTGCACCTTTCCTGGAACCCGCTTTGGAAACCAGGCTGGCCTGGACCTCACAGACATCCGCCTGCCTCTGCCTCCCAGGTGCCACCACTGCTCAGCAATATGTGTCTCTTATTTGTGATCATATTATTACATAGGATCTTAGGGTTGAGTAGAATTTAATGTAGAAGATGTTGTAACTGTGTTGAATATTTTTTTCATTCTTTGTTTTTGTGAGTGTGAAAGAAATGAAAGAAAACTGTCTACCCTCCCTTTAACTCTGACATGAGTGAAAAAGTTCAGTTATGAGGCTCTCCCTTTTCAGTGACTTTTGAAAAATATTTTGTAGATGGTTGAATAGCTTGAGCTGTTTGGGAGGCACCCAGGCAGTAGGACCCGGACCTGTCCTTAGTGCATGAGCTGGCTGTTTGGAACCTGGGGCTTATGTGGGGACACTTTGCTCAGCCTGGAAGGAGGGGACTGGACCTGCCTGTACTGAATCCACCAGGTTTAAATGAATCCCCAGGGGTGCCTTGATCCTGGAGGACATGGGAATGGAGGGGAGGGGCTGGGGGGAAGGTGCGGCTGGGGGTGGGAGGGTGGAGGACAGGGGAATCCATGGCTGATGTGTAAAATTAAAGCACAAATATAATTTAAAAAAAAATATTTTGTACAGAATTTTTCTTTCTTTCTTTTTTGATTGTAAGTTTTCTTTTTAATATATTTCTATATTTTTAAATTTAATTTAATTTTACATATCAGACATGGGTTCCAATGTCCTCCCTGCTCCTGACCCTGACCCTACCTTCCCCCCAGGACACCCCCCCCCATTCCCATCTCCTCCAGGGTTTCTTACCTACCTATTTATTGATCGTTTTGCATTTTCATCCATTCAAGTTTATAGAATATGTTTTTCATTAAGGTAGGCGAATTTCATTGCTTGTTTTAACTGTTATCTGGTTGAATTTCAAGTTTTGATTTTGAGAATAAATCATTACAGAACTTTAAATATAGTACTGAAACAATGATGACTTGAGAACATAAAGTGGGCTTTTGCCCATGGCCCCCTTTATTCTATATTTAAGAACATTGTTTTTTGTAGTTTATTCTGGAAATATACTTCCAAACTATCCATGCATATCTTTTTACAGTATAAATCATGGAAGCAGTAAAGAGTATGTATAAATGTTCAGAAATAAATGCTCACAGTGGGAAGGAATTGAGCATTACACATAGCTGAAAGCAGTTTCAAAGGTTTTCTAGGTTAAGTGAGAATATAACTGTGTTTTCTTAGGAAGCAAGCCCACCTGGGAGTCTTGTTTTGCTGAAAGGCTATCAATAAATTAAATCATGCTATGATGAATAGATATGCTCTAAAGCAACACAGATGTATTGAAAGGAGACCTATATAGGAATAATTTTAGGCTTATAGTATTAAGGAAATGTTTATCATGTCATTGCCAAGGAGGCAAGGTTCAGCATCCTTAACAAGTTATCAGGCCCAAAGTTTGATGCTTTCCTGTGTCTATTCCCATAAAACTCCCATGAGAGTCTGGTTCTCTTTCTATAACTAGATCTCCTGGTAAGTATTTCTGATGGTTAGAAGCACAATAGGAACTAAATACTCCTTGTTTTGTCAGTTATTTATTATTGCTCTTAGCTAGAATATACAATACTAAGAACAGTGATTCCTTGAGCTCTCTTAATCCCATCCTCTAGTCCAACATTGTTACAGTGAACATTCACTGATTGAATTCACAGATGGTTGGATAGATGTATAAATGCATGAATTGTAGACTAGAAATATATACATATAGAGATGGGCTTACAATAGAAAAGTAATGGAAAAGGAGACAAATGGAAGAGAAACAGCAGAAGCCTAGAGAGAGAGAGGTAGGAGGTGGTAGTGGAATATAATGAAAACTTGAAAATCATTTTTTCAAGAGGTGTGATTACAAGCTACAGAGCTTAGTAACAACACTGGTTTCAGTGTTTGTCTTTGGAACATAAACTCAGCTCAATACTGTCAAACTGACATTTTGAGTTTTGACCTACTTTGAACATGGGGAATCTTACATATCCATCACTGTTCTTCTAGGGAGGTGATGGGAATAACCTCTTTTCATATCCTCATGAAAGAGACTAAGATCATATAAGACAACTTTATTTTGAAGACGAGGAAGTAGAATTAGCATCTCAATTGTTGGGAAAGAAGAAAGAGCTAAAAATATAAATAATTGTACAATATTAGTTTCATCACTAGGGACAAGTCTAGGATTTCTGAGTTTCTGAAAATTCTATACTTTGATGAGTTTCTTTAACCATGCTTATATAAAATCAGATAGAAGATGTCAAGTGGGACCAGACAATGAAGTGGCCTGAAATTTGATTGTCCATATTGAAATTTGTCTTTGCTTATCTGTGTTATTCCTTGCTGTGGCTACTTGGGAAAGTATGTTTTGTATCTTTAAACTTTAATTCTGTTTAAGTAACATATGACATATAAATGTCAGTGAGAGTTTTGAGTGAATTTATAGGTACATCAGATATTATCCCATAGGAGGATTGCTTTGCAACTGGATGTCATAAAATCAGTCATTCCTGCTGTTGCATTACTTTATCTTTATGGTTAACTCATGCTATGTCTTGTATGTGGAGGAAACACATTGGTTAGTACCTCTTTGGAATTTATACCAATGAACTAAGAGTTGCTTTTGTTGCTGACCCTTACTTAATCTTGGTGGCCATCCTCATCAAGCACTGGCCATTTCTGACAGCTGTGCCCAGTCAGGTGTAACCCTCCCCCAGCTGATTGGCTTGTGCTGAAAGCGCTCAGCCCTTTTCTTATTGCTCAAAGATTTTTCCAGATTCAAATTCCTAGTTGTCATTCAAGTTAAAATTCTGCCTTCAGGGAATGGGGTTATTGGATTATGTCTTTTCTTTACTGCTACTGGCTCTTGTCAGTCTGTCAGAATGCATAAGAAAAAATAATTAGAATAAAAGTAAAAAGTTGCACTGGTGCTTGCAGGAATTTCAGTTTCATTTATGGAACATCTGTCTCTTTAACTTGACAGTTGTTTCATAGTTCTGCATTCCCTACCAGTGCTCTCTGGTCACCACAATTCTTAGAAATGAATTACTGTATTTTAACTTCTTTCTTAGATGTTAGGTTTCCTGCACAGAGTGTAATTAAACTCCCATGAGTATAAATTTAAGGACAGGCATACAAATTAAACACAATTTGCATAATACACCCTTTATATATACCCATTTAGGGATGCTGAAAAGAAGCCCAGGACTGTCAATTCTAATCATGTGAGTGTGCACATGAATGTGTGTATATGGGGAATGATGGAGAATGTTATGGAGGGGATATGCTGACAGAAACGGGGAGGGAAATGATTATCAAATTGTGTCTTTTTTTTTTCTTGCCACCTTCCCTCTTTGTCCCTTTTGGTGTTAATTCCTGCAAAGGCCATTGTCTCAGACCATCAGGATGGCCCTGGTAAGAGGAGTAGGGGGCAAAAAAAAATGAATGATAATAACAGAAGTGGCATTTTAGAGGCAAGGTACTACTGGTGAGCTGTTTCTCTTCTCAGGCTACATTTTCTCTTCTGAAAAATAATAATCACCTTGGTTGCCCAATATGAACATTGTACATATTAAATATGATAAAACATGAAATTCCTGAAATTTTCTAGATATGTACAATGTATTTCCCTCACTAAACAGATTTTTAGGTGTACTATATGCACATCAATGACTGTGCACCAATCCTGGGCCATTGAAGACTCCTGAAAGTACAGGGCTATTGTATGAGGCTGAATTCCTTATCTCCACATATGCAGCAGGCATCTGTGGGTAGTGGGGGGCTAAAAGGAAAGAAATATGTGGAATGTTAAAGAATGATATAAATGTGAAAATAAATTTTGTTTAAGATCCTTCCTTCTGTATTCTCAAGTATGCTTTTAAAAAAGTTTTTACAGGACTCATGACCTCAAGAACTTGGATATGAATAGGCTCTAGGCACCCTAAGATAGACTGTAGCCTTGGAAATACCTAGGCTATTTGGGTATTTCCCTGGGACCTCTTTAGCCAAGAACTCTATTAGATGTAACCCAATCTCAGTATTAGATGCTTCATTTTGTGATGAGAGAAGCACAGTTGGATCTCTGTCTCCCCATTATTTGGCAATTTTATTTACATCACCTTCATATATTTTTTAGGAAGCTTCTGCTATATTGTTTCCATACTCAAATAACACCTCGTTTTAGCTGTCTTTCCTGTAATTCCCTCCCTCATCCCCTTCTTCCCTCTCCTTGTTTGGTCCTCCCAATCTAGCTCTCCATCTTCCTACTCACCCTGTTCTAACTATTCTATTTTCCCTTCCTAGGGAGATTGCCCCTCCCCTCTTGTCCCTCATTCTCTACCTAACCTCGGTAGTGATACTGATTATAGCTTGCTTGTCAATGACTTAACAGATAATATCCACACATAAATGAATACATACTATATTTGTCCTTCAGGGTCAGAGTTACCTCACTCAAGATGGTATTTTCAGTTGCATCCATTTACCTGTGAATTTCATTATTTCATGTTTTTTTAAATGACTAACATTTCATTGTGCAAATGTACCACATTTTTTTTCTCTGTTCTTTGTTGGTGGGTGTCTAGGTTGTTTCCAATTTCTGACTTTTATACATAGCATGCTCAGTTTTTTAAATGGCATTGGAACTCAGGCTCATGTTCTTGAATAGCAAGTGCTCTTATTCACAGATCCATTTCTGCAGCCCCATCTGCAAAGTGTTTTGCTATTCATGTCCATACTATAAAGTGTGCCCTGAAATGTAGTTATGACCTGCCACTCTACAGCCTGCACCAGTCCTCACATGCTCCTTTTTCAAACAGGTGTTTTGATTTCACCTAGTCATAATCAACAAATACGTGACTTTGCTAGATTTTTCAGCTTATTTCTTTTTTAAAATTGCTTTATTTTTTATTATGTATATGCATATCGATCTGTGTATTGGTTTGTATATATGCGTTTAGGTCCCTCAGAGACCAGAAAAGGGTATCAGATGTCTTGGGTCCAGGATTAGAGGTAAGCCACGTGCAAGGAACCAAATTTGGGTACTCTGAAATAGCAGTAAATAATCCTAACTGCTGAGCCATGTTCTTAGCCCCAAAGCTTCATTCATAGTAAATAATAGATGGGGCTAGTTGCCCTCAAGGCATAAAAGATGTTCCATGTAACTGCACTTAAGATTATGTATCTTTAAAAATTTAATTGAAGGACTGAACAGTCTTTTAAGAAATTGATTTGAACCTGGGAAGCATAAAATAACAGGGAACACTATCTTTGAGTGCTATAGTTTTATATGTATATAACATGAAATGTTGAGAACAGTCAGACTCAGTTTATTTTACTCTGTTGGTTAGTTCAAGAAAAATTTATTTTGCCATTCTATAATATGGTTTTCATGAAGGAAACCGTCTGGTATAAAACTTCCTCCTTTTTATCTAGATGCCCTGAAGAGGGTGAATGCTAAGTCCAAAGGAGGAAATGAAAACTATGGAATTCAATGTTATTTAAACAGTGTAGAAATTCACAGATGAACTGTGAAATAGATCATCCTGTTAAGTTTCAAAGCTTGCTCAAGTCAAGAATAGTGATTACTTTCTCATATTTTATATCAAGTATAATGCTTTAAATATGATTTTGTTAAATTATTGATTGTCTCACAATAAAGAGATTGTATCAATTTGATTCTCTAGCCTACATTTGACTAATGGTTTTATTCAACCATTTGATAAATCATTTGTATATTTGTTTGCACTTCAAGATTCCTGTTATAGTGTAATACACATGCAGATACAGAAAGAACACAGTTTTGAAAGAATACAGGACATGAAGTATTTGCAAGTATTTCAATGAAGTAAGAGTACTTATGAAAAATAAGTTACAAACATTCTCATTTTATAATATTTTAATTTCCTTCTTGCCCTAGATAGATATTCTAATGAATTACACACAAAAATCATATTTAATAATTACTTTATGAATGAGTACTGACCCTTTCTTTTATATAGTCCAAAGATTTCCTTTGATACTGTGATATAAATCACATTTTTCTTCAAGACATGTAATGTGTTTTTAGAAAGATGTAATTCAAATAGCTCCTGTTGTTTCATAGATTTAATCTCACAAGTGGATTTCAAGTGGCAGATATCTCAGGTATTTGGGGGGAAGACAAAGTAATGAGCTGTTAACAACTACCAAAAAATGGATGGAATTTTTTTTTCTGTAATCATGTTTGATTTTTTTTCTCTCTTAAACAGAAAATTAAAATTTCACAGAAACTAAAGCAACTGAAAAGAAAGGAGTTGTCCTTATAAAGCACTGCCTTCCTAGAAAGATATGGTCAAGGAAGAAAATTTACATTGAGGTCAATCCAGTGTCTGATGCTCCCTGTCAAGGGAGAATAAGCAGAATGGCAACATGCAGAGTTGGAGAAATCCTAACTTAATTACTACTGCATTAGAAGTCACTTTTTTCTCCACATTTTTTTCCTTGTTAGTATACTACACTGAGCCTTGGAGTAGAAATGTCAAGGAGTGGAAGACAGTGTGATCTAAGCTTGGTTAGTTGGCCTCCCTATTTATACCTTGGTTACTTATGTCTTTTAGGTATAACATAGTAGTTGCATGTGTTCCATTTTGTGTGTGTGTGTGTGTGTGTGTGTGTGTGTGTGTGTTTATGTGTGTGTGCATACCAATGTCAGTGTTTGTGAAGACAGATCACCCTTAAGTTGCAGACTGACATTATGTATTTCACCATCAAACTTGTATCCAGGTGTTTTGTGTGTTCTACCCCCACCCCACTCCAATTTCCCAATTATTCCTTATTTCCTTCTGGTGTCCCTGGCTTTTCTCTAGTGTTCTTTCTTCCTTTCAATAAGGCTTGATGAAATGAAGACATAATTACAAGAATAATAGTTGAAACAAGATGATACCATGTCCTGACTCATTATCATTACAATGACTTACTGGGAGGACAAGACTTTTCTTCTGTAGCCTGCTGTTTGTTCTTTCTGCTTCAAATACCACACTCTCTTTATATTCTCTTTATTTTTCAATGATTGTTAAATGTTTTACAAATGTTTCCAAAATATCTTCTATGAAATTAAAAGCTAGTTGATGCATTTCTCTTTGGCTCAAAACAGTTTTGTAATAATAACTTTATCTGACTAAATAATTATAATAAAAGAATGCAGTAATTTGAAATTACTTTGAGAATTGACTAGGTCTCGAATTGTAAGTAAACTGAAGAGAATTATCTTTGTGAATAATTAGAAATTAATGAGACATCACTACTTGTCAAGAGTTATATTATAGTAAGTGAGTGGATTGAGATTATCATTTTTGATTGCTAAATTAGGATATCCCTCTCTATGGCTTTCACAATAAAAATAAGTAACACTCAAATTTCTCTAATAACTTTTACAATTCTGTCAAAGTATATCAAGATTTTATTCGCATGAAGTAGCTTATATTTAATTAGTTTGAACATGATCCATAGTTAGATTTCTTACCTTTGTTTTAGTCATCTATAAACTGCTTTAATAATTGCCAAGAAAGCAATCGTTTTTACTTTCTTATTGCACCAATGTTTACTTTAAACAAAAAAATGAACTTTTGATTTTGTGTTTTTATTGCACAAGAACATATTTTTAAGCATTATAGCAGTTTCAAAAAATATTCTAAGTAAAGATTTTCAAATTTGTAACTCATAAAAAAGGGTAAATCATAATATATAATATATAATTCTAGTATGCTCCTATCATTTCTATAAAGGTATATCATTGAAAAAGAAGTCTGAATGCCTTTCTGTGAAAAATATTCTGTAGTAGTGCAGCTTTTCCTTCATATTAAAATACATGGGATATAATCCTTACAGAACACATTGTTCTACCATGTTGTTTTAGTAGCTGTTTAATATTATTGAGCTGTGATCTGAGTCTCTGATCTTTTATAATTTTGTGAGAGATTTATTTTCAGAAAAGGTCTCTCTGAGGACCACAAGCATGGTCGCAGGTTGACTTAGGCTTCTGTTGGGTGGGTATTCATCTTATTGAACAATTATTGCCCTTCTGGGAACGCTATGAAAATTTC
The DNA here is from genome assembly GCF_903995425.1 of Onychomys torridus. Taxonomy (NCBI): domain Eukaryota; kingdom Metazoa; phylum Chordata; class Mammalia; order Rodentia; family Cricetidae; genus Onychomys; species Onychomys torridus. The sequence goes on along the minus strand of NC_050444.1, from coordinate 58,737,944 downwards.
TCAGCAGGACTTAACTCACAAATACTCAAAATGAGAAATATCAGCATAGAAAATGCATAACATGTGCTGTAGTATGGTAAGTGAGTGGAAATAGAACAGAATACAAGTTATGTTGAAAATGGCTAAAACATATACGATCAACATTATTAAAACTTCCCATTTTTGTACATATGAGCAGATTATACTGCTGAAGCAGTTAGCCCAGCAACTTAAATAAGTGCAGTATTTTAGATGTATCATGCATATACCACCTCACACCAACATCTGGAGTTGGATAAGTTAAAGAAGAAAAGTAATATATTTTTTTTCATTTTGTCTTTATCTATGGCACATATTTTATATTATTTCCAAATACTTATGAGCCATTGTGTGTTTTCATTGTGGACTTTGTCTTACCACTGCCTGGGGGTCCAGTCCCCATTATCACAGAGTTCAAAGGGAAGCCAGACTTGGCCCAATTTCTTCTCTCATTTTTGATATTTTCTTTCTAACTCTATCTTTACAATTGATATTTCCCTTCTAATTCTCTCATTCTTGATGTTTTCCTTCTAGCACACTTTAACTCTACCTTTATTCTTTCTCTTTCAGCTTATGTACTCAGCAAAATCTTTCAAGCAATATAAAAATGACAATGTGGTTATAGTCTGTTGTTCAAGTAAACAATTGCAATGAATAGAAAACAGTAAAAAACAGCATGTTTTCCATATCCCTCACATGACTGAACATTTCACGTATTACAGGTAAAAAGCAAATTACCCCAGGAACCCACATACATTTTTACCCAAGCAACTTGTTTATATAGTTTAGCTGTGTAGGCGAGCGAGATATTCTTCTCAGTCTGGTCTTTTACTGGCAGGCTGCATTTTGCAGTTACAAAGAAAGGACCAATTACTTTATTATTTATTTTGTAAGGTATTCTTATATGGAATCTTAAAGGGATTGCAAACCTAAAGTTTTACATATGAAAATAATCAGTCAGCTCCACTTTAAATCTTTGGGGTGCATGCTTACTCATCAATAGTTTCTTACATCAGGAGATGCATACCCCAGTAGATAAGACATTAACATGAATTTGTTGATACCATAGAGGCTAACGTTTCCTATAGTAAGGCATTCAACTCAGTCTACTAATTGCATCTGTCAGTAAGGAAGTATCATTTTTCTACCCTTTATAATTTGACTATTTGCTCCAAAATTCAAGTTGCAATTTAACAACTACAGGAACGGTAATTAAACATGGGCCATTTAGGTAGCTGATTAAGGCGTGTGGGCATGACCCTCATAATGGATTAATGCCATTTCATCACGTTTAGGCTTGTCATTTCAGGACTGAGGCTTTACTGTGAGGCTGTGCTGTGAGGAGAGCCCTCTTTCTGAGTGTGGGCATGACTGGGCTGGTTTTTTAGGCTCCCTGTGTGGCATGTGCTCACTTGCCCTTCCATCATGCTGTCATGAAGCAAGGCAGACACCTTCCCAGAAGGATTGCAGATACTGGCAGGTGGGATTCCTCCGATGCTCTTACTTCAATTATTTTTAATCCTGTAGAGCCATAACAGTGTTACTGGAGATTATTTCTTAGAAAAAAAAATGTTAGAAAAAAATTTCAGGGTTGAACAAATAACAAGAGGCCACTAAGTCTAATGTATAAATAAAATGTGTTAAATTTTCAAAGGTGTTTTTTCATGATTTAGTCTTGGTTTATCTGGCTTTTTTTTTCTTTTTGAGATTACAGTATAGTTACATGATTTCCTCTTCTCTGTTATCCATTATACCCTCCCATACATGTAACCCCTCTTTGTTCTCTTTCATCTTCATGGCCTGTTTTTTTTTTTTTCATAAATTATTGTTAATGAAACATATATCATATAACCTGCTTAGTCTGTATAATGGTAATTATGTTTTCAGAGCTGACTACTTGATAATGGATAATCAATACATTTGGCTATCCCTTGGAAAGACTATTTCTCCACTTGAGGCCTCATGGGCTTTCCTCCTACACTTTTTCATGTCTGTCATTGCTGTCTTTATTCATGTCAGGTTTGTGCAGTCATGTTGGTGAGACTTTATTGGTATAGCTTCTGACATTCCTAGGAGATACAGTCTCATAGCAAACTCCCTGATCCTCTGGCTATATGACATGTTTGTTAGTACAGCTTTAGCCTATTATTACTTCTTGTTTGTTTGTTTGTTTTTCATTTTTGTTTTCCAGCTTGGAAGACACGATCTTGAAAATCAGGAGTTTTGTTTAACGTGAAGGCGTAAGATACATGAGGGAACTCAGTGAGGTTCTCTGATTCATAGTCCAAGACTTTACTTGATATATGTTGTATGTCTTTAAGCAAATTTGTACTTAAAAATTATATAGCAAGGATCATTTTATTTTTATTTGATTTATTTTACTAAGACGATAATTTTGGAGGTAATACACATTTTTAAAATTTTCACACTTATACATATTTTTTCTATACTTATTTTTTATTAGTACGTAGTAATTGTGTAAAGAATTTAGTGATGACATTTCCATATACATATATAATGCACTTTGATCATAGTCACTTCATACACTCTCTTAGCTCTCGGCTTTCTTTTCACACCCTTAGAAGCTCCACACCCATTTGTCATTAAAAAGAAGATTGGTGTGAAGGATGCACAGTAACTGGTTTGAGGAGTCTGGAGAAACTCATCAGTCAGCAAGGAGCTTGCTGTATAAGCAGGAGATTTCAAGGCCTGTGCTTATTATTACATCCCTAGGGATGTGATAACAGGTGGATCCATATGGTTTGCTGGCCATTCAGCATAACCTTCATTAAAGACCATTATCAAGAGAAAGAGAGAGAGAAACAAATTCCTGAGAAACAGCACCAGTGGTGGTTCTATTGTTTCCACACACATGAATGCCTGAGAATTTGCAGATTAGTCTATTTTTGTAAACAATATAAACAATGTGGAAATGATTCATCACCACCATTTAGATACTCAAGAATAAATCAAAAAAGTCAAATATATTGTAACTTGGCATCTATGCAAACTGATATCTGCAGTATGTGGGGTGTGATGTTGTCTGGCTTACATGAGGATGGTCAAGTCTGTCATTAGTGTGTAAATGCAAGAAATGTGTCCTTTTTAAATGTTGAACACAGCTGTGCTATCTATATATTCTGTATTTAAACAATATTTAGTTATTTGTGTTTTATGATTATGGGTATTTTTGCCTACATGTAAGGCTATGCACCATGGGTATGCAGTGCCAGTAGAAGCCAGAAGAGGTCACTGGCCTCAAGAACTAAAGTTATAGATGGTAGCCACTGTGCCCTCTGTGGGAGGAGTTAGTGCTCTTAACTGATGAACCACCAGTCCAGCTGCTATATTGTAATTTTTAACCACTCATTCATTGGTACGCACTAGGGGTGATTTCACTGTTTGGCTATTGTAAACAAGCATTCTCTTTCTTGTCTGTGATAACATGAGTGTGAATCTAGATAGTATGCTCACTTTTTTGGGGGGGGAATAGGAAACACATGGTTCTATTTTTAAATTTTCAGTACCCTTTGTTAGGAGTAATTGTACAAAGATGGATGGATATCATCACCAGAATTTGAATTTACCATTTTTACTAAATTAATCTTAATGTTCATAACCATTGTAAAGGGCCCTATTGGTAGGAAGAAATGTACATAAAAAGGCATGTTAAGTCATTTCTCACAAAGAAAAACATTATTGCTAGGATTATGTTCATTCATATAGGCTCAGGAACCCCAAGACAACCTTCTTAGCACAAAAGTAATTAATTTACTCCAGAGGGACAAATGACAGAGAATAGAGACAAAACAGCAGACAGAGGAAGAGGGAGAAGGGGAGGGATGTGTGTGTGTGTGTGTGTGTGTGTGTGTGTGTGTGTGTGTGTGTGTTTGCCTCTGGATAGAGAAGAGACAGATAAGGCACATAGGAAAATGGTTTATAAAGGCACAAATGAAACTCTGCGTCAGAATAAAGTGTTTAGTTTTAATTGGGCATGCCAATTAGGTGAGCCAAAGGGGGCTTTTGATTGCTGGACTCAATACTTTGATAGCTGGACCTTGATAGTCAGCCTCAGGAGGAGGAAGTGACCAAATAAGGAAATAGACCTTAGCGCCTAGCTTTAGGAATATAATCTAATGGTTTTTAGCAAGGCAGGTGGAATGGGGAAGAAGGGCCAGGCCATCTTTGGGCTGGTTACAATATTTTATGACACTATTTCTAAGAGATCTGAACAAACATCTTCTAACCCAGATGACAGAACAAAAGAAGGGTACCAACAAAGTAGAATTTGGTGAATCAATGAGTTTTATTGGGGTAACTTAGAAGACGATGGGTAAGGGGCAACTTACAGGAACATAAATGATTCAAAGACATCTGCATTACTAAATCCCAGCCCAGCATTAGTGACAGCTCATGAAAGCAGGACACTGGAGCACACTATTGAGCCTGCAGGCAGCTCAACAGGTTGGAATATGTCCTTTCTCAGGGGTTCAGTTGGTCTGAATCTCTTTCATACAGCTTGGCTGCTCACTGCTTTTCCAGGTGGTTCCACTTGTCTGGGAGTCTTCTAGGCAGACTGGCTTGTTGGCAAATGTCTCTTAGTAGTCTTTACTGCATATGTAGGTTGAGAAGTAAGGGACCTAGTGAATCTGGTCAGTTTCAGGGACTTTCTGAAGCCACTGAGTTGTTTAATTTCTGAGTTTAAGAGACTTCCTCAGAGGATTGAGTGTTTCAGCTCCCTTCAAACATCCTGCTGGTGTATCTCCCATTTAACACCAGCCTGGAATTTCAATTTCCCTTTAACATCCTGTGCCTTAACCAGCTTCCCTTCGAGAGAAAAGGTTTTGAACTTTGAAGAAACTGATACATAGCAAATAAGTGGCCAATTTTTTTTTTTATAAATTTTGAGGAAAATACCAACACAAATTTGTATCTAATGAATGCTTTCAACTTGTGTTGGAAAGATAAAAGGAAGGAACCTAATGTTGAATGTCACTTGTTCAAAAGTGTGATGGGAGATTCTATTACTAGCAGGCTTTTTCATGGTGTTAGGATGTTAACGGCTCTGTGGTTTTGATTGTTTCTTGGTTTTGTTTTTCTGAACAGTAGAAGTTAATCTCTCCTCGCTAATTATTCTTCTCTTTTAAGTAATATTAATCACACTTTTTTTGTGGTAACAATTCATTCCAAAAATCACCTAACATCCCACATAGCTTTTTAGACTTTAGTGTGCATCTGCCTCTGCCTCTGCCTCTGCCTGTCACTCCTTTTCTCTGTCTCTCTCTCCCTGTTCATCTCTTCTTCCTTCCTTCCACATTTCAAATGATCAAGTAATAATTCAGTATTAGTAGTATCATTACTGTCTGAGGATCTGGTCTGTTGATAGAGTGAAATTCCAGTACAGGTAAACTTAAATGTGAAGGCAAAAGTGGTTCCTTAGCTTCATTAGGAGTGTTCTAAGTACTTGAAGTAATAAAATATGCTCTGTCTAGATCCTTATTATATTATAATAATTTGCTTTTATTCAGTGAAACCTTAGGAGACACACTGATTTGCACAATTGCAAATTTATAATCCCTTTGATTTTTATATGTTATTAATTATCTAAAGTAAAAAAGAATAATTATTCCATTTTTTATTTTTATGCAACATAAGCAGGTTTTGGTTATATTGCTTATTTTTGCTCATTCAACTTCTTTCAATTAAAAATTTTAAAATTAGCTTTCTTGTGTGTGAAAATAATTGTAAGTTATAAAGACCACTTTTGAAAACTATTAAAAATAAAAGTCCTTTTTATCTTTGTCTCTGTGTATCTCTGGCATCATCACTTCCTGTGTGTACTCTTTCTCTTTCTTTTCTTTTATGATGGATTTGATGAGGATGCAGTGTTTTGAGGAAGTAAATGACTTTGGAGGTCTCTAACAAATTTAGTTTGTGTGAATGAATTTTAAAATCTTAAGAAAGTATCTGATGTTACTTTAGGACTTTATCACATATTTAAGTTGTGTGGGCTTCAGACTAGAAATTATATCTTACACTATAAATATAAAATATAAGGTCAAAATATTCAGTTATATATTAAAATTCTATAAAATACAATTTATGTAACAGTTGAAACACTATTTGTATGCCCTGTACTATTAAATATCTTCTCAGATCCTAGTTTTGTGTTTGTATAATAATAGGCTGAACAGACAGAGTCATAAAGTGGAAAACCAATGCAGAGAAAGAATGACTTGAGATTATGAGGGGCTCTTTGAACTAAGGGGTTGAGTTCATGTTTTGTCTAGGTGGTATCAGCATTTTTATCTCCACTCTACCTCCTGTCTTCATTGTTATGACCTAAATATTCTAGTTCAAATAAGGTATTTGGGGATAAATGTAGCCAATGATTCTCTCAGTTGCAACTAATAAACTAAAGTAGTAAGAAAAATAGCATAGATCTTTGTTGCTGTTGGCATTTGCCTTTTTGAGATAGAGTTTCTTGTAACACAGGAAGTAGCCACAACAGGCCTTGAACTTCTGTAGCTGAAGCTGTCCTGTGTCCTGGGCTGTCAGCAGTCGGGACACATCTCTTCCAGTAGCATTTCCCAAGCATAAACACACAGAGGCTTGTACTAATTAAACTCTCGGCCACTAGCTCAGGCCTACCACTGACTAGCTCTTACATTTAAACTAACTCACAATTCTTATCTATGTTTAGCCATGTGGCTTGGTACCTTTTCCCAGTTTTGCCTTCACATCTTGCCCTCTCTGTGTCTGGCTAGCAACTCCTGACTCAGCCTTCCTGTTCCCAGAATTCTCTTCTCCACTTCTCCTGCCTATACTTCCTGCCTATACTAACTGGCCAATCAGCATCTTATTTATTAACCAATCAGAGCAACACATTCACAGCATACAGAGCAATATCCAGTATTGAGATTATAGGCGTGACATAACATCACCCATTACAATTTACTTTTGGGTAATCAGTCACATTTTGTAGCCCAGACTGGCCTGTAAGTAACTATGTAAATCAAGCTTCCATTGAACTTACATAATCTTGCCTCAGCCTAAAGAGTGCTAGGACTATAGGCATGAGACACCAAGCCTAGCCAATTGCATCAACACTAAAACAGGAGGTGTTCTTACAGTCTTAAAAGAGAAAATTTTATTTACTCTGGACTTACTTTTATTTAGCCCAAATTCTTTTTTTTTTTTTTTGAGCTGAGGATCGAACCCCGGGCCTTGCACTTCCTAGGCAAGTGCTCTACCACTGACCTAAATCCCCAACCCTTAGCCCAAATTCTTAATGTTATTTCAAACTCACCTAAATGTTTATTGTTTTGATGATGAAGTTCACTAATCATATGTATATAGGCATTAGACATATATCTAGATAGGTACATGAATAGAAATTATATATATATGTCACATGTCACATATACATATATATATTCTATTAATGAATGATTATATAAATGGCTTTGAATGTAAACAATACAGCAATATTCTGAAGAAAGGCTTTACAAAGTCTAATGGAGGGAAATCCATCATTTCTTGAATGGATTGGTTTTCCTAATTTCATATTCCCCTGTCCTTTGCTTGATTGTATCCTTAACATTTAAACAATTTATCACTGTCATTTAATTTTATGATTTTGTAAATATCCAGACAATAGTATAAAAGAGTTGTTTCATATCATGATAGATTTTTTTTAAATTAGAAATTCACATTTCTCCTCTAGTTATCTGTCTCTAGTAGTTATGAATCTTGAAACATCAAGCCCATCTACTAAGGACTAATTAGAGAAAATTAATGAAAGCTTACCCTAGCTTCATTAGATACTATACAGTTATGGTGATATTTCAAGACTCAGATTATGCCAAGATTGTTAAATTATGTTCTGCATCATGTCTGCTGGATAATAGCCCATTCTGAATTTACAGTCTTGATGCACCTTTTAAATAAAGCCCCACATAACCTCTCTTTTTTCACTGCTGCATAAATATATATATTAAAGAAAAATACAATGAAATTTAAAAAAAATGTTCTAACAACAACATTATGATACAAGGGCCTCCAAAGATGCCATGTATATTTTGTGTCAATTTCTTGCTGTTTTTAGTACTATAACTCTGTAGTGCAATCTGCGGTTGGGGATGGCAATACCTCCAGCAGTTCTGAAGTATTTGCATTAAGGAATAGAGTTAATTGCCAAAGTTATATGAAAAAAAAAATTGTCCATGAACTGAATACTTACAGTTTTAATATGAGATGAATTTTAAAACAATTGGGAAGCATATCAGAAGCTTCTAATATCAATATTGATTTTTAAAAGAATAATTTCTTTGTTTTTTATTATGACTTTGTTCTTTTCTACCAAAATGGAATTTTAGTATGGTATGCATTTTACTAAGTTTGTGAGATGGGATCCTGTTATGTAGTCCAGGCTAGTCTGACCTTGAACCCACAAACCACCTGTTTGGCACCTTTTTTTTTTTTTTTTCCAGAGCTGAGGACTGAAGCCAGGGTCTCGAGCTTGCTAGGCAAGCATTCTACCACTGAGCTAAATCCCCAACCCCTGCATTTTACTAAGTAAAAGATAGTTTGGAAACCTTTGACTTCAAGATATTTATTAGTTTAAGATTGAATTTAAGTAGTGATTTATATTGTCAGAAGTTCTTTTCCATGCAAAATATTAAACAGATTAGATAGTATATGATGTTCAAATTCATTCTAGTATGCTTTCCTCTTCTTGTTTATGAAAGAACACAAAATCTATAATAATCTTAGAATCATTAAATTACAGAAATCAAATATTTTCTTATTGCAAGAAGACAATGCAACCCAATCCACAGTGTGATGACATTTTTTTTAGAATACTCTTTGTTAAACCATTTGGTTGTATATTTCCATGATATTATTTTTGTCCTTGAACCATAGATTCATGTCTATAAATTTTTATTTTATGTCTATAAGTGCTTTCATGCCTGTTTATGTGTGCAGCCTGTGCATATACGGTGCTGCAGAAGTCAGAAGCACACATTGGATCCTCTAGTACTGGAGTTACAAAACAGATCATTGAGAGCTGACACATGGATGTCAAGAACTGAACCCAAGTCCCCTGCAATAACAGATGTGCTCTTAACTTGTGAGCCACATCTCCAAAATCATGCTAAATTTTGATTCAACTTAATGGAAAAATTGACCGTAATACTAGTTTTTGTAAATTATTATTTTTAATGAATATCCATCAGATCATAATGTATCTGGTTTAACTTGTGTTTTATGCTACCCTCCATTTCAAAGGAGTATCTGCCAACCTATTTAGGTTAGTTTTCCTTCTATTCATTCAGTTATTCATTTTTATATTTATCCAGTTATAACAGCTTCATGGCTATTCCTTTAGCAAACGTAACTTGTCCCTTTCCTGAAATATCAAGTTAAACAAAAATACTACCCCTCTCCTAGTCCAACATAAATTTATTATCTATCTTCCTTTATAATTTTTTCCTATAATAGCTCTGTATTTACATTAATCAAGGTCATCTATTTAATTTTTATTTGTATACCTCATAATATTTACATCATTGATCAGCCTAACACTATCAAAATTACTTTTATGAAAATGTAGAGAATTCTGCTTCAGGAAATGGACTATGGCGAGGTTCTTTTACAATTTAAGACATTTTCGATGGTGTAGATCTAAAACATGTATTGTGTAGTTTTGACTATAAATATCTAGTTGCTTGTTCACATAGCCATGGTCAGTTTCTGTTTTTATGATGCTCTCCTATAAGGCAATGATTTATTACATGCTTAGTCTAAGACTAGAAGAAACAGATTCACCTGGGATATGTTTGAAATGTAAAATCTCAGGTATTCCTGGCTAAGTACCAAAAAACCTGAGAGATGACCCAGTAACTGGCATCCCTTCATGGGTTTCCAATATACGTTAACATCTGGGAGGCACTGTTTAAAGGACCTTCACCCACTTGTTCATATTCATGTAGATTTCCTGAGATGTTTATAGAACAGTAGTGATGCAGGAAAATTAGCCTCAGCTGGGCAGTGGTGGTGCACGCCTTTAATCCCAGCACTCAGGAGGCAGAGGCAGATCAATCTCCATGAGTTCCAGGCCAAACTCGTCTACACAGTGAGTTCCAGGACAGGCTCCAAAACTACACAGAGAAACTCTGTCTCAAAACAAAACAAAACAAAACAAAACAAAAAAAAAGACAAAAAAAGAAAAGAAAAAAGAAAAAGTAGCCTCAGGTAAAGGTTAGTGACATTAGTTAGCATGATGTTTCCTCGAATATTCTCTGAGCTCATAAACCATGTGTACCCACTTGTTAAATATTGTCTTTAGAAAAAGTGTATTTATGTCTATTCATACCATACTTTTTGATATTTTAAAAACAAACAGTCTCTGATTTATTATATTAGTTATTGTTATATTAGTTTCACATAGGGGAACCTTAGGAGAGTGAAACAGCCCTCTAAAATATCACTGTCAAATAGTGTATATACGCCTAATGTGTATGATTTGTATGTATATTATTTAATGATAAGATTAATTTAGCCAATTTTAAATATATCATCTCAATTAATGTACACAAATATTGTGACCTATATGCTTCAATCCTTGAATGACAATTAAACTAAAAAGCAAAGAAATATGAAACTTGACAAAACTAGTTGGTAAAAACCAACACTCACACCTTGAGTCCAGATTTCAGACCCTTCTTAATTGATTTTGCTTCTCTACTGTAGTGAAAAGCATATTGTATCTGCTGTTAAATTTAGGCAAGTGTTTCTAATCCAGGCTTTGGATGAGCCACATTTGCCTTATGTAATAGCAGGTTTGAAATATGAACACCTTAGGTTATCCTAGACCGGAGGAGTGGACATTGTAGCAAGGAGCACCCAGCAAGTTGTGTTTGAATAAACTTCTTTTGGAACCAAACTGAGTTCCAAATCCATGTTTTATTACTCATTTCCATGAGAATTATGGATATATCACTGAGTGTTTGAAGGAAGAGTCTTCAAAAGGGAGCCTCAAAGTGTTCCTTGTATGTTAGATGATTGTAGAAACATTGAGATAATAAATGAGAAAGTTTATAATTACCAAAGTTCTCATAAGGTACACCTGATATTAATTTATTGTAGCGAACTGAAATTTCCAGGGATTTTCCATTAAGTATATTTGCAACAGAATATTAATAAGTGGGGAGGGAAGTTTGTGTTGTAGATTCTAAATCAACAACTTTTATTGATTAAAATTGATTAGTGTGTCATTTGCTGCTGTCTGATGACTCCATGCTTTAAGGTCTTGAATAGAGAACACAAGGATAAGTGGGAAAGATCTACCCAGGGTATCTGCTGTAGAAATGAACTCAGTTAAAACTAGACAAAGGAGAAATTGCAAAACATCTTCCTAGAGATTAGAAAGGGATTCATAGATACATACTTATCCCAGATGATTCTTTCTGGTTCTACCTATTCATCCTATGTGTGTGGTTCAGGAAACCACATCTTCCTTGTGAATCATTGTTGAAATTTGGGCAGATCGCAGGGAAGGCCTGGACTATTTAAGAATTGTTCCAAGGAAAGTAGTTTAGTTTAGGTAGAATAGACTGATGTTGTATGAATTCTCTGAAAAATCAGTGAATTCAGTGTTGAAGGCTCCTTCATAAGTTTTACTCAGGGCACCTCTATCTGCAGGGTACATGGTCCAAAAGAAATGAATAAGGAATCTAGACTAATCTCGTGTGTATGTGTGTGTGTGTGTGTGTGTGTGTGTGTGTGTGTGTGTGTGTCTTACAAATACTCTCACATACATGTATTTGTGCACAAGCATTATATCCTTGAGTAAACTATAACCATAACCTCATTTGAAGAGGGTGAATGATCATTGCTTATTTTGCCTTTAGTCTTAATCTAAAGTAAATCATATAATTTGAAGAAGCAGCAATATTTTGGGCATGGGCTTAATATTTAGATATAAAGCATGTGATTGTATTAGATTCCTGAAAAAAAAGAGCCCTTACATACATTATTTATAAAAATACTTTATGCAGGAAAAGGAAAATGTGGCCAAGTGAATTATCTTTTATACTGAACTAAAAAGAAATATGTGAAATTGATATCCAAAGAGCTATCCAAGAAGCCTAGGGTTTTAAAATGTGTTCCTTTAGTAGTGAAATGTTACTTTCTGGAGAAACAAATAACTTTTTAAAAATATACTTTCATTCTTAGAAGTCATCAGAAGAAATTTAATAACATACAAGCTATACTGGAATTTTAGCTTTATTTATTGAAATTCCATTTATATGTACAAATGAAATGTAATCATGTACCAAAGTACATTTGTCTGCTGTTTCATGACGAAGAATAGGTAAGAAACCCAGCTATAAATTAAAACCATTTGTTTTGTCTTCTTTTTGTGCCTAAAGCCACCAGTTGATTGACTGCTGTAATATGAATTTAGAGGTAACTAAAATCCCAATATTGTTGAAACTACACCTGTATGTAACCTGTCAGTTCTTAGTGATGCACATAAAAGCCACATGCATCCTAAGCTTCTCAATATATTGTGAAAAGTATGAAGGGGCTTTTTCCCTCCTTCCAACTTTTCTATGGCATTAGCAGTTCCATCTTAAGGGCTGTGTTTCTGTTTAATAATTAGCTTCACAATGAGAAGTGCACACTTGTGCTCTGCTGTACATGTTTCCTTGTAAGCACTTCCTTCCATACATACTTAATGAAAGTAACATGCAGAAGCATTTAGAGGAGAAGAAGGCACAACTTTAATTTTATTATTACAGAATTCTTTGTGTACTATTTTTATTGTCACTTCTGGAATGCTTTGTTAAGACAGCTTGATAATCACAATTGTCTTGCTATGTATGACATCTCAGAGAAGGGGTAGTTTTTGTTTTTAACCTCAAAGAGATGACTTTTTTCTGTACTCCTATCTTTCTTGAGATGGCAGTGTAAGCTGTTTACTCTGCAGTAAATTGCGTTTTTATTTTTCATAAAATAAAGCATAACTTTAGCTTTCTTTGATAATAACATATATTACTGTGTCTGAGGTTCTTAGTTTTATAAAAAATATTATATAGTAAATTTTCTGGATTTTAGTTTTTGGAGTATGCTATTATAATAATAAAACTTTTTTTAATTTAAGCGAGGTTTCACATCTTTTTTTAAAACTCATTTTAAGATTGTAATGAGGCATCTCAGTTACGTATTTGTTTTTGTTAATCCCTGGATCCTAGATACTGATTGGAACTAACCATGTTACTTTTAATTAAAAAAAAAAAATGACAGGCCAAAAATCAACCCTGTTTACTGAATAAATGGCAAATAGTCAAGTGAGCAGGCAACTGCTGTTCTTGAAGTGAGTGTAAGAGATACATGAAGTTAAAAATATGACACAAGATAGAACCTTGGAAAATCAAATAAAAGAAGATATAGTAGTCGAAAGAATGAAGTGGGTATGTACAAAGACAGAAAACACCATGGTCTTTCATTGAAAAGTTTCTTAGCACTACAGAATTTGTCATCTGTTGTTATTTCAAGTATTCTAACAGTGAATATCTAATAGCAACAAAACCCTTGAAGTCAGACAGTGTGCTAAAATAATTTGTAGTCTTTGTTCCTATATTAGGTACTTTGCTGTCACTGTGACCGAAATCTATAACTGATGTAGTGTAAGGGAGGAAAAGTTGATTTTTGTCTCATGGTTTCAGAGGTTCTCGGTCCATTTTGACAGCATATACATGCATCTCAGTCAGTAGTGGGGGAAGTGTGCATCAGGGCTGTTCACATCACCTTACAGCAGGATGCATCAAATGAAGTGGGAGTCAGGTAAATGTTAAAGGCATGTCAGTGATCTGTGTTAGCCGCACCTATCATATTAATGCCTCTGTAGTCTCCCCAAGTAGAAGCGACTCTTGGGATAGGGACACTTCAAAGTCAACTCATAACACTATCTCAAGGGTAAAATAATATGCATTAACCTATTCACATAGTTTTACATACATTGTTCCATTTCATCCTTAACGATGGAATAGATAATATTTTAAGTACATTTTATACAATGACACATAGAAACTCAGAAAGGAAAGGCTGAAATTAGTGGGGCTAATAATAACTGACTCTAAGTCAATAAGAAATATTTTATGTCATCTGAGTGGTGGACACTTCACAAAATTACATGCGTTTAGACTATTCTCTGCTTTTATAAAGGCTTAGTTTTTAACTTAAAATTATTTGAATATGAGTGAACACTAGGCTTAAAAGTTATGCTGTAACTCAGAGTTGATTGTACAGTGTTACCTTATTCCACATTTTCTGTAAAATTATAAATCACCATTTCTTAAACTTTAGCTTTTGTTAGTTAAAAATAGAACTATAAGTTAGACATAGTAATTTTAATGCCTATTTACCAACTGTAGCATTAAAACAAATATGTAAAAATGAAAGGGAATATTAGTTGATATGCCTTAGATTTCATTTTCAGTGATTATCTTGTGAAGAATGGATTGTTTTAACTTCACTGGATGCACATGCTGTATATACATATTTCTACCTTCTTATAACAGGATGCAAATATTGCCTGTATGTCAACCCTTAATTGTTCACAGTTTGACCACATTTTGTCACTTATTCTTGCATAGTCTTCTATCTGTGTTTGTGTGCAACTTAAAGTCACAAAATAGATAAAACAATATCATGGTGTAATTATTAGTACTTATTTTTCATTAAGTAGAAATGAACTCATCACAAGTTATGATTAATTAATACTATGAATAATATATAACTTCAACCTGTAAGTCATTCAACCTACTTAAAATTAAAAATTTAAATCTTTGATATTAATCTAGTTATAGTTAATTAGTGGTAAAAAGTATACAGTGTTATACTAAGCTTATATAAAATGAAGTATAATTCATTCATTTATTTTATGAAGTAAAATTGCGTGTAAATGAGTATTTCACTATTTTATTATATTTCTAAAGATTTACCTTTTCTTTCTTTTATTATTTATTTAAATTTTTATTTTCATTTTACATACCAACCACAGTTCCCCTCCCTCCCTTTTTCCGCTCCCTCTACCTCCCCTACACCTCATCCCTCATCCACTCCTTGGAGAGGATTAAGGCCTCCCATGGGGAGTCAACAAAGTTTGGCATATCAAGTTTGAGCTAGGACCAAGACCATTGCATCAAGGCTGAGCAAGGTATCCCTCCATAGGGAATGGGCTCCAAAAAAAATTATCCTGGAGGCCAGTCAAAAATTTATTTATTTTATATTATTTCTATAATTGTGTGCATGTGTCCACAGAGTTCAGAAAAGAGTTTCATATTTCCTAGAACTGGAGTCAGAGACGGTTGTGAGCTGCCATGTGGATTCTGGAAATTATAGCTTGGTTCTCTGAAATAACAGCAGTTCTCTTAACTGCTGAATCAGTTCTCTAGCCTCTCATAATACTTTTTCTCTGAATATGGCTATTGCTATAATGTCATGTTCTTTAAGAATGATTACACATGGGAAAAAAAAAAAACTTGCTCAGAGAATAGTGATAAGATAATTGTATGGAACTAGAGAAATAAACAAAGTACAGCGATTTCCCTAATTAGGGCTACTATTGCTGTAATGAAACACCATGATAAAGAGCAACTTAGGAAGGGAAAGTTTTATTTAACTTACACTTCCATGTCACTGTTCATTATTGAAGGAAGTGTACCTATAGCCCATCTTAAGGAGCCATATTCTCAACTGTGGCTCCCTCCTCTAAGATGATTTTAGTTTGTGACAAGTTGACATAAAACAAGTCAGCACATTGATGGTTACTGGAAGAAGCAGAAACATCATTTGCTGACTCTGCAGCTATATGGTCAGACAAATTACTAGTAGACTTGGTCAGGAGGCCTCATGGAGGATCATAGTTGAATGGTAGCAAACTCTTGCAGATGAAACACAAATAGAGTCAGACAGACCAGAAAAAAAAAGTGGAAAGAGTTCACTAGAACAAGTTTTAATATGCAACTACAGTATTCAGAACTCTTCAAATTCAGATAGACTTTGGGTCTTGAGAATTAAAGTTCTTGTTCACCAGTGTTCTGAATGGTGGTCTGTTTCCAAAGGAAGCAGGAAAAAATTTGTGGTAGAAACTGCAGGGAAGACACTTCTTGTGGGGTGTTTAATATTGATTAGAACCAGTTCTCTCATCACCTTGGATTTAAAATCTGCAGGTTCAGCTAACATCTGTAAATTGAAAACACTATAAAATACATACAGATATTTCTCTTTTAATTTATCCTGAAATAATATACTATAAAATTGCAAAACAGTAATTTCATTATAAAGTATTATAAGTCAATAGAGGTATAGAGATAATTTAAGGTATAGAGGTAATTTAAAGCACTTGGAATTATGTGGGTATGTTAGGTATAACTACTATGCCATTGTATGAGAGGCTTGGGGAATTGGATGGATTCTGGTATTTTGTGAGAGATGATCCTAGAAGCATTCACTACACAGACACAGAGCTTGACTATATTCTGTGTAGTATATTTGCCAGTATAACCCCCTAGCACAATTTTTGGTGAGATTACTGATTTTGAGAGTCAAATATTTTCATCTCTGCTGGAAGTCAGTCATTAAGGGATGTTATTAAAGAGAAATAAATCTGTATGAAAATATCAGCATTACTGATAGAAGATGTCTATAATCTGTTTCTCAAAATAGTATTACTCAAATCCAATGTTGTACTTGCACCTCTAATGCCAGCTGCTTATGAGGCCTTGTCAGGAGAATTACAAGTTAAAAACCTACCCAAGTTGCAGAGCAAATTTAAGGGTAGCTTGTTTAAACTATCTAGATCCTGTTTCCAAATAAAATTAAAGTTCTGGTAGTAAATATCTAAGTGGTAATATTCCTTCCTAGATTAGATGAAAGCCTAGGTTTAATATCACCTTTTTATAATAGAAAGCAAAACCAAAAACTGCAATCAAGTAACCCAACTCTAAATTGTCCTCCACTTCCCATTTTAAAGTAATTTTTGATATAAGATGCTAAAGTGATGTGAGCTATTCAAGACAGAGTATGCTTTAAAATACATTATTCTGCCCTATGTGTCAGAATTAGCACGATGATGTTGCGCTGGTTAGTTTTTACTGTCAACTTGGCACAACATGGATTACCTGGAAAGCAGGGTCATCAATGGAAGAACTGTCTCAATTTAGATTGGCTGTGTCTGTGAGATAGTGTGTTGATTGATAACCAATGGGGATTGGGGTCAGCCTACTATGGGCAACACCAGTCCTAGGCTGGTGGGCCTGAACTGTATGAACCTAGGTGAGCATCAGCAAGAAAGCAAGCCAGGAAACAATACTCCTTCATAATCTATGCTTTGGTTCTAGCCCTGAGTTTCCTCAGTATTGTGGAAGTATAAGCTTTAAAAATCCTTTCCAATCTCAAGTTGATTTTGATTGAAATGTTTATCCTAGCGACAACAACAAAAAGAAAACCAAATTAGGACAGCTGTCCTTACTCACAACTGTGTTAACTTTAATTTAACTTCATTTAATGAACTGAAAATCTTAGTAACTGATCTCTGAGAATTTTATATAAAGATACCTGGGAATTAGTGACCATCACCTCAAGTACTTTTTTTTTTTTGTAAGAACTAACGAAATAAACAAAACAAAACAAAATAAACAACAGATGTTAAAAAAAAAAATCATAAGAAAGGAAGGAACCATGAATGCCATTGCTAGATTTTGTCAACTTTACACAATTACACAAACCTAAACTTACCTGAGATGTGGGGATCTCAAATGAAGAACTATGTGCATCAGGTTGTCCTATGGGTATGTAGTAGAGAATTTTCTTAATTCTTAATTCATGTGGGTAGACTCTGACCGCTGTGGCGAGAACCATCTTTGAACAGGTGGGCCATGCTTGTGTAAAAATAGTAGCTGAACAACCCAGGGGAAGTATGTCTGTAAAAGCAGCTCCCTCCATCCCTCCACTTCAGTTCCTGCCTCTTGGTTTCTGCCTTGAGTTCCTGCCTTGTCTTCCCTCTCCTCCTCAACCTGGTCAGAGTCTAACAGAGTAACACAGAGCCAATTACAACAATATGTGAATGAATTTACCCAAAAAACACTTTTTCCAGTTTGGAATTAAAAAAAAATAGTAAAATTGTAAACATTTGACAAACAGCTACATGGCTTTTCTTTTTTGCAGTTGTTGGGCCATGGGTGGTTTATTTCATAATTCTTATATGATCCACATTTTAAATCATCCACATTTTAAAATTGGTATCCCCATCTATGTTATAATTTCTTCTAAAAACTAGTAAGCTCTGTCCCATAGGAGTAAGCTGATAGACACTGTCAGCTATTAATGGTTGCTATATTTAACTGTGTTTGTGTCCCTTTTAATTTTTCATCTAGCACAGAAGAGACCAAATTAAGAAGAAATGAAAGCATTGTATGTAAAATGTTCTTAAAACCTCAGGATAAGCCAGATGGTGGTGGCACATGCCTTTAAACCCAGTACTTGGGAGGCAGAGCAAGGCAGAGCTCTGTGAGTTTGAGGTCAGCCTGGTCTACAAAGTGAGATCCAGGACAGGCACCAAAACTACAAGGAGAAACCCTGCCTCCAAAAATAAAAACAAAAACAAACAAACAAACAAAAAACCTCAGGATATAGTAGGAATAAAATGTTGGGAGTTTGGGGAGTTGTGTGTCGAAATTGTTGTACTGTAGTGAGATGACCACATTTAGAGAGCCTGTGCAGAAGCCTGAGCCTGGATGAGGCCAGGGGATGGAGATTATTTGGCCAAAAGTAGAAATTCCAACCCTCTGGTTTGCTTCTCTGGGTGAAAAGAAGAATCAGCTGTCTGTATGAAATTTTATTGGATAGATAAAATTACAATTAAAACAATACCCAGAAAAATATTGGATTCAAGTAATAAGTAATACAGAGAACATTTATATTAGAATGCATAGAGAATTTCACCACCAGCAGAAGCTGCAGTAGTTCACTGTAATTATTAGGCTTTACTTTTTTAATCATTGATGCTCTTTCTATTACTATGAAAAATACATATTACAAAAAACATTGTTGTAAAATAGATACTTGACAGAAATCACACCAGGTGAGATATCTTTAAATATAAATTTATTGTTATTACATGGAAAATTTGGAAATGTTTGCTGGAAAATAGCCAATGAATCACTAAAAACATATAATCATTCTTACTAAATCACTTATTTCATTTCCAGAAGCTCCTGAACATTCATTTATATTTCTGTTTTTAATTTGTGGTGGCTTTAATAAAAACAGAGATGTTCCATTACACAAGCAAGTATGTCACAATCTGTCTGTAGGTTTGTGAGTCATGCATATGATTAATGTAGTGTGCACATTTTAGTAATATACTGATCATTATCTAAGCTTCAGAGTACTAGAGATGTGTATATGACCACTAAATATGTATGTGGATGACAATTGTTGATTTTTACCAGTCTAGGATTTGGTGATTAAAGGTTCTAAATTAATGAAAAAAGAGGCAATAAGTTTGAAACGGAGCAAGGAAGATATACAGAAGGGGTTGAAAGGCAAAAAGAGAAGGAAACCATTATGTAATTTTCATCTCAAAATAAAAGATAAATTAAAAAATAATTTATTAAAAAATGTATAGAGGGGTTGGGGATTTATCTCAGTGGTAGAGCGCTTGCCTAGTAAGCACAAGGCCCTGGGTTCATTCCTCAGCTCTGGCAAAATAAATAAATAAACAAACAAACAAATAAATAAAGTAGTTTATTTAAAAATAAGTATAGAAATCGATCTGGGAATTTGGGAGTCCTTGGAATAATTCATCTGGACTATCAGCCTCAGTGGTGTAATACATGTTCTATGCAAATTATAGAAATCCTGAAAGTGAGTGATAAAAGGGACTACAGTGGCAATAATTTGGGGAATGAAGTTGTAATTAACATCTGTATAGGTGCATATTGCCGGACAAAGTAGTAGCAGGGGGGTTCTAGACATGGATACTAATAAATGCCCTATATTTAAACAAAAAAGACAAGATTTGTATATTCTGTACTATATGATGACAAATATTTCTTTTTTGAAAACTGTATCTCATTTTTTATAGGTCTAAATTGTTTTGGACATTGGATCCCTGTTTTCTTTCTACATTCACTTGAAAATGTCAACTATATTGTTTATTTCTTTCATAGTATTTCTAAAAATAACATTGTAAACTACATAGGCAACTTGAAGAAAGGTACTAATTTTACAGGTGCCGTGGAAACCAAACCCTTATGTATTTAAAAATAAATATGCTTTCCAATCCTCACGCCAGTTTGTTCGGTTGCATTTCTGGGGTTGAGGTCCTAACAGCACAAATTGGAAATTTGGAGAACCTAAAAATCATCCCGATCCTTCAAAGATACCAATTATTTTCTCTATGCAGATGAAAAACTAAAATAGTCATTACTTTCTCAATGGACATTACATTCTGTAACTATTTTGAGATACTTAATAAATTTACATTACAATTTTAGAGGGTATTTAAAAATTGTCATTTATCCATTTTAAATGACATTAATTTTATCATTAAGTTAAAAATTATCTCACTTTAGTGATTAATTATAAGGTAGTTGTACCTTGAAAACTGAACTGAAACATATCTTTTTTCAATTTTTTATTATTATGTGCTTTAATTATATACATCAGCCATGAGTTCCCCTGTCCTCCTCCCTCCCGCCCCCACCCCCACCTTCCCCCCAGCCCCTCACCTCCATTCCCATGTCCTCTAGGACCAAGAAACCCCTGGGGATTCATTTAAACCTGGTGGATTGAGTACAGGCAGATCCTGTCACCTCCTTCCAGGATGAACATGTGTCCCTGTGTAAGCCCAAGTTTCCAAACAGCCAGCTCATGCACTAAGATATTTTTAAAATAAAAAATGATTTTTTTATCAAATATAAAAATGATAATACAGAAATTTCTTTATAGTTTTAACTTCTGTGTCTTGCCTTTAGCATAGCAGTTTTTAAAATATCTGCCATATCTTGTACAGTGTCTTTAGACACTAAATAGGTAAAATAATATTTGAATGAATGAGTTCATGTATTCAAAAAACACTGAAAGCTAATTTCATGTTTATGCAAATTAATAAGGCCACCAGAAGTCTGGATGTGGTCTAGGTTCATATCCTGTTATTACCCTGCTATTGTTACTTTTTGTTCACTTTTCTCATTATACCAGTGAAAATGAAAAAACAACTTTTTATCTAGTCATTAGTGGATGCTTTTCCTTACCACTTTAAACTTCTCTTTGTACTATTATGGTGGCAGAAGAGCAATCCCTGATAATCCCCCATTAGAAATCATTCTGTCCTCACAAATTTGTTCCCGATTACTAGAGGTGAAATTATAACATTTGTTGCATCTGTTTCTATGTGTGTATTTATTTGCAAAGATGTTCCCCACAATAGAAAACATTTTAAATATATTATTCTTTTTTATTAACATCAAGAAGCTTACTGTCCTATATGAAACGAGGAAAAAACAAAATCAAGTAAAACCTTAATATCTATGAAATTATCACATTTTCATATATGAATTTTTGGTGAGTTAACAACTCAAAAATGTCTGAAATATTTTAGTCGTTTCAGATTATTTGTTATTGTTACTATGGGACAAAGTCTCCTTTTTGATTTCTTGTTCTCATAAAATCTAAAGTTTCCCAGAAGGAAACTCAGGGATGGATCATTGGAAGAAATAAACCATTAAGGCAAGCTCATACTTTCTACAGCTTCCTGGAGAAGGGAGATGAAAAGAACAGAGAGAAAGAAGGAATTTTAGGCATTCTGAGTTAGAGGTCAGAAAGCCACAAGTGGGCAGTGGCTCTGAAAATAACTACCTGTTTGCGAAGTGATGATTTGGTGAGTACATAGGATATCAACATGACAGATACCCCTTTTTATCCTCAATGTATAATAATTCCTTTTGGAGTTAGAATGGTTTTATTTAGGTTGCAAAACAGGATTTTTTTTTTTGTGCATGTGTGTATAAGGCATGATGAGTCTTATTTCAAAAGAGATCCCCGGATATAGTAAAGATATTAAAGGCCTGTTGTCCACATTGATGAAAGATATCATTAACAAAAGATGATGCCCTTTTTAAAGGGCATTATTTAGTACTGACTATTGACAATGATATTTGTGACAGAGGATGCTTACCTATCAAGACTCATATATTCAAACGATTCCTGGGAAGCAGATTACACTGCCTAGAATCTCCTCTTATTATTAGTGTGGAGTATAGAAATAATACTTGTTTTCTGAGCTGCTGATGTGGTAAACTTATTAAACAATGTGCAGGTGGAATCAAATTTTTTATATACAAAATTGTATCATCTGTCAAGGGAGATAGTATTTTTTATGTCTAAATAGACACCATCTGTTAGTTTATTTAATTATTTATTCTTCAAGTGCTCTGCCTAGGACTTCCAGTATTGTACTCAATAAAGGTGACAGGAAAATTTCTAATCTCAGCAGGAAATCTTTCACTGCTGCATTGGAGATTAGTGTGGGTCTTTTGTGTAGGACTTTTAAGTTGAAGTAATTTAGTCTTTTCCTACCTCATTGAGTGTTGCTTTCTTAAATCACTAAAGTGTGTTAAACTTGAGTTATTTTTCCGCATCCATCAAGATAATTACGTGGTATTTATTTTGTATATTGTTGTCATGTGTCCCATTGACTGGACATTGTATGTTGAACTATTCTTGCATACCTTAAAAAACTCAAACTGGTTTTCCGATATGGTTCTTTTCAGGTGCTGTTGAATCTTGTTTTTTGGTGTGTGATCTTTTTCCTCTATATTCATCAGGAATATTACTCTGGAGTTTCCTTGATGGCAGAGGTGTCAGAGTTGTACTAGCTGTTTCTGAGAAAAATGCAAAGTGCTCTTTCCTTTGCCATGTTTTCATTGTGTTTGTTAAGGACAAGTCATTAGAAAATAGGGACTGGACTAAGAGGTGAGTGACTTCTCCCAGCTGGAAAGTCCTGTCTCTAGGACCTAGGCCTTGGGGCAAAACCTGCACTCCCACACCACCCATTGCTGTCCCTATTGCAGTCCAGCAGGTAAGAAAGACCTCCAGGCAGACTTCCCCAGGGGTGCCTGTAATTTCTAAGACTCACTCTCTCCCCAAAACGCACCCATTCCCCTGTGACTTCAGTGGCTCCCTGGGATACAGAACCTGCCAGCTCCAATTGTACCAAGAGGTAAATGACTCTTCTCCCAGCTGGAGAGTCTTGTCTTTAGAACCTAGACCAAGGGGCACAACCTATACCCACCACCACCACCCATTGCTGCCCCAGTTGCAGGCCAGCAGGGAAGACTCATGTGGGCAGACCCACCTCCAATTTTCCCCAGGGGACCTTGCAGTCTACAGCATCCACTCCTTCCCCCAAAGCCACCCATTACCCTGCAACCTCAGAGGCTCCCTGAGACACAGAATCTGCCAGCTCCAATTTGACCAAGAGCTCCGATTGGACCAAGAGTGCCAATTATACCAAGAGTGGCCCCCTGAGACACAGACATAGCCAGCACAGATTGGACCAAGAGTAGCTTGCTCAGACACAGACACCCCTTGCACCAATTGGAGGAAGATGGGTAGATAACAGTGCAAGAATATATACAAAAAACATAAAGAGCAATATGGCACCAACAGAATCTAGCAATTCTACATCAGCAAGACCTGAACATCATAACATAGAAGAAGTACAAGAAAACAACCTTAAATATAACCTTATGAAGATGATAGGGGCCTTTAAAGAAGAAATGAAAAATTCCCTTAAAATCAATATAAAGAAAAACAAAAAATTGGAAGAAATCAATAAATATCTTAAAGCCAAGAGAACCAAGAAAAACAATCAAACAGGTAAAGGAAACAGTTCAAGACCTGAAAATTGAAACAGAAGTAAGGAAAAAGGCACAAACTGAGGGAATGCTGGAAAGTGAAAATCTGAATAAATGAACAGGAAATACAGATGCAAGCATAACCAACAGAATGAAAGAGACGGCAGAGAGAATCTCTGGCATTGAAGATACAATAGAGGAAATAGATTTGTCAGTCAAAGAAAACATGAAAGCCAGAAAAGTTGTAAAACAAAACGTCCAGGAAACCTGGCACACCATGAAAGGACCAAACCTAAGAATAATAGAGATAAAGAAGAAGAATACCAGCTCAAAGGCACAGAAAATATCTTCAACAAAATTGTAAAACAAAACTTTCTCAACCTAAAGAAGGAAATGCCTATGAAGATACAAGAAGCGTACAGAACACCAAAAAGACGAGACTGCCCCCCCCCATGTTCCCTCACCACATAATAATCAAAAATGCAGAAAAAGAAAGAATAGTAAGAGCTGCAAAGGGAAAAGGCCAAGTAACGTGTAAAGGCAGAACCATCAGAATACCACCCGACTTCTCAAAGGAGACTTCAAAAGCCAGAAGGTCAGGATAGACATTATGCAGACACTAAGAGACCACAGATGCCAGTCCGGGCTACTATACTCAGCAAAGCTTTCAATCATGATAGACAGAGTGAATAAGACATTCCAAGACAAAAGTAGATTGAACAATACCTATACACAAATCCAGACAAACAGAAAGTACTGGAAGGAAAACTCAAACCTAAAGCTTAAATCACACATCAAACCCCACACAGTAATAGTGGGGAAACTTCAACACTCCACTCTCACCAATGGACAGGTCTGTCAGACAGAAACTTAACAGAGAAATAAGTGATCTAACAGACATTGACTCTAATGGACTTAATAGATATCTACAGTACATTCCACCCAAACACAAAAGAATATACCTTCTTTTCAGCACCCAATGGAACCTTTTCTAAAATTGATTACATACTGGGTCACAAAGCAAATCTCAACAGATATAAAAAAAAATTCTAATAACCTCCTGTATTTTAACAGATCACCATGGCTTAAAGTTAAAATTCAACAACACAAATTACAGAAAACCTACAAACTCATGGAAGCTGAATAATGCTCAACTGAATCACCACTGGGTCAAAGAAGAAATAGAGAAATAATTAAAGACTTCCTAGAATTCAGTGAAAATGAATGTACAACATACCCAAACTTATGGGACACCATGAAAACAGTGCTAAGAGGAAAATTCATAGCACTAAATGGCTACATAAAGAAGTTGGAGAAATATCACACTAGTGACTTAACAGCATACTTGAAAGCTCTAGAAGAAAAAGCAGCAAACTCACCCAGAAGGAATAGATGCCAGGAAATAATCCAATTGAGGGCTGAAATCAATAAAATAGAAACAAAGAGAACAATACAAAGAATCAATGAAACAAAGAGTTGCTTCTTTGAGAAAATCAACAAGATAGACAAGCCCTTATCCAAACTAGCCAAAAGGCAGAGAGAGTATATTTGGTAAAAATAATGTAGGGTACTAATATATTTTTTGGATTTTATTTCCATATAGACAATTTTTGAATTATTAATTATTAATTTAGTCCTCTTTTTTGTTTTTTGTTTGTTTTCGAGATAGAGTTTCTCTGCATAGCCTTTGTGCCTGTCCTGGATCTCGCTCTGTAGACCAGGCTGGCCTCAAACATAGAGATCTGCCTGGCTCTGCCTCCCATGTGCTGGACTTAAAGGCATATGCCACTGCTGCCTGGTTAATTTAGTCTTCTTACTAGAAGTATATTCAGATTTAAAAATTTCAGTGATTCAGCCTTAGCATACTGAATGTTTCTAAGAATTTATGTGTATTAACTAGTATGTTGGTAAAATTTTATTGTAGGTATAATATTTATTTCCATATTGTTTGTTTTAATATTTATTTTCATATTCTATTCAGCTTTCTGTATCCTCTATTTTACTTAGTCTAATTAAGAGGTTATCCAACTTTTTTAAAGTAACAATCTTAATTCCTTTATTTTTTTTATCTGATGCAGTTATCTTTGCTCATTTTTATATTACTTCTGCCAGTTTTAAGCTAAATTTATTATCCTTTTATGTTTGTGTTAATTATAGAGTTACATCATGCAATTACTTAGACAGCAGTTTGTCATCACAAACTTCTCTCTTATATCTGGCTGTGCTCTCTCCCATAAGATTTGGTATTTTGATTTTTGTTTTTATTTTTCTCATGATATTTTCTAACTTACTATTTGGTTTTATTTTTCTTGGATCAATCAGTTGTACTTATTTTTTTTTAATTTTCTCACATTTATTCTGGTGCTAATTTTCAGTTTCCTTTTAATGTTGTGGGTGATGAAATGTAGCATAAATTCAGTCTTCTTTAACTTAAAACATTGTTGTGATCTGTGTGTGAACCATCCTGAAGAACATTGGGGGAAGAGTACTGTTACTGTTGCTAGTGTGTTCTGCATAAGATACCAGTTCATTTAGCCAATCATAATAAAACAAACAAACAAACAAACAATCAAAACCAAAACAAAATAAAACCTCTCCTTTCCTTTAGAGTAGACAGTCTGTTTTTATCTACTAATGAAAGAAGAGTGTAGAAATACACTCTTTACTTTTTACTACCTTTTCCCTCTGTTCCGTCAGTGTAAACGAAGTGATAGTTTTTCATATATGTCACTGTAATGATGGTTGTTCTATCAACACTTGCTTTTTTTTTTTTTTTTTGGTGAATTGACTTATTATGTGATATCTTTTTTCTAATCTTTGGCAGTCATTGACTCTGCTTTGTCTGATGTGAACCCAATGACTGTGCTCCCTTTGTTTTATGGTTTATACAGACTATTATTTTCCACCCTTTGGTTTTTTGCAGAGTGTGCATCCTTACTGCAAGGATACAGCCTGAGAGCTGCAGCAGAGCTAGATCCTGGAAACCCCAGCCAAGTTACCCCAGAGGGCCATGTGTTCCAGCACCTGCACCCACTCCTCTTGGACATCCTTGCCTCATTCCCCATTAAAGTGCAGTTTCAGATAGTGTAGAATGTAGTATAATTCCTTTTAATGTCTTTATTATTTGAAACACGTTTTAACTTAAATATATTTTGTTCATATTATTTACCTCCCCCAAGTTCGTCCAGATCCCCTCCTCCTCCTCACTACTCACCCAACTTTAAGTTCTTTCTCAATAAACAAACCAAACACTCAATGCAACAAAATGCCCCTAACCTAGAAAACAAAATGTATCAACAAATAAATAAGTAAACAAATAAAATAAAAATCCAGCAACAGCAAGAAAACACCAAACTGTCCTCTGAAAAAAAAATTAAAAATTAAAAGCAAAAAATAAAAACAAACCTTGGAGTCCATTGTTTGTTGGTCAACTACTTCTGAACAAGAGATCTGCCCTGGAGTGGTTGATATACCCTGCATTACCCTTTGTAGAAAATGGACTGTTCCCTCTCCCAGCAGGTATAAATAACAGTTTAGTTGTTCACCTTTACCCTAGTGGCTAGGTTTCATTCATTCACTTTAAAAATATACAGCAAAATAAAATGTAATGTGATAAAACAAAAACTATCACATTGAAGCTGGAGACCACAAACCAGCAGGAGGAAGAGTACAAGAGAAGAGACAAGAGTCAGAGTCCCACTTGCTCGTGTCCCCAGGAATCACATAAAAACACTAAACTAGAAGCTATAATATAAGTACAGGGGACCTAGTACAGCCCTGTGTAGGTCCGTGTATGCTGCCTCAGTTTCTGTGAGTTCATATAAACTGCTCTTTTTGATTTATAGGATAAACCTTTTTTGTAGATGAAATTCTAAGTTCAGCTAGCTCAGTTGGTAGAGCATGGTGCTGATAACACCAAGGTCTCGGATTTGATCCCCGAACGGGCAACCAATGGTTTTTTAATGAACTCTTGCCCTATGTTGGGTGCCAAATGCTTTCCCAGACAGCAAGCTTCTTCCTGTCTGACTTGTCTTTTTAATTGCTTTTCTGTTCTACCTTCTCATTGGATCTAAACCCAACCACATAACTTCCTCATCACTGCCTGTCTATACAGACCTCCAGGTTGGTACTAGAATTAAAGGCTCTGTTATCATGTTTGGCTGTGTCCTTGACCACATGAGATTCTGCCTGTTAAGTGATCAGATTAAGGGTGTGTGCTACTACTGCTTTATTCTGCTAATGGCTAGCTTAGATCTCTGATCTTCAGGCAACTTCATTTATGAACATACAAGTCAAATCACATTTCATCACAAATAAAATATCACCATACATTATCTTTTGATAGGGCAGTTTAACCAATTTACATTTACCATTGATGACAGGAAAGAACTTCTCATCTCCTCACCCTGCATTATGGAATCTGCCATTGTTTTTATTTGGATTGGTTGGGTATTCATATGCAGTTTTTCTTGTGAAATCTTCTGTGAAACCTCCACCCTCACCATTGTTGCTAGTAGAAGTCTCAGATACTTTATAATTATAAATTTTAAGTTGATAAGTTTGATCAAAACCACTACTTTTATTCTTTTATACACATTGCCCATATACTTTGTGGTTGGTAGCATAACTTTTCTTTATTGTGTGTCTATAATTTTTATGCTTTCAGAGTTTAAATTTAAAACCCACATTAAAATTAATTATTAACAACCATTACAGTATTAAAGGGTTCTGCATCTGTCTAAATATTTAGTTTACTAGAAAGCTTCATACTTTGATGGTTACATCTAGTCTTCTTTTATTTTGAATTCCTATTAGCTTTTTTTCCTCTCCTCAGAAAACAAACAGGCTTTCATAGGATAGTAATAGCTATAGTAAGATAAACCAAAACTAATACATTGGAACTGGATAAAACAAATAAACAGAAGGAAAAGATTCCAAGAGAAAGCACAAGAAACAGAGACATGCATTTATACATTTAGGAATCACATAAAAACACTAAACTGGAAACCCTACGCACATGCAGAGGACATCTAGGGTAAAAAGAGGGAAGAAAAATATATAAATAAAATAAAAATGAAAATAAAAATAAGATAAACAACAACAACAAAAAAAGGAAGAGCTCTGTCAAGACATTATAAGACAAGGAAACCCCAAAGGTGCCCTTGAGTGTGCTTTTTCTTGACCATCTATTGGTGGGACTGCAATCTACTCAGTGAGATTTTCTTGGAGGAATCCAAACTGAATGTACCAGGCTTTGCTGATTCCTACCCTTTTGGAGGTGGTGATTGGGAGGGGTGAGTTGGTGGGGAGGGACCTGGGGGGGGTCAGGAGGAGGGATGAGAGGGGGATCTGTGGTTGGTATATATAATAAATAAAAACAAATTTTTTAAATAAAAAAAATTTCATTTGTAAGTGGTTGCCAGTTGAAGATAGCTTCTGGATTAGGGATGGATGCATGTGTACATTTCTTTCAGTTCTAGGACCCCATCTGCTACAGCCCTGTTCAGGCCCTGGACATGCTGCCAGTCTGTGGGTTCATATGTGCATGGATCATGTTTATTTAGAGGGACTTGTTTTCTTGGTGTCTTCCATCTCCTGTGGGCTGCCTCTTGTAGCGTTTTCCCTGAACCCTGAGTGGAGGGATTTGATAGAGAGTTCCCCTTTATGGTTGATTGTAACAAGGTCTCTCACTCTGTGTATTAGGGCTGTGGGTCTCTATATTTGTCCCCATTTGCTGCTGAAGGAAGCTTCCCTGATGATGGCTGAGCAAGGCATTGACCTATGAGAATAGCAGAGTGTCATTAAGAATCATTTTATTACTAGGTTTTGGTCTGAACAGTAATATTTGTTTTTACTTTAGGTCCATGGAATATGTAGTATATGATCTTTAGTCATCCAAGCAGCATTGAGAATGGATTCCATCTTATGGAGTGAGCCTTAAGTCAAATCAGATATGGTTATTCTCAGAAATTTTGTGCCACCATGGCATTAGCATATCTTGCAGCCAGAACACCACTGTAGATCAAAGCATTTGTGGCTAGACTGGTGTTTACATATCTCTTTTGGTAGCATACAGAGCACCTTCCTGTACCAAAGACAGAGCTTAGAACATAGTGGTGAAGGCTCTATATAGGCATCTACTTGATTTCCCCATGTTTAATGAGCTATGTAGGTGTTGTCTTCAGCTACAGGGCCTTGGCATTAGTTTGTGGAGAGCAACCTATCGTCTTGGCAACAGGCTTGCTTGGGGGTTCCTATGGGGCCCCTTTGGTCAGCACCTCAATTAGATGTAACCTAGTTCGGGTACTGGGAGCTTCAGTTGGTAACAAGGGATGGCTAGCGAAGTTCCTGTCTCCCCCACTATTTGGCAGTTCCATGTAGCTCATCTTCATATATGTATATAGTTTAGGAAGCTTCTACTTTATTAGTTTTCCATATTCCTCCTCTCCGATGGCCCTTCATTTTACCCATATTTCCCTGCCTTCCCTCCTTCACTCTTGTTTGTCCTCCCTCTTCCCCTTGACCCTCGTGATTTAGTCCCCTCATTCCATCCGCTTTAACTTTCTATTCTGTTTCCCTTTATTAGTGAGATCTATCTGCCACCCCAGTGCCTTATTCTCTATATAGCTGCTGTGATTCTGTGGATTATAGCCTGCCTATCATTGAGTTAATACCTAATATCTATTCATAAGTAAATATATGCCATGTTTGTCTCAGTCTGGGTGACCCCTCGCTCAAGATGATTTTTTCCCGTAGGTCTATTGACCTGAGAACTTCACAATTTCATTTTGTAAAGGACTGAGTAATAGCACATGTAGAAATGTACTCGACTTTCTTCTTTCATATATAAGGAAAACTTTGAAAACAATAATTTTCACTTTTTTGGGGGGACCTCATTTCCTATATCCCAAGGTAGCTTCAAACTTTGCTTGAATTTCTGGTATTCCAACCCCCACATCTCAAAAGCTGGGAGGTATAGAACTAACAAACATGTTTCTCTTTGGCTGCTGGTTGGAGGCATCCTCAGTCTCTTACCTCATAGCATCTTCAAATCAAATGCAGGTTATATAATAGCAGCTGCATTGTTACAGTGAACAAATGCAAGTGTTGGACAGAATCATAGTACTTAGGAAACTTAGAAGTGATGTCCATCATTTTTGACATGTTTGGTTAGTTGAAAACAAGTCATTAATATGTACTTTTGATACTCAGAGTATCATTTCAGGGTGGGGTGGGCAGAATGATGCCTAATACAGAACACATGCACTTTGGGTTATTAAAATTAAATTGTAGAATATGGGTAGCAGTGCTGTAAATAGTATAATCTTGAATTAATTATTCAGCCACTCTGTCTTAAACTACTCATTTACAATAGTGGAAGTAAATTATATAAATTCCTTTCAGGAATTATAACATGCATGAGAAAAACATTACAATTATAAAAGGCAATGTATATTTTTCATCACTCAGCACAGCACTTAAGGAGGGCATATGTATCAAATGAAAAAACATAAAAAATATTTAACTAGAATATTTTTAAAATGGAAAATATATTATTCAGTCTAAAACCCAATAGGACAACACAGGATGAGTGAATACACTTACAAATAGTTTTGCTCATATGATATAGGAAAACAGAGATGTTGCCAAGGGCAGAAATGAGAATAGGCCCTGAAGGTCAAGGGGCCACTGTTCTGGGAAAAACTGAGAAGGAAAATTTAAAGCCATCCAAGTAAGGAAGTAGAGATGTTTTTATCAGCCGTATGCTGGTATCCTTTAAATACGCTGCTACATATTCAGTTATATTGATTGCTCCCAAATTCCAAAGATGTTTATTATTTCTTACTACTTTTCTTTTGAGGCTGCAGCAGTGTGAGACTGTCTCTGTATCACTATTGTATAATTCATAATTACCTTTGTTGAGCAAACTATAGAAATAGATCTTTCGGCTAGATTAAGAACCTCCCACCCAGGGCTAGATAATATTACACTTGCCAAGAATATGTTATTTCCCGGGAACGATTTAGAGATATTTACACATGAAAATGACATTACCTTTATTATAGTATTAAATTCTACTTACTGCCTTGGCCATTGTATAGATCAGAAAATAGAGATACATGTAGAATCGGTTCTTTTCTACATCACATGATAATCTGATAAATCAGAGCTGGGATCTGGTAGTGTGACTCTACAGTCTTACTACTAAACATTTCATTTTTATCTTCTGCCACTATCATATATTCATGGGTGTTTAGAGTATTGGGCCTCCCCTTAGGGAACTTATAGGCCAAGAGAGCTGAGAGAATCTTCTGAACCTGTGCCCTCAAGTATTTTATTGTGTTGTAAAATAAATGAGATAGAGATGAATTTGGTTATAACAACACACATGTGAGAGTTAAAGGTTACCTAGGGCACTCAAAGATACATATGGCTAGTTAAGACTGTATAATTAACTGAATCTGCTTTCAGTAATCACATGATTTTACTTACAAACCTTTCTTCCATATGCTTGCCTAATTTCTATTCCTTAATTTTAAAGCATTAATCAATATAGGTAAGGAAATAAAGGTGAAGTGCCTTATATATTGTTAAACACTCATTAATATTCATAAATTATAGGAACTAGAAGAATGATTAAAGTTCATTTAATTCATTCTGTAAAATACTTATGATGAAACTAAAACTTGCAAAAATTTGAGAAAGATTTTAGCCAATGCCATTGTTTTATGGTCATCTTCCATGGGACATTTGAAACTAGTCACTGATACTTTTGAAAAATAGGAAGAGAGGATTTTTTTATTTTTTGTTTTTGTTTTTCTTTCTTTCTTTTTGTTTTTTGTTTTTTGCTTTTTGAGACAGGGTTTCTATGTGTAGCTTTGTGCCATTCCTGGAACTAGCTCTGTAGACCAGGCTGGCCTTGAACTCACAGAAATCCACCTGCCTCTGCCTCCTGAGTGCTGGGATTAAAGGTGTGCACCACCACTGCTGGGTGAAGAGATGAATTTGTAAAATACACATAATAGGGTTCAGACAAATGAAGAAAACTTTTTTACTGTTACTGGATATCTGAGAGCTGTATGTCTTCCTTCGTGGTAAAAATGGCTAAAACAGAGAGAGAGAATATTAATGAGATGAATTTATTGAAGTTTGGCTGGGCATGGTGGCACATAGCTCTAACCCCAGCTCCCTGGAGGCACAGTCAGGTTTATATATCTCTGTAATTTCAAGGCCAGTCTCATTTACATAGCAAGTTCCAGGCGAGCCTGAGTTAAATAGTGGGACCTTGTCTCAAAAACAAAACTCAAAAAAATATATAAATTTTTGATATTGATGGGACAAAAGCATCTATGTGCAAATATTAACCTAAATAGTAACATTCAGAGATAATATTTTATATATATTTAGTACCTACAGTTGAAATGACATTAAGGAAGTCATACAATATAATGACATAAAGTAAAATTTCTACTATAGGTCTGATTTTGACATGAGAATGGCTGGATATGAACAATATTTGAAGTCCTCTTTTTAGATTATAGTCTCCATGGGTATGTGAGATTATTCAGTTGGCATTGATACCTAGATATGAGAAGGATTTGTGAAGAAGAGTAAATCATTCTGAGATCAGAGGAATTAGCAAACAGAATGGTGAACAATGACATGGCAAAAAATATTGTAAAATTGTAACTTGTTAGTGCTCTCAGGTATGAGGCAATAAAATGACTAAATATAAATGTGATTTTATAACAAAACATTAATTACTGTAAATAAAACAATATTCTGGGGGATTGGCAGACAATGAAGGAATCCATAGGAGATCAAGAAGTAGAGAATATTTTCAACTAAATGTTTAGAAATAGAATTGCTAAGAAAATCAAAGAGGATATTGTCTACAATGGGAAATTTCTTGATAGAAACATTTTAATTTTTTGTAAGATAATGAAATTTTTAAGATTTGGATATATCCCTGCAAATAAGTTGAAGAATATTATGATGTGAAAATGCAAGCCATGCCTGTCTTACCACCCACATTTCCATATTGTATTTATGAGGAGTTTTGGTCTGTTCCATGAGATTGGTATACAAGGTGCTTCCAAATAGTAGCCAATATCATGAGAGGGATGTGGATAGTGTTTTGTCAATTCCAATCTATGGAAATTAGGAGAAACGAGTTTCAGTTGTTAGCACGTCATGCCAAGTTATCCAATGCATGTTCAAATTCAAGATGTCTACCCTTAAAAGTAAAGTAGATTCCAACATTGCAAAGTGTGAGTGAAACCTGAGGACATTATACTAAGTGGTATTACATAGTCACAAAACAACACACACACACACACACACACACACACACACACACACACACACACACACACACACACACACACACACCACTTAAGCACTAACAGAGTTATCAAACTTGCACAGAGCAAAAGCATAACTGAAATCTTTATTCCCTGTGGTAGAGGAAATTGGGAGAAGTTTAAGGGATACACAGAGCTTTGATTTTGTAAGATTAAAAATTCTGGTGATTAGTCATACAATATTATTAATGCTTATTACTACTGATGTGTACCCTTGATACATAGCTAATTATTCTAAATTCAAACATTCTTAGTTGAAGGGAAGCTCAAATGATTTGGGAAGCTGACTGAAATTTATAAACCCAGATAACATATTACACTGTGAAAGTCATAGTTTTCAACCGAACTGACTATAGATTGTTTGGGGAACTTTAAGGGTTGAGCTTTTGGGCACTCCCAGTCCTGTGAGGTTTCCCTTTTCATTGGTGCCCCTACCATACTTCTGTAGATAACGTCAATCAAGTCATTGTTTCAGAACATTACACATGGGTTGAATAATTTCTTCAGTTTGTCACTAGTGCTGAATCTGAGATCAGTGGTTATTTGTGTACATCTATGCAGAAAACCACGTAAAAAGACTTAAAATTATTTACTAGATAATTATGAATAGTACTGTAATTTTAAAAGTTATATTTCAAAATAATTGTTTCTGTCTAGTAGTTTCAAATCTAAAGCTCTTAAATATTATAAAGTTGAGGTGTGTACCTGGGTACCAATATGCCAGGGAACATGCGGCCTCAGGTGCAATAGTGGTATAATAGTCACAAATGCAAACAGTTGATGCTGTTTTTTGATAACGTGTGTAATGCTTTTGTCACGTTTCTGTTTGAGCATTTATGTTTACTTTCATAGACTCCTGTGGCTCTCAGTTTAGTCATGGATAGAGATGTCTTTGTAGTAAGTAGTTATTACTATAGAGATTTGTAACCAGTGTTATAAGACGTTCCTGAAAATAAATGACTGTTTCTGTAACACACAGGTCCAATGAGCATTAAGGAGAAGAAAACAATCATGTAGAAAAATAAAATGGAGATGTCCCTTAAAGTGTTATGAAATTTTTAGGAAATGGACCACTGTAAAATACACAACAAGACAATGATTAAATCACTACTTGATAATGATGTATTGACATGCGATCTAACTATCTAAAAGTGATAAACAACCCTGAAAAAAACTTATATTAGGATATTGGATGAAAAATCTGTACATCTGTTAATTTATATATTCATCAACCTTTCT
Organism: Onychomys torridus; assembly: GCF_903995425.1. NCBI lineage: Eukaryota > Metazoa > Chordata > Mammalia > Rodentia > Cricetidae > Onychomys > Onychomys torridus. The sequence goes on along the minus strand of NC_050444.1, from coordinate 58,702,387 downwards.
GTCTATCTACCTAGTTTTATTCGTTATTTGCTATACATGTGAAATATAACAAAATATAATTATACTATCATTTTACTGTATGCAGTTTCAAAAATTTATATTATGCATTTCTTTGTTTAAAAGAGATACCTACATTTTAAGAGCAAATATGTCAAGGATTGTTGATGATGGGTAGATGTAGCTTGGAGTCTCCTTTCACCCTGGATATAGTTGTCTGTTGTCTATGGACACATCCTTTGTGATAAGTAGGCAATTTGTTTCAAGTGAGAATAATAATTGAAATGCAAAGGGGATACCTAGTTTTACTGTGTATAGTATTGTTAAATTAATGGAATAATAAAGCCATAGTCATGAGTAATTTTATTTTAAAGAATGACTCAAGTCTAATTGTCACCAAAGAAAGAATGGAATCAGTCCTGTATTTTATGACTTGTAAGGAAAGCAATGGAAGTTAAAGTTATTAACTATAGAACATTCATTACTAATGTCACTGGCAACAGACTTCCATCTTCTGCAGGTCTGCACTTTCACTAAGGGAACAAGGATACTGGTTTCATACCATACTCACTTAGCAGCTGATTGGAGCACTCAATAGATCTCATTGTACAAGGTGACCCCTGGTGGTAGTATAAACTTGGAAAGGGAGAACTCTAGATAAGACGCTATTGAATGGGTCTGCTAAAATGGCAGAATTGAAATTCTTCTCAAACGGGTACCAGAAGAAATATTTTAATATATGTTTGTTGAAATTCAACTAGCTCATAGAACTTGGATATTGCTGGTTCTTGGCATTCTGAAAAGGTCTTAAATAAGGAAGAACATCCCTGGAGTGTAAGCTGGCTTTTTGGAGCCCGTAACTAAGGTGGGACACCTTGCACAGAGAGGAGGGCCTTGGTCCTGCCTCAACTGAATGTACCAGGAATTGCTGGCTCCCCATGGAAGGCCTTGTTTGGAGGAGTGAATTGAGGGGTGGTGGGTTGGAAGGGGAAGGCTGGGGGTGGCACAGGAGCAGGGAAGAAAGGGAGGTCTGTGGTGGGTATGTAAAATGAATAAAATTTTTCTTAATATAAATAAATAAATAAATAAAATAGGGAAGAACAATAATATCTTGGATTCTCAGTATCTTTAAACTGATTATGTTCTTGCAAGTCTCAGCTCCTGACTTTCCTCCTTCCCTGTATTGTTCAAGTTGAAATTTCATGACCATTTTAAGTAGTCTGAAAATACAATGGAGGACTTAAGATATATAAAGAACCATAAAGTAAGTAGCATGTGTAAGGCCCTTAATACAGTACTTAAAACTGGCCTTTTGTGTTTTTAAATGGGGGGCAATATGTTATAAATATCTGTGGAGATAATTTTATGATCTCAAAGCATACTAGGCATAGTACTTGATTTTACTTATTGTATGTGTAACTCCTATTCAAGGTTTATTTACAGTATATCATACCATACTATTTATTAATGAGGAAACTTAAATCGAGAAAAATTAACTAACATTTTCAGGGACATGCAGCTGGATAGTGGGAAAGCGACAATTTAACCCAGGGATCTTACCTGAAATGTAAAACTTTACTTCTGTTACATATTAGTCAGTTCATTATCCTTTATGCAAATGCCTATGGAACTTAACTTTCTACTTATTCCTCTTCCTTATTGGTGAAATTATTAAGGCCATTCCACGTAGTTAAAAGGGAGGTTTATTTTGTGGGGTAACTTACAAATGAAGGGATAGGTTGCAGAGTCTGGCAAAGGTATAGCGCAGTCCGGAGGTGTTCTTTGGAGAACTCTGCTCGGTCTACCTCCAGCGTCCAGAGCCCCGAACCAAGAGAGCAACCTCCTCCTGATCCTCGGTCTTCGGCTCCCTCCTCTGCCCTGCCTTGTGGGCGTGATCATTACTGAAGCCTCAATGGGGGTTGGAACTTCCAGGCCAATGCTGGGTTGGCTATCCACTACATCTCCCCCTTTTGTCTAAATAAGAAAGTTCTAACCTAATACAAGACTATATACAAAGAGATGGTTATCAAGTATTGTCCAGGAGTAATGAGGGATAATGACTTAGATAAGTTGGAATTACAATAAGTGCAAACAATATCAAGCAAAAAACACATAGTAAAATCCAGGGAAGTCTAGGGCATGGGTAGGTGGCATGTTACAAGGATCATTCCAAAAGGTGTACTATCCTAAAGAACCTGAGTCTAATACTTAATATATTCTATCTAAGATATTATATTATATATGTGTAGTTAGAGTTTTCCTGCCTGGCCCAGAGTCAGGACAAATCTCTCTTACCCGCCAGTCCCACAGTCACTCAGACCCAACCAAGAAAGCACACAGAAACTTACATTGTTTAGAAACTGTATGGCCGTGGCAGGCTTTTTGTTATCTGCTTCTTCTATCTTAAATTAACCCATTTCTGTTAGTCTATACTTTGCCACATGGCTTGTGGCTTACCAGTGTCTTTACATGTTGCTTTTTATGGCGGCGGCTGGCGGAGTCTCTCTTCAGCCTTTTACTTCCCAGAATTCTCTTCTCTCTTGTCCCACCTATCCTTCCTGCCTGGCCACTGGCCAATCAGAACTTTCTTTACACAGAGCGATATCCACAGCATATATGTACATATACTAAGTTGTAACTATAACTGTTAATCTCCAACCTCATCAAAGACCTGAGAAGGAATATAATAATACCTGAGAAATGGGAGAAGGACGCAAGCAACTTTCGGGAGTCTTGCAAGAGTAGACAGAGACAGCTAGCAGCCTGGACAGTCACCTAATGTTTCTCAGTATCGTTGGTGCATTCAAATTGGCTACAGGCCTAGAGTATCTGACAGACCATTTTTAGAAGCAGGAATTCTGAAAGACCATCTTACCCTGTCTTGGCAAAGTATAGTGGTCTCTTTCTTTGTGTCCCGCTTGTCCAGAAAGGACAGCATTTGTACTGTCAGCAGTTGAGGCAAGGGCAGTTCTTTGCCCAGTAGGCCATTTTGTACCAAGAAGACAAACTTCCAAATGGAAATGTCTTAGAAGCCCAGCATTCTCTCGGGATCAAATTGGTGCTGCCAGGAGCAATTATGTCTCACGTCAACAGAATTCTAAATTATTTAAATGCCATATTCTCTAGGTCCATGAAGTGTTTGAAGATTACCTGTCCATCTGACCTATGTATTATAAATCTGGATAACCTAACTAACATAATTATAGAGATGACAAGCATAGGTGACAATAACTCTGTAAGTCTCATCTACCTAAACAACCTAAAGGACTAAGGCTTCCTATAAATAAGGCAAACAGTCTGTAAGCAAATGTACAGTAAAAGGACAATGACTTCAAATTGTGACAATACACAAAATATCTTTAACAGAGGTAGGAATGTATAGTGCAATATGTAATATGATAATAATCCTAAATATATATCAGTATACAGAATATCTTAAACAGATGTAGAACATACATACAGTATGACAGACATAAATTCACATTTGTATCAATATACAAATATTTGAAATAAGAGTAAAAATATGTGTATAATATAACAAACATAGTTTTGTATTTGTATCAATATACAAATTATCTTAAATAGGAATATAAAAAGTTTATATTTGTATCAACATATAAGAATTCATAACAGTGTAAAGGCTGTTATATTACTAAATTTGTTTACTAATGTATGTGATAGTTTACCATAGTATCTTATATGTATCCATTCCATTTCTTCTTTTCCCTTTTTTTTTTTTGAGACATATTTTCTTTCCTTAAGGAGAGTACTGAGTTTAACCATTTCTTCCACCCCCAACCCTAGAACCATTATCCATAACCCTGAGAAATATGAAACCTAAGGGATAAGGGGCGTCGTTTTCTTAGAATTGCTTCCTGCTGTTTAGGGGGCGATGGTATCTCTGTTGGGTATTGTGAGAAAGCTCAGATAGTTAAATCTCAGTTAGACTAACTGTAGATTCTGTAGCAACTCTTAAAGTAATGGGTAAGATTGTCTGAAATTCTGGCAAGAAGTGTAGTATGATGATGATTACCATGGCATCATTCTGGATTGGGTAGAGTTGTTGTTGTTGTTGTTGTTGTTTTTCTTGTTGTTGGGGCCCCATCTTCCTTTTGGAGACTTTAGAGATTGCTATTGGAAAAAAAACTTATTTTTTATCAGAATGGAAGGTTTGGATTTAAAGATGTCATGACATGTAAGAAAGGATTCCAAGAAATCAAGAATAAGCATGGAGAGAATTAGAATCTTGAAGATAATGGTCCCTTATAATTGGTTTCCTTCTGTCTCACACCAGAGGGCTCTTCTGATATGGGACTGAAGAATCTCTCAACCTTTTTTTTTTTTTTTTAATCAATGTGCTTGGGTTTAGAGAAGGAGTGAGCCAGTTCCATCTCCAAAGCCAGCTTGGTTTATAATTAAATTGGAACCACAACTATTCTAGATTGATAGAGATATAGATGTTAGACAGTGATATCTTACCCTGTGTAGATTGGTACCAATAGATTCTTTCTTTCTGTTGTAAACATCCGGATATCCAAGGCCTTATGATTTCTGGAAGATGGGTATTTTCATTATCCTGGAAAGACAAAAACAGAAGCCTAAGGCAGTTGGTACTTTTGAGAGTTTAACAGCAGTTGTGCTCTATTTGTGTACAGCCTGAATGGTTGGTGACTGGTTTTTATAGTATGTTATGATATTATTTTTAAAAACATGTATTGGCCTGTATGCCTTTTCTGAGAGTGTAGGAATTTTAATCTGGGTATTTCACTGTTGTAACAGATCTCGGCCCCATGGATTTACTGCTACATTCGCTACATATGGCTTCAGCCTTCCTCTCTGTCCTTCTGGCCCTATGCATTTAACTCATCTCAAACTTTGTTTTATCTGAGATAGGGTGCCAATTCTTAAAAGTTGGACATCTACCTCTTGAAGAGGCCAATTTGGATGCCATGTTTTTGGTGTAATTATAGTCACATCTGTACCTGTGTCTACCAGGCCCTCCAGAACCAAGCCATTAATTCGAATTTTAAGCTTTGGTCTTTGTTTATTTATGGAAGTCTGTCAAAATATTTGTTTTATTGTGTTCTTTGTAAACTGTGATTTATCCGTCAGAGTTGTTTTATCATCCATTGTAGTATTGGTTTTTACAATAGGCATTGGTTTATTCAGTTGTCCTTGAGAGGAATGTCTTCCACAGTGGCTGGGAATGTTCTTACCACATTTGATTTGGGGGCCTGCAAGAGGCCCCCTGAGGCGTTTCCCGCCAGTAAAGGGTTGCTTCGTATATCTATTTTTGATCTGTACTCACTGGTCCAATGTTGGCCTTTGCCACATCTTTTACATAATCCAGGAGGTGGTTGGGGTCTCCTGTTTAGGCTATTCCTAGAAGGAGTATTATTTCTAGGATTACCCCATGTACAGTTTTTACTTATATGACCTGGTGTACCACATTTAAAGCATTTGGTACCACGGGGCCTTCTTTCACCTCTGGGATTTGTCTCTCCTATCCAAGCCTTATTACTGTAATTAAGAGATTCAACACCATTAGTATACTGAAAAAGGAGCCGAACTGATCTTTAATGGTGTAAGTATTCTTTTGCATTCTGCATTAGCATTGTCAAATGCCAAGGACTCAGTTAATACTTTTTTTAAATTCTTTATCTGATACAGCTTTTGTTATAGCTGTGTTCAGCCTTTGTAAAAAATCAGTGAAGGGTTTCTGCGGTCCCTGAAATATCTTTGTGTATACCTCAGTTGCTTTTCCAGGTTCTGGAATTTTTTCCCAAGCATTTAGAGCTGCTGCACAGCATAGGGATATTGTATGCTCATCATAAATGGCTTGTACATTCCTGTCAGCAAAACATCCCTCACCAAGTATTTGATCTTGGGAGATCTCAAAACCTCTGAGTTTACCTTGTTGTTCTAAATTTCTTGCCTCTTCTCTCAACCAGCTTTTCCACTGTAACTGCTGGCTATATTCTAGAACAGCTGAAATTAACTGATGCCAGTCATCTGGAATGACTCTTTGTGAGGTAGACCACGAATTTAACATCTGTTTTACGTATGTGGAGTGTATCCCATATGTAACTACTGCTTCCTTTATATTTTTAAAGTCTTTTGTTGAAATTGGTTGTAATGTATATGTCATATATGGCTCGGGGTTAGTGTCATCTGTTGGCTTCTCATGGATGATAACAGGATAAGCCATTGTATGAGAGCCATTTGGAGATGTTACAACCTGTATGGTCTTGTCCTTTTTTTTATTAGGTCCTTTGTCATGTTTATTGAGTTTCCTCCAGGGCTTGTAAATGAGCACCTAGGGTCTGTTCCAGGGAGTAAACCTCCTCTCTTGTAAGGGATTTCAGATTTTTCATGGAATCATGGAAGTTTTTATGTTCTTTTGAAATACATGATTCCATGGACCTTATCTTATCAAGTAATGATAATTTTTCTTTCTTATATAGTGTCTGAGTAGCTACATCTTTACTTTGGAGAGTTAGTGTTCTATCCATTAAATACTCATATTTATTATCAATAAAAGCAATTTTGGGTACAAGCTTGTTTTGTAAATTTTGGTTAGCAGATTTTAGAGAGAGAATCTTTTTATGTAAGTCCTGGTCAGCAGATTCCATAGACAGAATCTTTTTCTGTAAGCCTTCATTGTTAACTTTTAAAGCCTGTAAATCCTGGTTAGCAGATTTCAGAAAGAGAATCTTTTTATGTAAGTCCTGGTCAGCAGATTCCATGGACAGAATCTTTTTTTGTAAGCCTTTATTGCTAACTTTTAAAGCCTGTATCAGTCCCAATAATGACTCATCTTTGTTCTTACTATTAAACCAGTGTTTGAACATTGTGTGAATTATTACAATGAATGTTAAAATGGTACAGGCCAGATATGTCTTAGGGAGGTCGTATATTTCCAGGAAAATGTCATTCATCATACAGGCAAAAAGGTTTTTAAATTCTTGTGAGGTAATGTTGTCAGCCATATTACAAGAATTATTTAAAATTTGTTAGTCAGTTTTAAGGTGTAAAATTATCAAGTACTTTTACTTAAAAGAAGCTTACCTTTTCGTGGTTTTGGGTAGTGCAGTAGCACTTTTCAGCCAGCAGGAGGCGTTGGTATAGCTCCAAAGCAAGGCCTGCTAGCAACCTTGGCTGGCGGCAGCTGAAGGCAGGAGCCAAGGTGGCGGGGAGCCGGCACTCAGGGAGGAGTGGGAATGCCTCATTCACAGCAGTTTTCGCTGGTCTAGGGGCTAAGCTAGGGAACTGAGACCGGACTAGCTGTTCCCTTTTTCGGGAATGGAACCGTGTAGGCGTCCCCTGGTTAAATGGAACTTTGCAGGCGGGTTTAGGTACCCGCCAGCCGCCAGCCAGGAAGGAGGCTGAGGGAGGGAGCCACCTGGGCCTTTGGAATTTGCCCCACATTGGGCGCCAGATATTGGTGAAATTATTAAGGCCATTCCACGTAGTTAAAAGGGAGGTTTATTTTGTGGGGTAACTTACAAATGAAGGGATAGGTTGCAGAGTCTGGCAAAGGTATAGCGCAGTCCAGCGGTGTTCTTTGGAGAACTCTGCTCGGTCTACCTCCAGCGTCCAGAGCCCCGAACCAAGAGAGCAACCTTCTCCTGATCCTCGGTCTTCGGCTCCCTCCTCTGCCCTGCCTTGTGGGCGTGATCATTACTGAAGCCTCAATGGGGGTTGGAACTTCCAGGCCAATGCTGGGTTGGCTATCCACTACACTTCCTCCCTCTTTTCTTCCTTCTTCTCCTCCTTTTTTTCTCTTCTCTTTTCTTCTTCCATCTCCTCCTCCCTTTTCTCCCCCTCCCTCTTTTCTTCTGTCCTCTTTCTCTCCTCTGTCCTCCTCCTCTTCATTCATTTTTTGCAATATTTTCTTTTTTATTAAGAATTTTTTTTATTCATTTTGCCTACCCAAGATCCCCCTCTTCCCTCATCTTGCCCCTCCAGCCTTCCCCTCCCACCCTCCCCATTTCCTCCTATAAGATGATAAGGCCTCCCATGGGGAGGTACATTTAGTAGAGGCAGGTCGAAGCCCTGCCCCCTGCCTCAAGGCTGGGCAAGGTGTTCCATCATAGAAGTGGGCTCCAAAAAGCCTGCTCATGCACCAGGAATGTACTCACTCATAAGTGGATACTAGATGTAAAGCAAGGAGTAACCAGACTATAACCCATAGCTATAGAGAAGCTAACAAAGAGGACCCAAAGAGGGACAGGGAAATAGATGAAATATTCATGAGTAAACTGGAGATGAGGTGTGAGCAAGGGAGGGTTGGGGATGGGGGATGGGAGCAATATTTTTCTTTTAAGTAGTCAAGAGCAGCATAATTGAGAGGGGAATGATGGACATACAGAACTCAAAAATGAAGAAAACTTAATTTCAAAAGTTATAAAATAGTTACAAAAATAATGGTGTACATCTAATTATTTCAGTGAAATGGAATGTTCTGTTTGGCTTTTAGTATTTAGATCAGAATTCCTTGGTTTTAATATCTGTGCAAATTCTGGTGAAATGGACTTTGGCATTTATACTTGAATGCTGGTAAATAAGTATGGATAATCACTCCTATTCATACTTTGGGTTGAAGATATTAAAATAAACCTTGGCAATAAAGTTACTAGTAAAGAAATTGTATATTTACAAGGTTTTAAGCAATAAGTGCCCTATACTTACTTCATTAATTTTCTATTAATCCATGTTCATTTACAGTCTTCCACAGTTTAATTGCCTTGGAGATTTTTTTCCTCTAGTAAAAGTTACCAGTTTCAGGAATGTAAAAATGTCAGTAAATGCTGTATTTATTGCTGATTCTCAGTATAGCTGAAAATAATTTCCCCAATAATTATCAAAACCAAATAAGACTCCATACTGAAAGATATTTAAATATGTAAAGATTTACATTAATAATTTAGATTATGAATTTGTCAGTTTATCTAAGAATTAATTATTCAAAATTATGTTCTCCTGTAATTGGTACAAAATTATAATTTTAATTATCTTATTAAGCTGTTTTGTGAAAAAAGTAGTTCTTTTGAATGTTCTATTTAATCAATAAATATAACTACTTCAACAAGCACCATAACACTTTGTTTAATTCACATTTGCATTGTGAATCAAAACACAAGATAAACAAAACCCATGATACCTCTAGTTTTGACATCATTAATGATTATAAAAGATTTATATAACATTGAAATTTCATCCATTACTTTTGTTATTTGTCCATTGTTGTTGTTTCTGAGGGAATTGCTATGAGTGCTTCAGATATTAAGAGACAATAAACTCACATGTCGCAGGTATTAAAATGTTGTAAATAGCAATAGTATAGTGCTTGCCTAGTATGTGAAAAGTCATGGGTTTACAATTCTCAAAATATATTAAAATGTAAAATACTTTACACTCTTGATGTGTCTAAAGAAATATTTAATTTTAAAAATCTGTGTTTGAGACCCCAATAATAAATTTATGAGCATATCTTGTTTAACTTGCTGTTATCTAGAAAAGTTTGATTTGCTTTTTCATCTTGATTAAGATCTGAGATAAGAGACTATCAAAAGCTATGATAATTCCAGACCAACCCTCAGCTCCCATCTGTACCAGAGTTGAGTGCCTGGGATTATGGCCAGAGAGGCAACTGCCACTGGGTCCCACCATTGGACACAGGCCATCCCAGTAGGACCTGACCAACTTGGCCCCAGTTTCCGGCCAATCAGCAGGCCAAGCGAGAAGGCTCCTCTTTTCCAAGACTGCAGGCAGACCCTGCAGACTCCACACCCTGTCCCCACACCCATCTGCCAGAGACCCCAGCCACTTCCTGAGAATCAGAGACCAGCCCCCAGCTTCCATCCTGCCCTGGAACTCCCATCTGGACCAGACATCAGAGGAACTTCCATCTGGACAAGAGGAGCTCCCATCTGGACAAAATAAGGAGACCCCAGGGGCTTCCCGAGACTCAGAGTCCAGCCCCCCAGCTCCTATCCGGCCAGCACTCCCATCTGGACCAATGCTCCCATCTGGCCCAAAGCTTCCATCTGGACCAGAGAAAAGCTCCCTAAATCTGTCAGCTATCTCTGGACCAAGTACACTGATAAGACCAAGAACGAACACAAGAGGAGATGGGCAGACGTCAAGGCAGAAGTACATACAACAAAATAAAGAGCAATACAGCATCACCAGAACCTAGCCCTTCTCCAACAGCTAGACCTGAACATCATGGAATGGAAGAAGAAGGAGAAGAAAATAACCTTAAAAGTAACATCGTGAAGAGGATAGAGCCTTATATAGAAGAAATCAAAAATAAAGTAGAGGGACAAACAAACAAAAAAATGGGAAGAATGCTAGAAAAAAATTGAGGAAAGGACAAATAAAGCAGAAGAAAACAAAAAGTCCTTGAAAGAAAATCATGAAAAAGCAAGGGAGACAGTCAAAGAGCTGAAGAGGGAAACAGAAAAAATGAAGAAGACACTAGCAGAAGGAATGCTGGAAATAGAAAATCTGAGTAAACAAACAGGAACTTCAGGGGTGAGTTTAACCAACAGAATGCAAGAGATGGAAGAGAGGATCTCTGGTATTGAAGATACAGTAGAAGAAATAGATTTATCAGTCAAAGAAAACACTAAAACCAACAAAGTCATGACCTACAATGTCCAAGAAATTTGGGACACCATGAAAAGACCAAACCTACAAATAATAGGGATAGAGGAAGGAGAAGAATACCAACTCAAAGGCACAGAAAATATATTTAACAAGATCATAGAAGAAAACTTTACCAACTTAGAGAAGGAAATGCCTATGAAGATACAAGAAGCCTATAGAGCACCAAACAGACTAGACCCCCCCCCCAAAAAAAGTCCCCTTGCCACATAATAATTAAACAACTAAACATACAGAATAATGAAAGAATATTAAGGGCAGCAAAGGAAAAATGCCAAGTGACTTATAAAGGCAAACCCATCAGAATAACACCCGATTTCTCAATGGAGACTTTGAAAGCTAGAAGGACCTGGACAGATATAATGCAGACACTAAGAGACCATGGATGCCAGCCTAGACTAATATACCCAGCAAAACTTTCAATCATCATAGATGGAGTGAACAAGGCCTTCCAAGACAAAACCAGATTTAAAAAATATTATCCACAAACCCAGCCCTACAGAAAGCACTAGAAGGAAAATTCCAACCTAAGAAAGGCAGATACACCCATGAAAACACAGGCAATAGGTAACACCACAGAAGTAAACCCCAAAGAACAGAAGTACACACACATTAACACCAAAAAAACAACAACAACAAAAAACCAGGAATGAACAATCACTTGTCATTAATATCCCTTAATATCAATGGACTTAATTCACCTATAAAAAGACACAGACAAACAGAATGGATACAAAAACAGGACCCATTCTGCTGCATACAAGAAACACACCTCAAATTCAAAGACAGACACCTCCTAAGAATAAATGCTGGGAAAAGACTTTCCAATCAAATGGTCTTAAGGATCAAACTGGTGTAGCCATCCTAATATCCAGCAAAATAGACGTCAAACTAAAATCAATCAAAAGAGATGATGAAGGATATTACATGCTCATCTCAGGAAAGATCCACCAAGATGAAGTGTCAATTCTGAACATTTATGCCCCAAACACAAGGGCACCCACATATGTAAAAGAGACATTACTAAAGCTTAAATCACATATAAAACCCCACACATTAATAGTGGGAGAATTCAACACCCCACTTTCACCTCTGGACAGATCGGCCAAATTGAAACTTAACAGAGACATAATGCACTTAACTGATGTTGTGGATCAAATGGACTTAATCAATATCTGCAGAACATTCAACCCAAACAAAAAAGAAGATACCTTCTCAGCACCCCATGGAACCTTCTCCAAAATCAACCACATACTTGGCCACAAAGCAAACCTCAACAGATACAAAACAATTGGAATAACCTCCTGTGTTCTATCAGACCACCATGATTTAAAGTTAGATTTCAACAACAGAAAAACTACAGAAATACTACAATCTCATGGAAACTGAATAATGCTCAACTGAATCACCAATGGGTTAAGGAAGAAATAAAGAAAGAAATTAAAGACTTCCTAGAGATGAATGAAAATGAATACACCACCTACCCAAACTTATGGGATACTATGAAAGCAGTGCTAAGAGGGAAATTCATAGCACTGAATGCCCACATAAAGAAGCTGGAAAAATCTCATTCTAGTGACTTGACAGCACATCTGAAAGCCCTTGAACAGGAAGAAACAAAGTTTCCCAGGAGGAACAGATGCCAAGAAATTGAGAGCTGAAATTAATAAAATAGAAATAAAGAGAACAATACAAAGGATTATTTAAACAAAGAGTTGGTTCTTTGAGACGATCAACAAGATAGACAAGACCATATCCAAACTAACCAAAAGACAGAGACAGGGCATCCAAATTAACAAAATCAGAAATGAAAAGGGGGACATAACAACAGACAATGAGGAAATCCAGAGAATCATCAGGTCATACTTCAAAAACCTCTACTCCATAAAACTGGAAAATCTAAAAGAAATGGTTAATTTTCTGGATAGGTACCACATACCTAAGTTAAATCAATTCCAGATAAACCATTTAAATAGTCCAATATCCCCCAAGGAAATAGAATCAGTCATTAAAATCTCCGAATCAAAAAAATCCCTGGACCAGATGGTTTCACTGCAGAATTCTACCAGATCTTCAAAGAAGACATAATACCAATAATCTTGAAATTGTTCCACACAATAGAAGCAGAAGGTATATTACCAAACTCCTTCTACGATGCTACAATTACCCTGATTCCTAAACCAACCAAAGATGCAACAAAGAAAGAGAACTACAGACCAATCTCCCTCATGAACATTGATGCAAAAATACTCAATAAAATTCTGGCGAACAGACTCCAAGAATACATCAAAACAATTATCCACCATGATCAAGTAGGCTTCATCCCAGGGATGCAAGGGTGGTTCAACATATGAAAGTCCATCAATGTAATACACCATATAGAAAAACTCAAAGAAAAAAAAAAAACACGTGATCATCTCACTAGATGCAGAAAAGGCATTTGACAAAATCCAACACCCCTTCATGATAAAGGTCTTGGAGCATAAGGAATACAGGGAACATACGTAAACATAATAAAGGCAATCTACAGCAAGCCAACAGCCAACATTAAATTAAATGGAGAGAAACTCAAAGCAATACCACTAAAATCAGGAATAAGGCAAGGCTGTCCCCTCTCCCCTTACTTATTCAATATAGTACTTGAAGTTCTAGCCAGAGCTATAAGACAACTTAAGGAGATTAAGGAGATACAAATTGGAAAGGAGGAAGTCAAGCTCTCCCTATTTGCGGATGACATGATAATATACATTAGTGACCCCAAAAATTCAACCAAGGAACTGACGCAGCTAATAAAAACCTTCAGCAACACTGCAGGAAACAAGATCAACTAAAAAAAATCAGTAGCCAGTCTATATACAATAGACAAATAGGTTGAGGAGGAAATCAGAGATACATCACCCTTTACAATAGCCAAAAATGATATAAAATACCTTGGGGTTACTCTAACTAAGCATGTGAAGGACTTTTATAACAAGAACTTTAAGTTTCTGAAAAAAAGAAATTGAAGATGCCAGAAAATGGAAAGATCTCCCATGCTCATGGATAGGCAGGATTAACATAGTAAAAATGGCGATCTTACCAAAATCAATCTACAGATTCAACGCAATCCCCATCAAATCACCAACACAGTTCTTCACAGATCTGGAAAGAATACTCAACTTCATATGGAAAAACAAAAAACCCAGGATTGCCAAAAGAATCCTGTACAATAAAACACCCTCTGGAGGCATCACAATCCCCGAACTCAAGCTCTACTATAGAGCTACTGTAATAAAAACAGCTTGGTACTGGCATAAAATCCTATATGTGGACCAATGGAATTGAAGACCCTGACATTAACCCGCACACCTATGAACATATAATTTTTGACAAAGAAACCAAAACTGTACAATGGAAAAAAAAGAAAGCACCTTCAACAAACGGTGCTGGCATAACTGGATGTCAATGTGTAGAAGGATGCAAATAGATCCATATCTGTCACCATGCACAAAATTTAAGTCCAAGTGGATCAAAGACCTCAACATAAATCCAGTTATTATGAACCTGATAGAAGAGGAAGTAGGAAGTACTCTTGAACACATTGGCAGCAGAGATCACTTTCTAAATATATCACCAGTAGCACAGACACTGAGAGAAACAATCAATCAATGGGACGTGTTGAAACTGAGATGCTTTTGTAGAGCAAATGACATGGTCAACAAGACAAAGTGACAGCCTACAGAATGGGAAAAGGTATTCACCAACCCCACATCTGATAGAGGGCTGATATCCAGAATATGTAAAGAACTCAAGAAATTAGACATCAAAATGCCCAACAGTCCAAATAAGAAATGGGCTATAGAACTAAACAGAGAATTCTCCACAGAGGAAGTTCAAATTGCTGAAAGGTATTTAAGGAATTGCTCAACATCCCTAATTATCCAGGAAATGCAAATCAAAATGACTCTGAGATACCATCTTACACCTGTCAGAATGGCTAAGATAAAAAACACAGAAGACAGCTTATGCTAGAGAGGATGTGGAGCAAGGGGAACTCTCCTCCACTGCTGGTGGGAATGCAAGCTTGTACAGCCACTTTGGAAATCAATATGGCGCTTCCTTAGAAAATTGGTAATCCATCTCCCCCAAGACCCAGTTGTAGCACTCTTGAGTATATACCCAAGGAATGCTCAATCATACCACAAGGGCATTTGCTCAGCTATGTTCATATCAGCATTGTTTGTAATAGCCAGAACTTGGAAACAACCTAGATGCCCTTCAACTGAAGAATGGATAAAGAAAATATGGTACATATACACAATGGAGTACTACTCAGCAGAGAAAAACAATGACATCATGAGGTTTGCAGGCAAATGGGTGGATCTAGAAAAAAATCATCCTGAGTGAGGTAACCCAGACTCAGAAGGACAAACATGGTATGTACTCACTCATAGGAGGATACTAGATGTAAAACAAAGATGACTAGTCTGTACACAACTCCAGGGAGTCTACCTAGAAAACGGGACCCTAGGAAAAACCCAGGGATCACCCAATGACAGAGAAATGGATGAGATCTACATGAACAACCTGGCAACATTGGGAGTAATGACAGGCAAATTTGAGAGAAAGAAAGCTTAGGGGAGCAGGAGATCCCAGCTGGATTAAGAACAGAAAGGGAGAACAAGGAATAACAGACCATGATAAATGAAGACCACATGACAAAAGGAATAGGCAGAGTGTTGAGAAGTCCCCAGAAATCCACAATGATATATCCTCTGTAGACTTCTGGCAATGGTCGAGAGAAAGCATGATCTGACCTAGTCTGGTGATCAGATGACTAAACACCCTAACATTCGTCTTGGAACTCTCATCCAATAACTGATGGAAGTGGATGCAGAGATCCTCAGCCAGGCGCCATGGGGAGCTCCAGGTGTCCAACTGTGGAGAAAGAGGAGGGACTGCAAGAGTGTGAATTGTTGAATCCAAGATTGCAAAAAGCACAGCGACAAATAGCCAATCGAATGGAAGCACATGAATTATGAACCAAAGGCTGTGGAACCCCCAGCTGGATCAGGCCCTCTGGATAAGTGAGACAAATGAACAGCTTGATATGTTTGGGAGGCACCCAGTCTGTGGGACCAGAACCTGTCCTTAATGCATGAACTGGCTGTTTGGAAACTTGGGCTTACACAGGGACACATGCTCAGCCTGGAAGGAGGTGACAGGACCTGCCTGTACTGAATCCACCAGGTTTAAATGAATCCCCAGGCGTGTCTTGATCCTGGAGAACATGAGAATGGATTGGAGGGGCTGGGGAAAAGGTGAGGGTGGGGACAGGAGTGGGGAGGACAGGGGAACCCATGGCTGATTTATAAAATTAAATAAATAAATTTAAAAAAAAAAACGAATGTACACCATTAAAAAAAAGTTATGATAATTCCATAGCATATTTTGGTGGCAGTGTATGTTTGAAGTAATAGTCACAATCTCTCTTAGTGTGGGTTCTTCACTACATTTCACTAACTACTCCTCAGATAGGGACATTGTGTAGATTGTACCTCTTTTTATAAATGTTCCCTTTATGCTGCTTGATTAAAGTGATTATTCAAAAATAGGCACTCAGTATTACAAGAAAGTTATTGTTTTTGTTTGTTTGTTTGTTTGTTTGTTTGTTTGTTTTTTGCTATGCTGTCCTAGAAAAAAAATTAATGTAAGACTTTTTGCTCTCCTACATGGTACATTCAATTATCTACTTTTTTGCCTATGAGTTATAGTGTATATACCCTGGTAAGAAATGATAAACTTTGGCTCCTATGGCTTCTGTTGTGTAGGAGGGAGTAACCCTGTGTTGCAATTCTTGCTGGTGATGTATTTTGCTCTGTAGAGTACCTGTTTGAGCTTCTGCTTTGAATAGTATTTTAAATGCAGACTTTCAGCCCTCCTCTCAGTCTAAGAACTGCTGAGTGAAAACCTATATTCTAATAAGATCCTAGTTGATTCATATGTACCTTGAAGTTTGAGATGTACTGCATTAAGGTCTTAGCCTGTTATGAAGACTTAGTTAATTATTACTGATTCTGCAGAACCTGGCACAAATTTGGCATTTTGCTTGTTGATTGACTAGCTGCATGCATTGGTGTGCAATGTTAATGCAGACCCTTCTGTCTTGTTGGTCTTGTAATACAGGAAAAAGTATAGCAGCACGCTCTCTTTTCTGCTCTCCTCTCATTGCTATCCTATTACTTTTTTGCCAAGGTGACAGAGTCACCTTTGAAATTTTTTTCCACAGGTGAATAAGAAAAAGCACATTTTGAAGAGATCTGATGCTATTTGATCTTTGTGAACACTAAATGAAAAGATTGTAATCCCATTTTCTTCACCTGATTGTATCGTAGTAAATGCTTAGGCATATTTGCTGAAATGTTATGCATTTTATTGGAGTGTGATACCATCTTATACATTTTGCTTTCTGCTTTATGAAACAATGAATCCTACATGAAGCAACATTGGGTTTAATTATGTGTTTTTATCAGAACCTGAACCTCACCTGAAGCTATTATATGATTCTCTTGACTGAAAACTATATGGCCCACACAGTATGATTAATATTTTATCTCACAATGTGGCAAAATATTATAGCTTCATTTTGTCAAAGAGCTATTGATTTTATGAAGTATCTCAAATGTCTTATATCAGGAAATGGGACTTTTATCCTTGAATTATATAAAGCTTCAAAAATATGTATTTGATTAATCCTTATATAGGAAATAAAAAATACTTAATTCAATATATGAAGTTTTCTTTTCATTTAAGTTCATTTTTGTGAAATTAATATCTTTATTAACTTTGCCTTAAGAAGGAAACAATTTACATATGAATACCTCCCTTGCCTGCTTTAAGCTCAAAATATGAACCTTTTTTTTTCTCGTATTCATTTCACATTCCCAAATAATATGTGTAGACATCTGTACACTGCAAATTACCTTCACAACAATAGTAACAAATAAATTGTATTAAAACACATATTATGATATATTTCAGAATATTTGAGGTAAAGAGATATGAATGCTTCCATAAAGAAAAAAAATATACACAAAAGTAGAGACTAGGAAGTCATTTGGCTTCTTAGGGAAAACAGAACAAAGTCTTTTGAAATGTCATAATGGTGTGTCTTTGACCGGCTATTTTTGTTCTGTTGTGTACATGAGCTTCTACTTGAAGACTCATTCTTTCAATTTTTCGTAAAGTGTATCATTTAATTATTCCATATTACTACTTTCCCTTTTTATTTTATATTTTCTTTGTGATATTTTTAATGCATTTGCTTATTTTTATTTACTTTTTTTGTGTCTAGATGCATAGTTTATATGCACTAGTTTTGTACAGATGCCTGCAAGGATCACAGATTATTAGAGGACATGCACCTAGAGTTACAGATGGTTGAGAGCCATCTGAAATGGGTGCTGGGACCAAAAGCAGGTCCAGTTAATGAATAGTTTAACTCTTAACTGCTGAGCCACCTCTCTAATTTATCTCCTTGGGGAAATTGTTTATTGGTTTTTCTGTTACCATCTATTAAATTTTGGTGCCAATTTAAATATTAGAAAAGAGTAGTTTTTCTTTTCACCCAGCTGAAATGCTAACATTTGACTAAATATTGTCTTGCCTAATGAAAGTACTTGTGGGAATGCATTTAATATTTTGTGGAATCTCTCACCTGATTTCTTTTACAATTTCTTTTTTTTTATTATTCTTTACACAATTGTTTATGTATTTAGTGTGTGTGTGTGTGTGTGTGTGTGTGTGTGTGTGTGTGTGTGTGTGTGTGTGTGTGTTTGTAATACACAGACGTGTCATGGACTGTGTAGAAGTCAACACAGCTTGTAGGAGTTTTGGGGTTCTGGGAATTCAACTCAGGTCATCAGAAAGTTTGTGTACCTGCTAGCCATTTCATTGGCACTTTCACATATAATTTTTTCACCATACTGAAACTTACTGATGACAAACTGTTGTTTGTCTTACTACATTGGTGAAAACACTTTATTCTTTTTTTGGAAAATTTTTTTCTCACACAATATATTCTAAAAAAACAAAAGACAGAAAAACACTAATATGCACAAGAAAATCCATAAAACAAAATTTGTAGCCATAATATATAAGCCAAGATTTCCAGACAAAGAAGTATCAGACAAAATGTCTACACAAATACCATTAAATTCATTTTGTGTTGCCTGTGTGGTACAGGACCCTGTATGGCTCGAATCCATAACAGGTGGGCACCTTCTACTGAGTTCCTTCAAGCCTGAGCCCAGATTTACAAGCCAAGAAACAGGTTTACCAACAGCATCGAGTTTTTTTTGTCTTAACATTTTAATTAATATATCAGATGGTATTAGTGTCCTCAAGATCTCGAAAAGCTTCTGGAAACAAAGTCTTATAATTTTCATCTGTGTTACATAGAAAGCCCTGCCTGTTAACATTTTGAAGCCCCAATGACCTGCATGGAAGCTAAGTAGGCCCTCTGAATATGGGTGACAATTGTGTGACTTGATCTGTTTGTGGGGCCACTGGCAGTGGACCAAGACTTATCCCAAGTGCATAAACTGGTTTTTGAATCCCATTTCCTATTGTGGGATACCTTGATGCAGGGGAGAGGGGCTTGCTCCTGTCTCAACATGGTATGCCAGACTTAATTGACCCCTTCAGAGAAATGGATGGGGGGTGATGTGGTGGCAAGATGTGGGGAGAGCAGGAGAAAGGGAGGGAGAGGGAACTACTGTTGGTCCCTAACAATGAAAAATAATAATATAACTTTTTCTGCCTATGAAGATCCCTGGCAGTGCAAGGCAGCAAACAAGATTCTCACCTAGTCAGTCTGTGTCAGCTTAACTTCATAGAAGCCCCTCTGCTCCTGCATCACTAGCTGGGGACTGGCCTTAGACTGTGAGTCATTGCTGGGCATTTGGATCTAAATCATAACTGTCTCATTTGCAGATCTCATATTCTATATTTTAGATATTGTCTGACTCCAGGCATTTCTAAAATCCCAATTTTACCTATTTTGTGTAAGTAGCTATTTAACACCTATCGGTAAATATAAATTATTGTGAATGAAAATAAAGTGTAGGGATTATATGCAAGTAAAGTTTATTATAAGCTTATCTGCTACAAAATAGGAATCACTGTTTAATTAAAAGCTGACCAGAGCAATATGCTTCAATTATAGAGATACATTTGCATTATTTATTGTATTAATATGCCTGTTTATATATACTTTAGCATTTCCATTATCCATTTCTATTACCATGTCTTTCTGTCTCTGCTTTTGCAGAGATTTCTAAACCAAATATATGTGAAGTCAGCTAGTAATGTGTAAACATAGCAGCTGAAAATCTAATGGAAAGAGATATCATTTCACACCAGTTGAAATGGCTATGAACATACAAGTTTTCAAGGATATGAAGTGTCAGTGCTATTGAGGATGTAGAGAGATAGGAAAACCTGAATCCTGTGAGTGGGACTGTAAATTGGTAGGGTCACTATGAGAACAACACAAATGTCCCTTCAATGATTAAAAACAGAACTGATATATCACAGTAGGTGCCATTTCAGGGTGTGTAGTCTGGGATGGATTGTTGTCTATCTCAGAGGGATTAAGTGAATATTAAACGGGTCTGTAAATGGCATATGAGTATACTTTCTGCAGGAGCTTTTTAATAGAAACTCTTTAAACCTTATACACAGTCAACTTCTGTAACAAAAGAGAAATGAAAAAAAAACTGAATGATATTCTCATGGCAACAGAGCTGTGGAAAAAGGGGTTATCCTTTAGGACAGGACTAGCCTGTTAAGCTACACCTTTGTCAATTGGCACTTGAATGTTTTCTTATTTCTTATAGGTTATAAATTTCTTCAAAATTCACCATATGTTGATTTTTTTTATCATATTGCCTATTGGTAAAATAGCCAAAGGCACAACTTTTAGAGATTTGTCTTAGGCATCCTGTTTTTGATAGGATGTCACCAAAAATCATAGCAGCTACAGCCAGGAGCAAGTCCTGTGGTTCCTTCTATGTTCTTCTATTGTGAAGTAGGGGTAGTTTTACAACTTCTTAGAATCACTTGTATGACTTGGAAAAATACTAATGTAAAGGCTCACTCTCCAGAATTTCTGATTCAGTAGTTCCTATGTGGAGACTGTAATCTGGCATTTCCAGTAAGTCTATAAGCAATACCAACCCTACTGGGTCACAAATAAAGGACACACCCACAGGACAATGGTATGTGCTCCCTTAGATTGCTGAAAGCAACGAGAATAATAATTCAACATTTTTTTTCAAAAACCTCAAATTTATCTATGTCTAGATAGATATACAGACAGGTAGATAGACCTGAAATTAGTGAATACCCATAAGACTTTATATAGATAAAGAGTTCAGTTAAGTTGTGTGCTGGGAAATGGATTCAGGGAGATAGAAAATTATCCACAATCTTTAGTGTTTCCTGTTTCTGTGGTATTAATTCTCCCACTGCAGTTTATTAGTTAAGTCTGATGATGTTGGAGGGTAGAATTTAACACTAATGTGACAGTCAGAGACAGTGAGAGCTGACCTAGCTCATCAGTGTATATCAACCTTACAAAGAATGCTCCTGTGTGACTAGCCCACAGGATTAGTCTCTCAGGGGTAGGGATAAACAGCCATACTAATACCATTGTGATGCACACACTTTTGTGTTGACTCTGTGCATCACAAAAGATAGCAAAGTGAAAATATATTGTGCAGTGAGAATGACAGAAAACAGTCTAATCTTGTCACGCTGGATGACTCACTCTCTTCCCAAGGTTCCCATCACATCTTGTTCAGTTGACTTTAACTATTAAGGTGTTTGTGGATTTTGATATGGCCATGGATTTTAAATGCATCATATAGTCTAATACTATATGAAGGTCATCTTTTTGTAATTGTGTGCCTCCCTAAATTTTAAGAATAGGATTTAATAATTCAGTTTAGTTTAAGTTTTAGAAAACATAAGAGATTATATATACATATACATTATATTTGTCTTACATTTTTTTTTCCTTACTTAAAGTGGCAACAGCTGGAATACATGGAAAATGTTAGATTTAACATAAAACATTTTTCCTATAATGGCTAGTAATTGAAACAGTCTACCTTCTAAAGAAGCAGAGACTAGTGTGGGCTCTCAGCAGATGAAATACGTAATTAAACTTCTGAAATTATGCAGGTGGAAATAAATTGATTTAGTTAAGCATTTTATGCAGTAGCTTTTTATTCTCTAGACTTCAAAAAAAAAATACCACTCACAAGCAAAATAAGTGGCAAAAGCTTATATGTAAACTCAGGCTACACTAATGGCTCATGTATAAATATGTAGATTTTCATTCAATGTTATGCAGAAAATGAGAAGAAATGGGGAAAATGCTATATACTTTAGCAAAAGCAGTTTTACCTATTTTGCAAGTAAATTTAGTCTAAGTCAGGGACAGAAAACGAGGATTTGGAGTAAGTGCAGAGGATACTTAGCAGATAATTAGGCTTGCACAATTCTGTTTTCTAAGCAGACTTGGCAATCACACATTTTTGTCTGTTTGCATTTATTCATATTACCTGCTTTGTTTCCTGGCTAACCCCCAACATACAGTGTTGGTGCCTACTTCAAAAGAATTAAGAGAAATCAAGTATCTTTCTGTAGCCAAAGTCTTATAATTAAGTCTTCATTATCTATATGTTCTTGAGTTTTGGATTATTCCCTGTCCTTCCATATATAATTTCACAACCCACTCCTTTTGTTAGGTGATGTTTGCCTAGGAGTGGCAGTCTAATTTTAATATTTATTTAAGCAATGCATAATTAGCACGGTTCTGATCTATAATGCAGAACATTTGGGGGTAAATGAAAATATGCTTTAAATTTGGAGCATCTTTGTTCCTTGTTGTTAGCCTACATTAGACAACTAACTGGGTCTATGTAAATGATGATTTTTGAAATGTAAAGGCTGTTATATTTTCTGTGCTTTTATACTAATAATTTTTAAACCACAGTTAAATATTTTAGCCTACATTGCTTTATTTTAATCTTTACTAATATTCTTTCATAACTAAATAGAAGCTTTCTAGCTTCTAGTCATCTAATACTCTATTTAGTAATTGCTTGTTTCATCATTTTCTTTCAATCTAAGGAGTCTCATGTTTATCCAATGTCAAGATCATCTTTACAGGTGTGTTTTCTTCTAATTAAACTATGAAATAATGCACTTGATAAATAAGTCTGGCTGGTGTATGTTTACTGCAAAAGTGACTATTGATTGGAGGATAAATTCTCTGTCTAATGACTTGGAAACAAACAAACACATTCAGGTTTGCAGTTCCTCCCATGAACCTTTATAGGTTCTCAGGTGCTATGTATTATCTATAAACACTCAGATGGTTATGATTGCAGCTGCCAGTGGTTTCCATTTTCAGAAGCTGTATCTTTTCAATAATAGACTATTCCTTCAGCATTTTTAAGTGAATTTTTACCTGGCTAGTGGAGCAGGGCATAAGAAAGAACAAGAAGAGGGGAGTTAGAGGTTATTCAACTTATTAGAAGAGTCACAATGGGTCTGAGGAACCATAAGAGGAAAATTTCAGGGCAGTAGATTTAGACTCTGCTATGCTGTGCATCTGGGTGCTTGAGAGTCACTGTTACAAGATGAGGATTGCTCATGGAACAAAAGGAAGGTGCAGTCATCCATGGATAAACCATCGTTTCAAGAATGTTATTCAATGTGAGAATTATCATCTATTGAAATAAAAAAAATGATAGCTAAGATTGTAGAACATTAGTTTTCATAAAATAATACAATAGACAGTTACTCAGATCATTTAAGTGCTAACTGGCAGTCTAGAAAGAGGATTTTGAAGATATTCTTCAAGGTGACTGACTTCAATACCTTTTCTAAATCTAAAGCAAAGTGAGCTTTTAAAAACTTGTACAACTCACAGTACAGAATGAGGCAAATGGAGAAATCAAAATGTAAAACCACAAGAATATTATTTAAATTTTCATTCATTTATGAACTGTAGAAATCATTTGCTGCAAAAGTGCTTCCAGGAATGTTGAAGTCTGTATGAATTGTCCAGTATGAGTGAAAATTTTATGTTTTTTGAAAACATACAGTCTTCTGGTTACAATATAAATTTATTTCAGTAATGCTACTTGTGTGCATTAAATGTTTGTTGATAAAGTTGGATTTCATAAAAGAGCAATTTATAATGTCAAAGAATATGGCTAGCATGGATAAATCTAGGGATTATATGTTTTATGTAAACTCAAAGCACAAAGTATAATTCAGTATTGAATGTTTGGCTTTTACTGGCACTGGTTGCTACACTTCTCTGAAAGTCCCCATAGCACAATAGCATGAAATCATAAGAACAGATTAAGCAAGGTAGGAATAGCAGCACAAATTCAGCCTCCTATGTAGCTGGAGTTTTCTCCAGTCCCACCAAGCCCCTGCAGTCCTGTAGCCCACTTACAAAATAAGCCTACAAACGCTTATATTATTTAAACTGTTTGGCCTAATGGCTCAGGTTTCTAGCTATCTAGTTCTTACATGTTAAATTAACCCATTTCTATTAGTCTATAATTTCCACGTGGCAAGTGGCTTGCTGGTACCTTATATCTCACTTGTCATGGCGGCAGCTGGCAGTGTCTCTGCCTCAGCCTTCCTGTTCCCAGAATTCTCTTCTCTGCTTGTCCTACCTATTCTTCCTGCTTGGCTACTGGCCAATCAGCATTTTATTTATTAACCAATCAGAGCAACATATTTAACATACAGAACATCCCACAGCTCTCCTACCTGATGAGGATGTATAGACATGGGCACAGTGAGCCCGGCAGGATATCAGACCCACACCAGTGACTCTACCTATGACTTCCCTGAGGAACATGTGTCCTACTTAATGTTGATAATCTGTAGAAAAACTCATTGTTAGGATATGAGGATACATACAAAAAACAAACAAACAAACAAACAAACAAAAAAACCTCTAAGCATTTCTTGCTTGCTCAAATTAAGTAACTCTTAATTGAAATTATATTACATATTATTATATATTATATTATATTACATTATTATATTATATTATATTATATTATATTATATTATATTATATTGCCCCCAAGGCTAAAGCTTCCTCTAAAGTGTTGTTTTGAGTCAGTGATAAACAGCTGTTAGTATTTTCCTATTGTTTATTATTTAATTTTGAGACAAAGTGTTTCTACATAGACCAGCCTGGCATGGAACCCTCCTGCCTCATTCTTCCAAGCTCTGGGATGATAGGTATGAGGCAACATACCAAAATCAGTCTCTTAATTTTGCAACCTTATTTATTTGTGAAATAAACAAAATGATATTATGATAAGTGTAGTTAGAGTTTTCCTGCCTGGCCCAGTCAGGACAAATCTCTCTTACCCACCAGTCCCACAATTGCTCAGACCCAACCAAGAAAGCACACAGAAACTTACATTGCTTATAAACTGTATGGCCGTGGCAGGCTGCTTGTTATCTACTTCTTTTATCTTAAATTAACCTATTTCTGTTAATCTATACTTTGCCACATGGCGTGTGGCTTACCAGTGTCTTTACATGTTGCTTCTCATCGCGGTGGCTGGCGGTGTCTCCCGAGCCTTCCTGTTCCCCGCCTTCTCCTCTTCCTTGTCCCGCCTATACTTCCTGCCTGGCCACTGGCCAATCAGAACTTTATTTACACAGAGCGATATCCACAGCACTTCCACTTTTCTTTTTTTTAAAGGAAGGTTTTAACTTTTACATAGTACAATTACATATAACAAAACAATTATCAAGCAAGAATATAGTTACAATATTAAAGAAGATATCCTATCTATCTTATATTTGTGAGTCTAAAGTTTTATATCTAACTTATCTTGTATCATAACTGAGGAAATTATAACTATCTAGTCTTCAACCACATCAAAGACCTCAGAAGGATATAATATTACCTGAGAACCGGGAGAAGGATGTAAGCATTTTTCAGGAGTCTTGCAAGAGTAGACAGAGATAGCTGGCAGCCTGGACAGTCACCTAATGTTCCTTTGTAAAGTTAGGGCATTTGTCTTCAGCCCACAGGGCTAGAGACTCTTGGTCACTTCTCTCAGTGTCCTGTAGAATGTCTGGCAGTTTCCTCTGCGAAGCAGGAACCTGAAGGACCATTTTATCAAACAAAGTTCAGTGGTCACATTTCTATGGGTCCTGCATGTCCAGTTAATCAAGCAGTCCAGGCAAGAACAGTTTCTTGCCCAAATGGCTATTTTTGCCAAGGTGAAGATAAGATATGAAGTGTCTTCAATGCCCATCCTTGTCTCTGAAGTAAATCGGTGTTGCCAGGAGCAGACATGTCTCACTGTCCAGAAATTCTAAATTTTAAAAGTATTTTAAATGCCATATTCTGAAGGTCTTTGAAGTATTTGAAGATTACTTATCTATCTGAAATATGTCTATGTATATCTAGAAGACTTAACTAACATGGCTATGAGTATGATTATTATAGATGACTAATTATTAATCTATTTTTAATTATCCATTTCAATTTAAAATGAGCTATACAAACATAATACCTTAAACACGATTAGCAATATACACACAGTAAAACAAAATTAACTTTAAGTTTGTATCAATAGACTAAAATCTATACCAATGTAAAACATTTTAAACAAGTTGTTGTTCTTTAGAAGTAAGTTCCTTAATCTACCCTTTCATCCTATTATATCTGTATCATATCCCCTTTTCTTCTTTAGAAAGAGATCTCATTTATAATCAAACTGCTTTAAAGAAAAGTATTGGTTTTTCTCTGTCCCACACCAGAGGGCTCTTCTGATTTGGGACACAAGAATCTCTTAACCTTTTCTTTTAGCAATATGTTTGGGTTTAGAGAAGGAGTGAGCAAATTCCATCTCCAAAGCCAGCTGGGAATTTGGGGGTAGTTTTTCTTACTACTTCCTGCTGGAGGGGGGCGCTGTATCTTATGGGGACACAAAGAAAATTTTAGGATTATGGAGTAGTCCATTAGGGTAAACCTCTGAGCCAGTTGCCTTGAAACCATTCTGGATGTTGGATCATCTGGGCCATGGTGTCATTGGATACCTTTCAGGTGGTCTTGGCTGATCAAACCTGATGTATCTTAATCTGGAACAAATCCACAGCCTCTGGCTTTCTGTGGAAACAAAAGCAGAGACTCCTTTCCAAAGCAACATATCCTTATATCCAAATTTTGAAGTCAAGGTACCTTTAAAATTTACATATTTGTTTAACTCAACAGCCTTTACAATCAAATCTTTTTCTGCAGTTAAAAATCCCAAAGACAAGACAAACCAGATTCTCTGTGTAATATCCATCTTTGTAAGACTGAAATGCTGCTGTGGCTGCTGGCTCCGCCCACCTCAGCTTCCCAACATGGTGGTGGTACAGTTTACCACCAGCTCTGGGTCTGGAGCCATGTGTACCATCAACTATCAGAAGCAGTTCTATCAAAGCAGTGCATAGCCCAGAAACTTTTTTTTTTTTAAACTAGCAAAGGCTAAATCCACCACACAGCAGAGTAAAGTGTCGCTTGTAGACTCCTCATTTCCGCCACACTGCAGGTCAGACACACACGCCAGAAACCCGCCATAGTAGCTCAAACTGGCAGGCTGCCGCTAACTTGAGAGAGACAATTAGGTTTTTAGCTGTTTTTAGCTCCGTCTTAGAATCTTTTTTCCCAGATTTTAGGTGGAAACTCTTGCCAACACGTTGGACGCCATTCGTAGTTAGATTTTTTTCTGCCTGGCCCAGTCAGGACAAATCTCTCTTACCCACCAGTCCCACAGTTGCTCGCGATATCCACAGCAGATAAGTTTAGTTCCTGCTGTGTTTTCACGTTTTAATTTGCTCCAAAATGTAGATTTTTATGAAGTGTGTTCTGTGGGATCATATATTCTAAGCTTATTTTTTTTTTTTACATTTTTCTGTGATAGACTTCATGTAGGGATCTCCTTTCCCATCTGGAAAAGGCTGAAACCTAGACAGTCCCCTTTAACACCACATTTCAGAATCTTCCTATTATCCATTACATTAATTTGAAATTATCCTTTAAGGGCTAAAGTTTAACACATGTCAGAATAAAAATCTGACCTTTTAGCACTTGAAAACTAGTCTTCAAGTGATTGTGGATTTGTAGACGATAAAATGTTCAACGTTTGGCATACTCAGCTTCAATACTGTAACAGAAGAAAAAAAAAGATTCAACTAGAGAAAATGCTGTAAATCTATTTCAGTTGAAACATCTTTTTTTAAAAAAGATTTCAAATAAATAACTTACTCCTAAAGAAAATAAATTTCCCTACACCTAGGCTGAGCAAAATGTCCCAGCATAGGCCCTAGGCTCCAAAAAGCCAGTCCATGTTCCAAGGACAAGTCTTGGCTCCACTGCCTGGGGGCCTCCCAAACAGTTCAAGCTAAGCAGCTGTCCCACTTATCTAGAGTTCCTGGTCCAGTTCCATGGGGGCTCCTCAGCCATTGATTGGTTCATGCATTTCCACTAGTTTGGCTATTTGTCCCTGTATTTTTTTTTTTTTTCCACTCATGGTCTCAATACCTTTTTTTGCTCATACAATCCCTCTTCTCTCTTGCTGATTGGACTGCCGGTGCTTCACCTGGGGCTTGGCTGTGAATCTCTGCATCAGCTTCCATTAGACACTGGATGAGAGTTCCATCATGACAGTCAGGGTTTTCGGCCATCTGATCACCAGAGCACT
Source organism: Onychomys torridus (assembly GCF_903995425.1). NCBI lineage: Eukaryota > Metazoa > Chordata > Mammalia > Rodentia > Cricetidae > Onychomys > Onychomys torridus. Next base: position 58,673,924 of record NC_050444.1, on the reverse strand, counting down.
GAATCTACCTGGGCTGAGTCTACCAGGCTGGACTAACTCCCCATGGGAGACCTTGCCTTAGAGGAGGTGGGAATGGGGGATGGTTTGGGGGGGGAGGGATAGGGGAAGGGAGGTAGAGGGCAGACAAGGGAATCTGTGGCTGATATGTGAAATTAAGTTAATTATAAAATAAAAAATTATATAAAAATTTTAAAAAGAAAATAAATTTCAAAGTTTGATCAACCTTTTGACCCTATAAAACTATATATATTTTAAAATTTCTCTGTCTCTCTCTCTCTCTCTCTCTCTCTCTCTCATGTGTGTGTGTGTGTGTGTGTGTGTGTGTGTGTGTGTACAGTGCACGGTTCATGAGTGGGCAAAGTATCTAGTCTTTTGCTCAATCTGTCTCTTAAACAATCCCTTGAGACAGGGTCTCTCACTGAATCTTTAGCTACTCCCCAGGCCAATAAATCCCAGAATTCTTCATTGTCTTTCCTGGCCTCAGATGAGGATATAGGCTCATGCATGAACACAACCAGCTTTGTTCATAGATGCTCAGGAATGCTCTCTTGTTCAGTAAGCTCTCTAACCCACCATGTTATTTTCCTAGCCCCAAATTCTCTTCATATTTTAATGGAACTTCTAGTAGTAATGAAAAGACATAGGTAGGCAGATTTTTTTTTGTCCCACATGCCAGCTTAAAAAACAAACAAACAAAACACACACAGACACAGACACAGACACAGACACACACACACACACACACACACACACATAGACACACACACACAGAGACTTGTTATTAATTATGGAAACTTGGCCAATAGCATCAGCTTGTTTCTAACTAGCTCTATAACTTAAATTAACCCATTTCTTTTATTCTACTTCTTTGACATGGGTCTGTTACCTTTATTTTATAATGCCCTTGCTGCTTGCTGTGCATCCTTGGTGTCTCTTCACAACTTCATCCTTCTTTTTTCCAGCATTCTCTCTGCCCCACAAATCCAGCTTAGCCATTTGCCTTTCAGCTTTTTATTAAAGCAGTTCAAGAGTATTCCCCATTTCCTCATTTTTGTCTAAATAAAATGAAATGTTTTAACTCTAACATAATTAAACTATAAACAATAAGAAAAATTATCAAGTAAGAATTACATTTATGTCCAGTCCATTTGTATTTGGCATATTTGAAGAGAATACTTCATTACAGTTGTCTTCTTGATGAGGCCTCCCTCCCTATGTCCAGGAGATGCTCAGTCACTATTTGGTGGTTAACTTGAAAGATTAACTTGTCAATACCCTTACCCTTTTGTACTATGACATTTTATACCCAACATAATAAATTTATTTATTTATTTATTTATTTATCTATCTATCTATCTATCTATCTATTTATTTATTTATTTATTGTTTCTCAAGACAGGTTTCTCTGTGTTCCATTTCTAGCTGTTCTAGAATTTACTTTGTAGACCAAGCTTACCTCTGAGTGTTCTCTCTGAGAGTGAGGCCTCCTGCCTCTGCCTCTAGAATGCCACCATGCCCAGCAATAAATGTATTTTAATGAAATTGTAATGGTAGTCACAATATAGAAAAAATGTTAATTTTCTGTTTATAATATTGTTTAATTTTCTTCTAGTGGATTATAAAAGAAAAGGTATGGTAGATGAGAAAAATTCAAAGCTACAATATGCAATTAGTTCTATTAGGCAGCTAAACTATATTGAAATAAAGGTTGAATTTTAGTAGTCTTTCTAACATCAAAATAGATAAAAGTACTTTTAGTTATTCTATTTTCTGCTGAAATAAGTTTTTATTTTTATGTATAAAAATAAAATGATGCTGTTTCAAAAAGCCTGCCTGTAATACAAAGTATTTAGAATGTGTCTTTGGGTTTCCATTGCTGTGAAGAGACACCAAGGCCATAGCATCTCTTATAAAGAAGACATTTAATTGGGGAGGCTCTTCTATAGTTTCAGAGGTTCAGTCCATTATCATCAGGATGGAGAGCATGGTGTCATGCAGGCAGAGGTGGTACTGGAGCTGAGAGTCCTACATTTTGACTCATAGGCAACAGGAAGTTGAGTGACTGTAACACTGAGGGGAGCTTGAGAAAAGAGTCCTCAAAGCCCTCCCCCACTGTGACATAGTCCTCCAACAGGCCACACCTCCTAATAGTGCCACTCCCTTTGGGAGCCATTTTCTTTCAGACCACTACAGAATGTTTATAAACTTTGTCATGTTTTGTTGTGTCTAAGTTAGAGAATGCAGATGTTACAGCCCTATGGTCGCAGAAGGCTTTAGGGTACCATGGGAGGGCAATCTTTGGCAGAGTATTCAGCAGCTCACAGCTTAGGGTAGCAGGAGCAGCTACTAGCTAGAGTTTCAAGTTTCTGATGACCAAGGGAAGCATGAGTCCTTCTATAATCAGCTGCTGACTGAACCTTGGAGGCTGGCTCGTCAAGCTTTCTTTCTCGGTCAGAAGCTACCTCAGGTTCTTGAAGCCAGAGAATCCATCTCTAGCGTGCGTCTTTTCTCTTTTCATGGAACTTTTATGTACTTCTGTCTCATGGCCAGGGAATGTCCATAGTATGGGGTCTCAGTTTGGAACTTATTGGTTGGATGTGTATATGGAAATAAAGTTCCTAAGTGGTCTGTTTTGGAAGAGCTTTGAACAAGTCACCTTCCATTTGAGCTGCTGTGGCAGTCCTTGCAGGTGTCAATTAAATTGTGACTTTCTGGCCTGATCTTATTCAGATTCAGACTGTCAAATGCCAGATCATTCTCCTGCCTAGCTGTAGATTTGGTCCATATGATTACTAACCTTTCTGCACTGGAATGTTGAAAAAGCTCCAAGTTAAGAATCCCCTTAATTTGATGATAACTGCATGACTCCACCTCTGAGCACTCCTCACCATCAGCCATTTTTCATTCCTGCTGCTGACCTGTCTTCAGTGTGGCCCCACCTTCTCTCATCCACCATGGCTCTTAGTTGCTGTCCTGGAAGTCTGGAAAGTATCAGTTCTTCCATGGGATAGGTGATAGTTTATGTTGGATGACCAGAATCACTTTGATAGGTGATTGTTTATGTTGGATGACCAGAATCACTTTGCAGTGTCTGTGTCTGAAATATGCTTGGCTTGGGGAGAACAAAAAAGTTTGATGAGTTTAATCCTATTTTCAGAGAAGACACAGAGTTCATGAATTAATTTGCTGTAGAAACTTCTTTAGCACTGAGATTTTTGGGGCATCAGAAGAATTTTGAGGGAGAATATTTTTTCCTGTCTCTATGACATGGTTATTACTTTTAAATTTTGGTTCCACAAGGTCATGCATAGGTACCTTATTGTTCATCACATGGGAATGTCTTTAAATTAAGCTATTCTTTTTTTTATAACAGAAAATATATAATTTTAGTCATTTAGTGTATAGCTCAGTGCAGGGCATACTGCATTCATTTGTTATAGAAATGCCACTCTGGTTAATTCCCAGAACGTTTACCTGATTGGAAGCTCTAGACCCATCAACGAGCTCCTTTCCCTTCTCTGGGCCCCGGCAGCTGCTGCTTGGCATTAAATCAGGTCAGTGTGGCTGCTGTAGAAACTGCACAGAGAACTGTGCTGTGGATGTCTACTCTCAGGTTGGCTTTAATACAGTCTAGAAGATGTAGTTGCACATGCCTCTAATCTCAGCAATTGGGAGACAGAGGCAGGCATATTTACATAAGTTTGTTTTGCCTGGTCTACAGAGTCAGTTCTAGGATAGCCAGGGCTAAATGGTGAGACACTATCTTCTAAAAACAAAAAACAACAACAACAAAACAATTATAAAAATATATATGAATCACGGAGCAAGTTTATGATAAAAAAAAACAAAAAAAACAAAAAAAACAACAACAAGAATATAGACCCCCTCAGCTCCTGTCAGGCCATGTGTAGGACCACACAGTAATGAGGCTGGACCTCAGTGGTCTCAGTGCATGGGACTGCAGTTACTTCTTCAGAGGAAAGGCAAGGATCAGAAGACCGAGCAAGCACATCATGAAATTGGGGACATTGTTTCTTAAGAGATTTGGGTACCAATTTGTACACAAAAACAAATAGTTGTTATCCAAGCTTAGGCTTGGATCCTATGTCCAACACAGTGGTGAGATTAGAGAGCCCCCAGCCCAGTCAGAATAGGGTTTTTATCATAGCAGAGGTTGCAGTGAGGGGATAGGTTCATGCTAGGCTAAAGGACACCTGGTGATATCTATAATGGTTAGAACATTAGGTATTTCCTTTGGAATGTTAAGTATTTCTCCCTTTGGATGCTGATTGGCTATTCCTGGGTGGTGCCTTGGTGGTGTCAGTTTATGTTGTTGTTGACTTTCTGGCTAGTCTCTCTCAAGCCTTTCAAGGCAACAGTGTAGTCAAGCTGCCCTGGGCCCCATACTGGGGCACTAGGAGGGGATATGGAGGACTGTGGTGACAAGTGGCAGTTTATAGTTGGACCAGAGGACACCAAGAACATCCAGTGGGTGACTACTATTTGTTCTGTGGTCAGTTTGGAGCTGTGTGGAGATGTGCCATACAGAGACTAACTAAAGCCCTGTCATGGACCAAATGAGTCAGCTACATTCTGAAGGAGTCAATCTTCCTCGAGGTCATAGGGAAGGGTAGAAGTGGGCTGGACCCCATTGTTAGTTTGTGACATAAAGGGGGTAAACTAGAGGGTAGGGCACATGCTGAGGTCTAGAGAGGGGAGGGTTTCTGTCTTAAAAGAGAATTATATATGAGATCAGATGAGGCAGTAAAGGCTTGGGCACAATTCCAGGCAAAAATTCCTGTTGGCAGAGGCATGAAAATAGCTAAAGTGAAGGGATATGAAACAAAATTCATATCAGAGTTGTGGTGCCTGAGGTGATATCTAGGGGACAAGGAAGCCAAAGGCATCAAAGCCAGAGACAGAGTGGCTCACCACAGTTAATGGTGAGTTGAGTCTCATCAGTTGACTGAGTTAAGGCTATTCTATTGTGTTTGGGATATAATATTTTTCCATTTTATTATTTTTCCCATCACATGACCTTCAAATAAACAAATGTTCAGGTTTTGAGGCAGAATATAATTATGTTGTCTTGTTATATAAACATGACCCCCTTTCATTTCCATTTGAGAATTGTTATGTATCTATTGCCAATGCTTAACAACAACAAAAACTACTCTTTCTGGATTATCTTTGATTTTTCTATGGCAATGAAAATTTAGTACACTGCCTTTTTCATTAGCACCTTGGCAAGTAAGCATTTGTCAAAGTGTAGAATAGATTTTAGGGCACAGTAGAGATTCAGGAATAATGTGGTATAATAGTAAAATTAATTAGCATAAAGCATAGAATTACTTTTAATGAAGGACAGCATCATAATGAAGCTGCAAACATTTCTGAAACTCACTTGACATTTCTTGATTGGTGTGGCATTTAGATTCTATAAACATATTGGGCTCTTCAATGACAGAGGAGTTTGCTTTAGTGAACTAATAAAAAGATGTGAATTTCATATAGGAAATGAATCCATATATTTGAAATGTACAGGAAAAGGATAATGGTCTAGAACTAGATAGCCAAATACAAATCTAATGGGAGTTGTGAGTAGAGTTTCATATTTTCTAGAAGATCTATTGCAAAAGATGAGATGTATTAGATGAAAAACACTTAGAAATGTTTTATATACTGTGTCCAAAATATTATCTTTAAATTGCTGACGACAACACCAATACAACTCATTGAACATTGAGATGTTGAGCTGAGGCGTACATAGAGCCTATTTCTAATGTCTTCTGTATTAGAAGGTACTCTGCAAGCTACCAAAAGAGAAACAGTTCCCCTAGCCCAGCCACAAAATCTTTGATCTATACTTTAGTATGTACTGTTTGGTCTATAATCTGCCTGCAAATTATGCTACAGCAATAGTGCCCCAAATCTTGTGGGAGTAACCAATCACTATCTGATTTGACTTAAGGCAGAGATGGAACCCACAACTAACATTGTTTGGGTGACCAAGAACCAGAGCCTAGATAACCCAGAGACCTCAGAAAAACAAAAAACAAAAACAAAAACAAAAAAAACCCAACCCAAATACTACTATTCTAAGAAAAATAAAACTAGCAATATAAATGACTCCAATTGACATTGTGCTGTATTCATAGATCAGTGACTTATTCAGCAATAATTTGAGGGGCTTCCTCTTGTAGCTGAAAAGAGATACAGAGATCCACAGCCAGACATTAGAGAGAGAGAGAGAGAGAGAGAGAGAGAGAGAGAGAGAGAGAGAGAGAGATTAAACACACAGCTCCAAATGAAGCATCTCCATTAAATTCCTCCCCTAAGAGCTCAGTAAACACCTTGGAAGTGTAGATAGAAAGTATGTAAAATCCAGAGCAGATGGAGCACATCCAGAAAACAGGACCCTCTAAATCAGCTGAGCAAAGCTCATATGAACTCAAGAGACTAAAGCAGCAAGCACAGGGCAAAAACACAGGTCTGCAACAAGTCCTTTGCATATGTATTGGGGTTCCACTTTAGTGTTTTTATGAGACTCCTGAGTGTGTGAACAAGTGGGTCTCTGATTCTAGTGCCTTCTTTTGGGCCTTTTACCTTCTGTTGATTTACCTTATCTAAATTTGAGATGGTGGTTTTTGTTTTATCTTACTTTTTTTGTTAAAAAATATTTTAAACTAAATTTTGTTAAAAATATAGAATTCATACCAGCATTATTCGTGATAATTTTTGTGTTACCTTTTAATTTAAGTAATTGAAATGCTATGTACACATCACCTACAACATAAACTAATCCCAGATAGTCATGTATTTTGAGTTGTTAAGTGTATAACCAGTGACTAAATAATTGGACAGAGCAGAAGTTAAAGGAACATTGAGTGGCTAGCTGTAAGATTTAGGAACCCTATCAAAATTTTAAAAATATTTATTTTATTTTCATATTTTAATTACATCATTTCTCCATCCCCTTTCTTCCTTCCAAACCATCCCTTATAACTTTCTTTGATATCTCTTTTAATTAATTATTGTTTTACACACATAGCTCTCTCTCTATTTATATAGATATACATAAAACTTGTTATGTAGCATCTTCTCAAAATGTTATATTTTTTTCTGTGTATAAACCAATTAATATGTTATTTACAAATTATATAATATATTAATTAATATGATATATAGGTGTAATTGTTATGTATATTCCTACATGCATAAATACAAAATGCTCAGTCTCTGTGCTGCAGTATGTGTATGTTTTCATAATATCTCACCAATGTGACTGGTTAACAAGGACAGCAACAGTAGACATACAGGGTGAGTGGGGGAAAGTCCAAGAGGCCTAAGACACACACAAAGAATTTCAGGTAACCAAGGAATGCTGAAAGCACAAGAAATAGTATTTCCCAGGGAAGAGCACATCACTTGGTTTTCCGGTATCAAACAGTCATCTCACCTCATTTTTATGTGTCTTACTTTGTTCATTTATCAATTAAATGGATCAAATGAATAGTTCATGTTGTTATTGCAGCGTCAAATTCTTTAACCCAGTGGTTATGTTAAGCTATTTTAAACTTGCTATGTAGCATATTCTCAAAATGTATTTTTGATGCAATTTACCTTGTGGTCCTTTCAGTTATATGCATTGGCATTCTGTGTGGAGGGTGAGATGTGCACTGGGCACTTCTCCATGGTCATCTTATTCTCTGCATATCATGCTGAGTTAGAATAAAATGCCTCTATACTTGGTGCCTTTCATTTATGATGGAGATTCAAACACCCATGATCTTCAGAGTCAGAATAAAGTGCTAAATATGGCTCCAGGTCATTACAAAGTTTCATCACTGCTCATATTCCCTTTTCAAACTGATCAAGTAATTTATTTGGTGCTATGTCAGTTGGCTCAGAAAATTACTTATTGTGTCTAGAGTACTTAGGCATAAAGTGGCTTTTGCTGTGGATCTCATATATGTAAATATAGCCTGACTGTTATGCCTGCCCATACTGGTAGCTAGGAGTACAAGTTTTAGAGTTTAATTACTTGTCTTTAGTTTGTGCCCTAGCTCCATTAATTATTATGACTGTGAATGTTGCTCAGTCTATAATAGCTTCATTTTCCCCATCTCTATGACAGAAGTATCACTTGCCCTTATTTGTAGTGCCATTATACAAAATGGTGAGGATTTGGGTAAAGATTCTATTAAAGATGCTTTATATAAAATAACCAATCAATATATGTTCATGATAATTTTATCTGTAAGGCTATTACTACTATCTTTGTATCCACCAATGTTTGCCCCTATAATTAATTATGATGTCTTCATAGGGGGATTTACAATGATTTTTTTTAATTTAGTATTTTAATCAGTTTTTGGTTGTGAATGAGATACTTTAATCCAAACCTCCTTTTAGGCAATAAAACAATGGCTACAAATTAATAATTGAAAACAGGTTTAACACAAAAAGTATTGTATATGTTGCATCCATCTGTCATGTCTCCTAGATATTTGGACCTATAGGAAGGTATGTTGTGTGAGCAAAGCACGTCTGAGAGTGAAGCAGCATGCCAGGCCTGCCCCAGGCCTGAGCCAGGTCTGCCCCAGGTCTGCTGCATATATATTATGGCTTCCAGCTTAGCACGTTTTATGGGATTCTTCTCTGAAAACTAGTGGGTCTCGGATTCTGGTGACTTCTTTGGGGTTCTTTTCTTCTGTTAGTTTGTCTTTTACAACTTTGAGGTCCATTTTTGTTTTGTCTTACTACATTTTACAACTTAATAGAATGCTGAGAAAAAGAAATTATGTTGTAATCTGAGAGACTCCTTGGGTGATTGAATAATTGTGGATCTTAGATTTAAAATACTTTTACTGCTGTAAATACTCTACTGTGATTTGGAGAGATTATTATTTGCTTGGACTTTTCTGTGGCCAAGATAGATGTTATCTGACTTCAGTGAGAAACCAGGTGATGGAAAACATAGGGTATTCAATTTTCACATTGTAGAGGGGACTTTATTTCTCAGGTGGCTATGATGTTACAGATACAGGTTCAAATACCTCAGAAAACTCCTTGGAGAATTTTAGGAATTGGTGCTTTCTGAACACAATTTCACTGCCATTTAGACCCAATGTTTAACCCAAATATATTTTTCTACCCTTGTCAGTGTTTGACAGAGTCAGACACTGGAAATATTGCAAATGGCATTAGATTCTTCTTCTTTTGGTACTTACAATATTTTATTTTAAAAATAATGTTATGAATCTCAAAAGGAGATGCGTCTCTGTTTCCACTAGGGTCTATTCTCATCACTGAGACATAAAGATGAACACCTATTTCAGCTGTCAAGTAGAGCTTTCATTTCAGCTTGAAATTCTCCACATGGTAATTCTTGGACAATTTCCCCGAAGGCACTAGGTCTGGAAAGGAAGTTTTCAATTCTTAAGAAGAATCTGAATTCCAACAATGTCACGACTGTCAAGAGGAAGGCTGGACAAATAGACTGGGTATAGATACCTTTACATTTCATAGTCACCTTAAGTATGTTTCAAAAATGTTGTTTCATTAATCTTTTTCTTTTTTCATCTGCATGGAGGAATAAAAACTGTGTATTTAATAATTACAATCAGCTGATGTTTCTTCTGCTGCTAGTTAACTCCAAGTTAGTTACTAAAATCTAAATATCTGCAATCAGCAAATAATGTATGTGTAAAACATCATATTAAAATGCTATCATTATTCTCACTAGGTAGGTACAAATATTTAACAAATTTATTAGATTCTGACTTAAGTTTTGGTTGCATGTCAGATTGTTAATCTATCTTTTAACATCTGAAATTGATGGATTGTCATTTTAGTTTGACTGAATAAATGATTACCTTAATTTGTACTTCCTTCATATTAATTTCATTAAAAATACATATATATTTGGGATATTTTCTAAATTCTTTCATATTGTAAGAAAATGTGCTAAATTAGCAAGGTTATTTTTTTAATTTATAGCAACTTATATTTTGATCTAGCAAGAACTGAGTTCAGCTCTTGAAACACCACAATGAATTGGTAAACAGAAACTCTTAAGATAACTAAAGAGATGGTCAACCCTGGCATGGCCATAGATATAAGTACAATGTTAGAGTTGCTGAGAGATTCTTGGAAAGGAGATACTGAATGAGAATGATTTGGAATTAAGAATGGAGGTTTTCAGAGAGAAGGTGGTAAGGCTTAATGTGACATGGACTTGGGCAGTGGAATAATGCCTCTGAAGGGGACACTAAATGCCAGAGTGGATGAAGCAGCATTATAGGTACAGAGAGTGACAATACTTGAATGACATTATCTGAAGTGTTACAACAATAATAACAAAGAGTAAGAGGTAAGACGTCTGGACCAAGCTCTTAGAGTGAGAGAGTAACAGCTGGGGGAACAGTATGGACAAGAGGAACATGCACAAGGCATTATTAGAATCCAGTAGACTTGGGAATTTACATCTAACTTATTGGTTTATGGTGAAAACTTTCAAACATTTGTCCCTGCTTTTCAAAATGAGCATCACTTTGTTCTCCGTATCATCCTACAGCATGATGTCACACTACAACTTCTCACTCTTAGGTGTAACTTAGTACCCATTGATCAACTATCTCTATCCTTTTCTATCAGTAACTACCAACAGCCACCAATTTCTCATTCTACTTTCGGTTTCTATGAAAACAATTCTTTGGCATTATGCATTAGTGAAGTTACAAATTCTGCCATCTTTGTTTGTCTAATTTGACTCTATTTTCATTAGTCCTAGACAAGTTGGTACAGTGACTTGATTTTATTCCTTATATGACATAATAGTAGACTTATACGTATGTGGGGTGCAATATTTCTCTAATCAATTCATCAGTTTATAAATCTGGGTTGTTTCCACTTCTTGATATTGAGGAAAGATATTGAGCATAGAAGAAGATACTCTCTTCAACTGACTGATTTCATTGTTCCTCATATGTATTCATTAATGAGACAGCTGATCCTATGATCATTCTGTGTTAATTTTTGTGGAACTCCCACACTATTACCATAGTTATGCTAATTTATATTCCTATTAGTAGCATGACAAGTTCCTATTTTTCTTGTCAGGAATTATCATTTCTCTTTTGTAATACCCATTCTCGATATTTTGTTATGGTTTTATGTAGGTATTGGAAGTTTCCTTAAATAAAATTTTCTTGTCTATTTTTACTTTTGTTACTTCACCTCTTTCACTTTTCTTGAAGATTACTGAATATCCATAGATTTTTCTATAGAAATGTTTTATTGCAAACTTGCCTTGTTTCTTCATTTTCCTGAGGGTGGAACTGAAGAGCAATAGTATTAAGAATTACATAACTTCAACTAGTAATACGACAACTACAGCTACTGCTGGGCCACAGTAGTTTTGGTTACTCTTACATAATCTATACTAATCAAGATCTTGTAGAAAGTGGTTTTGATAGAAATGGTATGGTTTTATAGATTGTCTAGTGATAATGAAAAATTCAGGAATCTATTTTAGTGAATTACCTAAGATGAGTAATTAAAGAGACATGTTTTGCACTAAATTGTTATTCTAATTTCACTCTAATGTCCCTCAGAAGAATTAATTCTTAAGAGCAAATGTTTTTCATCTGATGAATTCTAGAAGCCAAAAGTTGTTAGAGATATAGCATATTCTATATTGTCTGCATTTTGACTTCTTAATCATTTTACTTGGCATGTTCAATTTCTATTGTTCTTGCTATGGACCAGCAGGCCATCTTTAATGACATGTTCCTGAGAGAGAGTTGACCAGGGAATGAGAAGATAGAAAGCTGAGGTCATGAGGTCTTGCACAAGCTGTGACTTATTCCAAGCAAGTTTATTAATAAATACATCATTTTAGTTAGCAGTGAGGAAATGGCCAAGGTCAGCATAGGGCAAAACCAGAAAGTGTTGCCAAAGATAACACAGGATCCCTAAGACATAGCTGCCTTAGAGCTAATTACCACAGCCTTTCAGGGGAGAAAGTCAGTTCCCAGGAACTGAAACCCTTCAAGGCCTAGACTCCAGCCCCAGACTGGACCTTGTGAAGACTGCTCCTTTACAAGGACACAGAACTAGTGTTCCTTATGTCCTTTCCTGGGGCTCTGAGAAAGCCTTGGATCTGTCTAGCTCACAAAAATGATAGTCAGGCAGTGAGGAGGTGAAGCAGAATGTAACTCCCCTCCCTTCCTCTCATTCATTTTATTTTCATCACGATCTCTTCATAGTCTTCAGAATAATAAACAAAAGCCACAGTTGATTCAAGAGCACATACAGTACTTGGCTGTGCTGAAAAAGAAGCCAGAAAATCTTAGAGGGACAAGTATTGGTGTTAAGCGCAAATGTCATGAGATGAAGTAGTAATCTGAATCTTGGCTCACTAATTTAACAAATGTATGTTAATTGAATCAACTTCTTTGTGTGCAACTTTCCTGATTGACAAATTGGTGATGTACATTTATTTAATCCTACTCACACTATACTTGTCTCATAAACTTAACGTGTAAGTCATGGATCTAAAATACCTAGGACTTTTACTGTATAACTAATGTTAGCTTCTGTATTTAGTGTCATGTAAGAATTTAGTTTTATATGCTTCCCATTAATGTAATCATATCTTGATAGTGACCTCTATTCAGACCAAAAGTATTAGAGGTTTTACTTCATTTTTTTATGCATTCCTTTGTGTGAACCTACAACTTTAGTCTTTAATTCTCTCTTTTAAAAAGGATGAGAGGGTAATATTAATTTCCTATGATTATCACAAGGAATAAATGACTTCTGCCTTAGTGCATACTTTCATCCATAAGCAGTTAGTCAGTCAAACATAATGGAAGTTGCTATTATTCCAAGCATTATTTCAGTATTTCTCAAGAGAGAAAATATCTAGAAATTTCCAGTGGTTAAACTTATGCTTTTTCACTTGTCATAGGACATTTACCTGCTTGCTGTTGAGTGAGTTAACAAGCTAGGGACCCCTACAGTCAAGAAGTACAAGATGAATTTTTGGCAAATGCATTGAACTATGCTGCCAAAAATTAATTTTGAATCCTGCAGGTATGATAATGATAAAATAGATGAGTCTAGAAACCAATTCCCATATGCAATTGAAATGTCATCACTATGAATTTTGAGGGAAAAGAAGACCCATGGTTTGGCTTATGTATTTTAAAATATTCTCATATATATGTTCAATATATACATATACATGTAGTAATTTTAAAAATGAGACGAGAGTAAACTTCTAATTGAGAAGTAAAGAACAAAACAAACATCACTAGAATCTGTTTTATTCAACTTTTTTATACAATTCTTTCTTTTGACTATGTCATTTATTTACACTTTGGCTTATTCATCCTTCCACATTCATTGAGAATTTCCTCTGTGGAAGGCACTCAGAGTTGTGGGTATGTACTAGTTCTTGAGGATAACATAATTGAATAAAAGAAATTGACATTAATAAGCTACATAAATAATTGCTAAAGTTTAATGTGGGCAGTCTTAAAAAGACAGGCCTGACTAGGAATAAGGACTGTGGAAAGAGGAATTATAGAATGAATTTAAATCAGTAGTACGGATTTTCCCTATAGTCATTTAGAGCAAGCACGTACAGAAACAGTGCCGAGTCATCTTATTTTTAAAAATTAATTGGTGGCCCATCTCCTCCTTGTCTGCTCTTTTCCAGTTAAAACAGTCAAAGTAAGTATGGGTTAGAATGTGAATGACTGTGTGGATGTTGAAATATAAACTACTTCATGGTATATAATATTGATTTCTATATAATTTCCCCCTTTACTAAAAATAGATTTTTTTCTCATGCAATATATCCCATTTACAGTTTTCCCTTTCTCTATTCCTCACATTTCCCCCCAAATCCCTTCCCATTTGGATCTATTACCATCTCTCTCTCTCATTAGAAAAGGACATGCTATCTGGGTGGTGGTGGCATATACTTTAATTCCAGTACTTGGGAGTCAGGTGAATCCTGAGTTCAAGCCCAGCCTTTACATCTGAGCAAGTGCCAGGACAGTTAGGGTACACAGAGATATCCTGTTTCAAACAAACAAACAAACAAACAAACAAACAAAAAAACGGTGTGTGTGTGTGTGTGTGTGTGTGTGTAATAACTGGTGTGGTTTTCTATATTTCTTCCTATCTTCTTCAGCAGGAAGCTTCTCTGATGATGGCTATGAGTATAGCAGAATATCATTAGGTCATTTTATTGTTACTTGTTTTAGTTGCAGACCAATAGTATTTGATTTTACCTTAGTTTCCTGGGCTTGCTAGTCTCTGTTCCTTGGTCATCCAAGCAGTGTTGGATTTGGGTTCCATCTCATGGAATGGGCCTTAGGTCAAACCAGACATTGATTGGTTATTGCCACAAACTTAGTGTCACCATAAGTGGCAGGCAGGACAGAGTGTAGATCAGAGGATTTGTGCCTAGGTTGATGAATACACTTCTTCTTTTTTTTTTAGACTATAGTATACTTTCCTGCACCAAAGACACTAGAACACAGGATGCAGGTTGTATATATACCAGCTCAACCTTTCCATGTTTAATGAATTGTCTGGGTGTTATCTTCAGGAAAACTACTTTGAGATTTCATCTTACACCTGTCAAAGTGGCTAAGATCAATTACACAAGTGACAGCTCATGCTGATAAGGATATAGAAAAAAGGGTAACACTCATCCATTACTGGTGGGAGTGCAAACTTGTACAACCAATAGGAAAACCAGTGTGGTAATTCCTCAGAAAAAAATGGGAATTGGACAGCCCAAGATCCAGTTGTACCACTCTTGGACATACATCCAAAGTATGTTTACTTCTACAACAAGGACACTTGCTTAACCATGTTCATTGCTGCTCTAGTTCTAATAGCCAGAAATTGGAAACAAGCTACATGTCCATCAACAGAAGAATGAATAAAGGAAACATGGTATATTTGTACAATGGAATATTACTCAGTTGCTAAAACAATGACATCATAAGATTTGCAGATAAATGGATAGAACTAGAAAAATAAATAATCCTAAAGTGAAGTAACCCAGACTGAAAATGATAAATACGGTATGTATTTGCTAATATGTAAATATTAACCATTAAGAAAATAATAACCAAGCCTCAACCCATAGACCCAGAAGGTTAGGTATAGAGGAAGGGGGTCACATGGATCTCCCTAGGTGAGGGAATTAGAATAGATTTTATGTGTGGATTGGAATATAGGATCATGTGGAGAGGGAGAGGGAATGCCAGGAGAGACAGCTCAAATTGAGGAGCATTTAAGGTGTAGTATAGAAACCTAGTGCAGTAGAAACTTCTTAAAACATATAAGGGTGATCCTAATAAAATCTCCAAATAATGGTGAGACAGAGTCCCAACTGGCCATCTCTTGTTACCAAATAGAGCTTCCAGTACCATACTGTATTCTATCCAATTGAGTTGATAGCCAAAGGATTCCCATGGAAATTTCCAAACAAGTCAGGCTTCTCAAGACAATAGGTAACTCACCACATATTGCTTTATAGTTAAAAAAAATAGTTTTAGCCTAAGTTGATTTATATATGTTTTCTCTGGAAAAATAAGCTCTAGAAACAATTTACATTAATCAAAAATTGACCACTTTATCAAAGTATTTTGATACAGTATAGGGTTCAAACCAGTTTGTCACATTCATTTTCTGTTTGGATTCTATCAAAGAGTAGAGAAAGTAGTCCTAGAAAAGAAAGGTGTTGAAGGAATTTTTAAGAAAGTTGGTACAAGGTAAGAATGTTTCATGCCTTTCTGGAGGCTATTAAGAATAATGTAATGTAACCAAGAACTCTAGAGACATGAATCTACTGCTGTCTAGATGCTGTACGGGATAAAAATGACAGCCCCCCTCATAACCCTCATAAAAAGGATTGTGGCATTTATGGGCAGCTTTGAGCAAGCATAGAATTTGGGTCAGGGTGTCTATGTTGAGCCTGGTATAACACCTTACAAACCAACCAAACACAAAATCTAAAGTAAAAATGACTTAAAATGTTACACTCTGTAGTATAAACTTTAGGCTCCAAAAAGGCAGGCTTCCATGCCAGCCATAGCAACTCACACTTGTATAACTTTGGAGTTTATTAGTCTTGTTTACTCCTATATCAGTTGTGACTCTTTATAAACATTTCATAAAATTATTGTGAGAAGAAAATTAATGTGTGTAACATGTCTCATATAATGCCTGATACATGGAAGGAGCTTAATGAACTCTGGTTATCTTGCTTTTCATATTATGAATTATGTATTCCACTAGCAGAGTCTGACTTGTAATTTGCTCAACATGTTCTTTTTGTTTTTTCAAGTCTATTAATTAGAATTTTTTTTTTATGATGAAGATACAGGGAGCAGTGTATATAGGATATACATAGTTACCCATGAATAGGCATATTTTGATTATGTTTAGTGCTTGTGTGTTACGGCAAAGCCCTATAGGCACTGGGTAAAATATATCAAAACTTTTTACTTATCCATATATGTAAAATCGCTATTTTGGAAATACTTTTCCTAAATCTTTCTCATTCAAAATATAACATATTTGCCAACTCTGAGAATAGTGGCATAGAGAGTCCATCAGCATTTCAAGATAACTGGAATAGCTGAAATTACATTTATTTTATATATGAGTTATCACATTTTCTTACATTTTACAAGAATTATTAAGTTGTTTTATAGGGAATATAAATTTCCTTTTCACAGGTATTTTTCGAGTTCTAATTATGTATTTTCTGGTAATGCCTGTTGGTGATAGACTTCTAAGAGAGCAGGTTAAAGATACCATGGTTGGGCACCCACACAGTGGGACCTGGACCTATCCTTAGTGCATGAGCTGGCTGTTTGGAACCTTGGGCTTACACAGGGACACTTTGCTCAGCCTGGAAGGAGGGTACTGGATCTGCCTGTACTGAGTCCACCAGGTTGAATTGAATTCCCAGGGGAGTCTTGGCCCTGGAGGAGATGGGAATGGAGGGAGGGGCTGGAGGGAAGGTGGGGACGGGGTGGGAGGGGAACCCATGGCTGATGTGTAAAATTGTAACACAAATATAATAAATAAAAAAGGAGAAAAAAAAGATACCATGGTTGTTGGAAAGAAAATGGCCCCAATGAGAATGGCACTATTAGGAAATATGGCCTTGTTGGAGTGGGTGTGATCACTGTGGAGGTGGGCTTTGAGGTCTCATATATGCTCAAGCTACTCTCATTGGCCCAAACCACTTTCTGTTGCCTGCTGATTAGGATGTAGGAATCTCAGCTCCTTTTCTAGCACCATGATTGCGTGCCCACTGCCATATCCCACCTTGATGTTAACCTGTGTAAGCAAGCCACCCCAACTGAATGTTTTGCTTTATAAGGGTTGTCATGGTCATGGTGTCTCTTCACAACAATAGAAACCTTAACTAAAACTGGTACCGTCTTTTATCTATCACCACTTGTTCTTGGCTCAGTTTCTTCACAGGGAAAATAACAAAGAGGAAAAAGGTAAACAGAATTTCCTTGGTGCTTGCCCTCAACCCAAACACAGAACATATCTATCATAGCAGCATTGTTTTTGGTGGCAAAACAAACAACCCTGTTTCTATACCAAAATTAGAAAGAGGACTGTAAGACGAATCTTAAAAGGTATTATCAAAAACAAACAAACAAACAAACAAACAAACAAAAAATAAACAAACAAAAAAAAAAAACCTGGAGTCAGATATTAGGGTAAAAACTGAAAGATTAGGGAAGCAGAAAGAAGCCAGCCTGGTTCTTATCACTAGAAATCCTCAGGTTAGAGAGAGACCTATTTCCTGTATTCCCATGCTTATATGCCTTTCTGTCCCTGCCCTCTTACTTTCTCTCTATGCCCAGGTACATCCCTTCCTCTCTCTGCCCAGCTCTGTAATTTCCTGTCTGTCTGTACAGACCTCCAGACTTTTATGGTTAACTAGTGCTGAAAATAAAGGCATGTGCTACCATGTCTGGTTCTGTTCCCAGTGTGGCCTTGACCTCACAGAGATCTGGATGAATCTCTGCCTCCTGAATGCTAGGATTAAAGGCATATGCTACCATTGCCTGGCCTCTATGTTTAATATAGTGGCTGGCTTTTTCCTCTGATCCTCAGATAAGCTTTATTGAGATACACAAATAAAGTATCACCACGGAGGACAACTTAATGCAGTTAGTTGTCCAGTTTCCATGCTATGGAGTCAGATCTGTATTTTAATTCTTGTTTCATATTATTAAAGTATATAGCACACTAATTTCAAAAACAAGTATTTCCAGCAAAGACTTCCTATGTCATAGCTATGACACAATTTAGAGAGATAAAGGTGAAAAAGAACTCCATGTGGTTGTTGTTGTGTTTTTTTTTTTTTTTATTATTTTTTAAATTTTGTGCTTCAGAATCATAGCACAGAAGGTCCAGCCTAGGGCTGAAAAATTTGAGCATCTTAATATTACACTCAGTTTTCATACAAGTGGTCTGTGGATGATTATCCACAATATCATAATATCACAAATTATCATAATAGTGGGAGGGCCTGGGCAGACGGCGCTATCCTTAAGAGCATACACTGCTATTTCAGAGTATCCTAGTTAATTCCCAACACCCAGTTCACACTATGTAGAACCATCTGTAACTCCAAATCCAGGGGAATAAGATGGCCCTGGGCTGTTTGTTAGGGCACTTATGTATACACACACACACACACACACACACACACACACACACACACACACACACACAGTTAGATAGATCTTTTAAATAATGGACAAAATGATCATTTTTCAATCTGGATTATAAACATTGTGTATCTGACTTAATGTATCTATCATGACAAGTCATAAAAGAACAGTTTTTGTTTTGTATTTTGTTTTTGATAACATCAAAACTATGAAGATTTGTTATACTCAACAATAGTCAGTATCCACAGAAGGAAGGACAGAAACTATAGTTTAGAGTGCCTAAGAGCATTGGCTAAGTAAATCATAAACCAATGTTTTCTGAATTATCTTCTCATTTAATATTTTAAAAAAGCAAACACTTTTTGCTTTGTGATCATTTTTAAATCTGTATCATGTACACTATGGATCTGATTTAATGCATATCTCCTGATGACTTTTAGAATGATTGCCATAAATTTATTGAGAGGTTAGTTAATTGCTATTTTGACTTCACAAGTGACATTACAAATATTGCCTGTTACTCTTAGGAACATTTTACTCAGAAGGAAGCTAGGAAACACATACACAGAGCAACTTGTTGTCTAAAGTCATGCAGGAGAAATGCCTGAGTTAAGCTCTGAATGTATTTCAGGGTGCCTAGCATTAATACTATGCTAATTCATTAGGATTAAAATCTTCCTTCCTTGTTCCTTCCATCATGTGTCTACCAAGCCAAGTTTTGTAATCATTCTGGTCTATAGTCTAGAATTTTTATAATGGATCTCCTAATAATGTCATCATAACATTTTGTGCCTACAATAGACTATAAAACACATTCTTGTGTCTGATGGCACATGCTGTCTTTGTAAGAATATAGGTCAAATTTTGAGGAATGGAAGGCAGGCAATATTCCCTCTGCTTTAGTTAGACTTGAGTTAATAGTGTGCCTTCTTGAACTCTTTCCTATTTCCTTGTATCTTCTGCATACCCTGAGTAGCCCTCTTCCAGGTCATGGCCCCTTCAACAGCTATACTTATGATATTACTTTCCTACTTAAAACTTCCAGAGGTCAAATCTACCCTTTTGCTGATTCTCTATAGATAGTAGATAACTTTGCCAAAGTTTCTGATATTTAATTGATCAAAGCAATAAAAATAAACATTTGAACAGTAATACTTTCACTTAATTTGTGTCTTTAGAAAGGAAGAATTGCAAATAAAAAAAGTAGACAGGAACATTTTAGTAAGGGATCTTTTTAGAAAGGAGTTTATCTTATTTTATATTTAGATATGTTTTTAATTAAAATGAAATAGCATCACTTTTACCCTTCTTTATTCTCCCTCCAGTCAATTTTAGGTACAGTGCCTCTAACCCTTCCCACCCATAAAGTTAATGACTTCTTTGTTTTTATTATTATTGTTACTCAACAGGGGTTCTACGACTTTAGTTAGGGTTACTATTGCTATGATAAAATACCATGACCAAAAGCAACTTGGGGAGAAAAGAGTTTATTTTGCTTACACATCCTGTATCACAGTCCATTGAGGGAAACCAAGGCAGAACTCAAACCTAACACAACCAAGAGGCCTTGGAGGGGTACAGCTCCTCATGGCTTGTTCCACTTGCTTTTTTACAGAGCCCTTCCCAGGGACGGCATCACTCAAAATGGGCTAGGCCCTCCCTCCATCAATCACTAATTAAGAAAATGCCCCAGAGGCTTGCTTACAACCCAAAATTGCAGAGGCATTTTCTCCATTGTGACTCCCTCCTCTTTGCTAACTCTAGCTGGAGTTAAATTGACATAAAATTATCCAGCACTGGATCTTATTAGCAGTACCAAAAAAGAAAATTGAAACAAGTTACATTGCTCCAAAATGTCTTATTTCCCTTATCTCAGTATGTACACCAGTTTCTTAGAATTAAAGGAAGTATTTTGAGTTGACTGTAATGGCAGTTCAATCTCATGTAACATTTATTTTATCTAGAAGTTCAGAGTTGTTTGGGTTTTTTGGTTTGTTTCTATCAGTTTGTGGAATATGGTCCAGGATTCCTCTGGACTACGTTTAATTTACTTTAAAAATAATATAAGGAAAATTGACCATAAAGAGAAAATAAACATAATTTCTACAGTTGTTTTCCTTTTGCAGAATTTAACAATTTTAAATTACAATCAGGACTATTTTTTAAGTTAAGAAGGTATTTCC
Source organism: Onychomys torridus (assembly GCF_903995425.1). Classification (NCBI taxonomy): domain Eukaryota; kingdom Metazoa; phylum Chordata; class Mammalia; order Rodentia; family Cricetidae; genus Onychomys; species Onychomys torridus. The sequence continues at coordinate 58,652,998 of NC_050444.1, read as the reverse complement.
AACACTAAAGATGCAAGTTTAAATGATGCACTTAAATTATGAGAATTTATTGATACCACAGTCTAGTTTGAATGTAATAAAATGAAAGCATATGTTTCATTAAATAAATGTCAATGAAAAACTTTTCAGAATGATGAAATCTGTTACCCTCACATTTTTTGTGTGTCCAAAAATACCTTTCTTTCAGCCCTTCCTCATTCCTCACAACTCAACTGGAATACTGATGTTGAGATATAATGTATATTAGGACAAGGTTAAATTTTAGTAATATGTGAAAAATTATAAAATATGAGCCAGAGAAAGAATGCATGAAGAGTAATGATACTGACGTACCCATCAAGAATGCCAGAACTTGGTGATTTTTATGTAAAATAAAATCTTATTCAAAGGTACATATATTTTAAATATGATCTACCATCTGTACCAGTAAGTGAAAACATAGTGCATACCTGTATAACATGTAAGCCAAATATCTCTTTGTTGACTCACTTTATTCAATTTTCATATCTAATTTTTGTGGAGACAAAGGAAGCAGAATTCTTTCAGACTGCCATTACTTTATGGTCAAAATTGCACACGTGTCTTTGGTAATATGGAAAGTGCCATGCTTAAGAAGATACCCTCTGTCTGTGTTGTAGAAGTCGGTTACTGAAAAACTGAATATGACTCGTCTAGTTTTTTATTGCCAAAAAAAAAAAAAAAAAAAGATTTTTTTAGAGGAACAACTGTTGTAAAAAATCTAAGACATGTAAGAGTTATTATGGCCCTTGAGTATGTGACTCAATAGAAGCTTTCATAGTTATTGGCATCTTCAGTAGCAATGCTAGGCTATTCAATTTTAAAACATTAGAACCTCAGATAGCCACAGTAGAGGCATTGTGATATTCAACTTGTCACACAATGTGTTGAGTAGTTGGCAAACACTCTGAAGAATCAATTTCAGAGTGACTCTCAATAGCAAACATGGATACCAACAGCACTAACAACAATTTGCCTCTCTATGTATCCTCTAGTTTGACCACAAGTTGGCAGCTGTTTTCTGTGAAGGATTATATTGTTAATACTTTCAGGTATTAGGGCATATCCTTTGCCTAAACAGTAAAACTCATTTTCACATGTGGGTTTAAATTTCATTTGCCACTCAATATTCTTTAATTGCTTTCTATCCTTTAAGTCTTATAAGAGTTGTGTCTGTAGTGAAGCATTATTTGCTGGACATAACAGGATCTTTGATTGCACATATGAACTCATATCAGCTCTTCCTGCATGTACAAGACCTGCACAACACATCAAAACCCCAGCATTGATTGGGTAGGATGGGGGTCCTAATCCTAGTTAAGAAGCTAGTGACAATTGGTGACAGCAAGGGAAGACATTGTAAGTTTACTTTAGAAATGTGGGCACTGATATGGTATGCATGCTCCAGTGGATATGCACACACTCATGCTCTTATGGGCAGCTGATGTAGACTCATCAGGTTTAAAATGAAAAGGAGAGCACATTAAATTGCTGGTGTGGCAGGGAAAGAGTTGAGCAAACAATGGTGAGATGGAATGTCAAAAATCATTATGTGTTTGCATGGAATTACTGTTAATACTAGTGTCAAAGTATCTGTGCCATTCTTGGTCTTAAAATACAAGTAACTGGTACTACATAATAAATTTCCACAACTGCATCATGTGTTAACAAGAACTTTTTATTTTACTGTCATTTTTATTCTCTTTATGGCCAACTTTGCCTTCAGTTTAACCTAAGTACTTCTGGATTCACTATGCTTTTTTGCATTCAAAGAAATGTTTTAGTACAGTAAATTTTCCTCTTCACTCAAATGTTTAGTGTATTGCCATTTTTATGACTCAGGAATGTTAACTGTTACTTCTAGGATGCTGCTATAATCTCCCCAAACTGCATAGCTTCAATGCTTATGATTCAAAACACACTGTGTAACCTTATAGAACCTACTTGGCAAAGTTGAGTACTTCTCAAATCTCTCCTTGCGATCTTTAAGAATTGGACATTCTTTAATCTATGGGCATAACAACATGTCACTGAGATTCAGCTCATCTTTCAACCCATGTCAGAGAGACTTTTATTTGAAATAAGTAATTAGCACAGAGACTAATAACTTATTGGTATGCAAATAACAAGACTATAAATCTCAGCCCTAAATGACACATCTATATCATACCTCTCCCTGCCAAAGACAGAGAGATCTGTGTGGAAAAGAAGGTAGGAAGAGTTTAAGAACCATACAAGGTTAATTACGACAGGAAACCATGTTATCTGGAAAGATCAGGGGCAGTTGCACATAAGAACACACAGACAGTTGAGACAGCATTCACAAGCCCTGTACAAGCTCAAGCTAGACCAAATCCCAGATTGAGAGTAGATGTGAGTATGAACAAGTCTCAGCCCTTGCTAAGGAGATGTAGGCATAGATAGTTGCTTGAATGGGTGAGTTGGCTTTTTTAAAAAGTATACATTCCCAATGTCTACAACACTGTAGGGGAAATACACACATCCAAGAATATATGAACAGCATAAATTGGAACCAATGGGCATAAAAATGAATTTAAAGAAGACACAAAGTTAGCTAGGTAGAAAAAGGGGGTAGAACTTGGAACAGGTAGGGGAGTGGTGAATATGATCAAAACAGACTACACAAAATTCTCGAAGAACCATTGAAATAAGATGCAGCTATGCTTAATCCCAGCACTCGGGAGGCAGCGGCAGGTGGATCTCTGTGAGTTCAAGGCCAGCCTGGTCTCCAAAGTGAGTTCCAGGAAAGGTGCAAAGCTACACAAAGAAACCCTGTCTCGAAAAGAAAAACAAAAAAAAATAAAAATAAAAATAAAAGATGCAGTTATGCTACAATAACTCGATGCCGAAGTGCCACCTATCAGCCCACCACAATTTTCCAGGAGAAGTGCAAACTAGAAAGCCCACCTCAGGTCTGTCTTAGCTTTGCTTTAGATTTCTCCTTAACATATTTAACCCCCTATATCTTTTATTCTTTTTCACCTCATTATTTTCAACATAAGTGACTGTCACTTCAGAAATAATGAGTCCAAACCAACTACAATTAAGTAAAATACACATACAAAAAAAATCATTAGAGTCCTTACAGGGGATGATGCCAGACGATGGTATTTTTAATAATCTTCCTTTTCTTTCAAAGGAATTTACATTTATACAATGAAAACATTTTTGTTGGGGAAGGCAGCAATTAAATATGATATTCATCAAGTTTCAGTCATGAAATGAAGCTGGTGTCGAATTCAAAGGTCAGCTAAGTATACAGGCTTTGGAGCCATATAATGACAGAGCCTACACTGACCTATAACCCAGCTAGTTAAATAAGCTTCAACTTCCCTTAAGTTAGCATCAAAATGTGCATTGCTATCAGTGCTGAACATTGTCAAACATCATCAGCTTTCTTATTGTAAACATTTTTTTTTAAATTTTACTTCTCTCAGATTACCTATTAGAACAAGGAATGCAGGGAATATTCTGTCATTTTAAATCAGAAAAGAACATGCTGAGAGGCAAATCTAGTTAGTATGATTTGATTAAGGAATGGATATGTAACATATACTGAATTTGTGCATGTAAATGTTCCATAAATCACAGAACTTATGTGTTACATCCTCCTATTCGTCAGGACTCTCTAGAGGAACAGAACTAATAGAAAATACACACTTATATAAACACACACACACACACACACACACACACACACACACACACACACACCACAATTTATTAGACTGGCATACATGCTGTGGTCCAGATTGTCAAACATGACTGTCTTGTGACAGAAAGGCCAGGAATATAACAGCTCTTTATCCCATGAGGCAGGGTATTCCTGAAGTTTCAGTCTGGGGACCTGGAGTCCTAGGGGGTTCCCCTGGAGAACTACTGGTTTTATTTTACTTTGGAATTCTGAAGAACTTGGATTTAAAGTCAGCTGCAGCAACAGGATTTAACAATCCTGCTAGGGAGAGTGCTGGCAAGCAGGGAAAAAGGGGTTTCCTTCTTCCTTCTTCCTTCTTCCTTCTTCCTTCTTCTCCTTCTCCTTCTTCTCCTCCTTTTCCTTCCCCTTCCCCTTCCTCCTCTCCTCCTCCTCCTCCTCCTCCTCCTTCTCCTCCTTCTTTCTTTCTTTCTTTTTCTTTCTTTCTTTGTTTATTTATTTGGTTGGTTGGTTGGTTGGTTGGTTGGTTTTTTTTCGAGACAGGGTTTCTCTGTGTAGCTTTGTACCTTTTCTGTAACTTGCTTTGGAGACCAGGCTGGCCTTGAACTCACAGAGATCCACTCAGCTCTGCCTCCAGAGTGCTGGGATTAAAGGCATGTGCCACCACTGTTAATATTTTTATTTTATAACTAATTTTAAATGTACTGACACTGAAAGTTATAGCCAGATTTTGGAAGGCTCTTCCAGCTTTACATCACTCAGTTAAGAAAATCATCATTGGAGTGCCAATCACCAATCAGCTTATATTTTAGTTTACTCTGGGTATAGTCAAGCTGACAACCAAGATTAGCCTTCATCATTCTCTATCACTATCACAAATTCCTGCATGTTATACCTAGAAGTACCAGGTATATTCACATATTTATATGGCGTAATCATTTCTGAGGACTAGAACATTTTTGCTCATGACTAGAGAGAAAAGAAACATTTTTTGTGTGTGTATGTGTGCTCACACATGTGGAGTGTGACATCAAGTGTCTTCTCTTGTGCTCTACCTTAACTTTTGAGAAACAGTCTCTCATTAAACATGGAGGTTACCATTTTTCTAGACTGACTGGGTAGAAAGTTCCTGGATGTGTCTGTACTAGCTCCTCACTTTTTGCTATTATTGTAAACATGGACATGGCTTTTATGTAGGTGTTGGGATCCAAACTCAGGTCCTCAGGACCATACAGCAAGCACTCAATATACTGAGTTATTTCTTCAGACACTAAGTCTCTTAGGCTCATTGTTATTTCTGATCATATTGTTTGTCAAGTATTCACAATGCTTGTGCTACTTCAGAAGCATGAGTTTATGCTTCTATGATATCTGAAATGATACTGTATAATCACATTTAAGCATAACATAATTCAGAACGTGAGTCATGTTACAATTTCACTTTCTTTATGTTAGAATACAGCCCCTTCTTTACTTACAAGCAAGGGAGATGCAGGAAACCTACTGAAAATGGAGTAAAAATCCCTGTGTTTGGCAATGTACCAACACCTCCTAAAGTTCTGCTTTGGATAGAATGCTTTGCTTTGAAGTGAAATGAGGGTAACTGTGCATTGATATTTATGGGAGTTGGACGCTGCATGCAGAAATGCTGGGTGAACTGGAAGCTTCTGCAAGTAGGTATCATTGGAAGGTTTTTCATTATTTGAGCTGTACCTATATCCAGAACCATCAATAGAAATCAAATTGTATTAAGCAAGTAAAAAGAAGTTTTTGCTCTGCTCCTGTCTGCCTCATTCTAAGAATCAGGAAGTAATGGATTTGTAGATCATTTTAAGCAATAATGCTTGCTATTAGCAAGTTTATAAAACTATTAAACTGTAGCAGGCTACATTTTTCATGTTTAATTTCCTCAAACTATCAGCATGGTTCTGTTAATTCATAATTTGATTATGTGGCAAAAATGTATCCTCTTTCTCCTCCTACTGGATTTGCTTCTGAAAATATAGTCAGCTTTCCACTTTTAAGTGAGGAAATTCTTCTTGCCCTTAAGACTTAGAACTTCTTGAGATAAACCAAAATGGATGAAAAATATATATAGCTGTAGAGTTAATGAAATTTTATTATTTTCTTATGTATTTCCCAGTGACACATTATCCTTTTTCTCTTATGAATCATTGGATACTTGGACTCATGTCCTAAAATGTCTATGGAGATTAATTTTTCCTCCATCTGTAACTTGTGATACTTTTAGTATCCAGCCTTAGCTGGTCTTGTGCATTTACCTTTACATTACCTAAAAACATTGTCCAATTGGTAATTACTGAAAACCTTATTTATAGCTGCTTTTTGTACATATGGTTATTGGTGTGAAAAAATGTGCTAATATATTTCTTTTTTCTTTTTTTAAAATTTATTTTATAGTTTAATTCAGTTTAACATATCAGCCATGGATTCCCCAGTTCTCCCTCTCCAGGAGTCCAGTTGGTGAGAAAAAGGAGGGATTGTATGAGAAAGAATTGTTGAGACCATGATTCACAAAAGCACAGGGACAAATAGCCAAACTAGTGGAAACACATGAACTATGAACCAATAGCTAAGGCACCCCCAACTGGATCAGGCCCTCTGGATAATATATTTCTTATAGAAGCAATCCCCTACTTAATATATCTGAATGCCTTAATGTATATGTATACATAGTAGGGGGAAATTGCTTCAACTTATAAGGTGTTTCTGAATAGATTCACCTAACTTATAACCTATCCACAGTCATTAGATAGAATTATCATTTTAAATAGTTATCTTAGTCACCAATTTTAGCAGCAATTACAACAGAAGACTAGCTTCAACGGAGAGCTTTGGTATCAATGTGTTTCTTACAGATACTTTCTGAAACAAAGGCTGGCATTTATACTAACAATATTGTACATATAATTTCCTTTGAATATGTTCTAAGACTTGCCACTGCTATACAATGTTATTTAAAAGAGAAATAACTCAGGGGTAGAATGGTTATATAGTGTGTATGACATTCTGGGTTCTGTATCAAACACTGATGTCCAAAAGATCAGGAAAGGGATAATATAAGTAGAGGGCAATACACACTATTTTTGACCTATTTGTGAGCTCTTAAAATATTGCTTTACAGCAAATGGCCAGCATAAAGGACAAAGATAAATACAATCTCAGTGGTAAATGGAGATGCTAATTATGATAGCAACTAATAGATGTTAAGTGGTTTTTAATAGTTCACATTTTAAAGAAATGAAGTGGGAGGGGTCAGTCAGTTAATGAAGGAAAATACAGAAACATCTGTAAACTTCTTCGACCAAGGCTACTGTAAGAGACATTATATCATTACTGCAGATTTAATAAAATGTAGTTCTTTAAGAATGACTGTATGTGATGTTTCATAATCTCATGGCTAGGAGTGCTGTGCAGTGAAGGCGTGCACATTGTTACTCACCCTGAATCTCACTGCTCTAGACAGGAATGAGTTACCTCACCTGTGGTAATAACTCATTGAACTTGAGTGTTCTTCCCCCAATCCTATGATTATTTCCACCATCACTCTCCTTTGTCAAACAAACCCTATTCATCCTTCTACAAACTGTTGAGTTCTTTAGTGAATTTGGTCATGCTATCCCATATCACAGCAAGTTCTCATTTCTTTAGTTTCTATGTTTTAGAACAATAGACAATACCTAGGTATAAATTTCATTGCATTATCTTTATATTGAGGCTTTATAATTCCTCCTCACTTACCATCTCATAAACTTATCATATTAGAAATTAATAAAGTTACTGCATAATTTTTCTGTGGGGCAGAATCACTGTGTTTAATTAGGGTTGCTTACAGGACCATGAGTGAAGGGTTCTTTATAGTAGCATGGACAACTTACATACCTCTGTGAAATATTTCATAATCTAAACAAGACGGAACAAACTTTAACCATATTGATTATCCTAAAGTAGTGTAATTTAATCTTAATCTTGTGCTACTGTGTTAATTTATCTGAAATATCTTATTATTATAGTTTTAAGATATTATAATCACATTACAATTATTTAACATTACTTATTATACTTATATACTATTATAATTATGTTATTTTATCTTAATATACAATATATAAGTAATAACATATACAATAAGTAAATAACAAATAACTTATTATTTACGTGCACATGTAAATGTGCTTGTATGTACCATATTAAAGGTCATTTGTGGAAGTCAGAGGATAATTTGCCAGGAGTCAGTTCTTTCCTTACAACACTGAACTCAGATTGTCAGCATGCACATTTACACACTGAGCCATCTTGCTAAATGTTAGATAGTATCTTGGTTTAAACTTACCTATAAAATAAAAAATTATATAATCAAATTGAAGCAGAAAAATTTGTGGATATAATAGTACTTTATAGTGTTATTCTTAACTTATATTAAAATTAATTTAGGAATAAATATTAACTGTATATCTTGCCAAAAAAGGACCACTATATAGGCTGCTCTCTTTTGTGGGAAAATCTTGTTAATCTGGTCAAGTGAATAATTACAGAGTAGTTTTATTTTTTAATTTTCTATGAAATTGATTAATCAAAGAAAGTCAGTAGAATATAGTGGACACTTTATGCCAGTGATATGATCACAATAACATTTATATCATACTTTGAGAGTAAAGAAATAATGTTTCTACTATAGTATATCTATGTTTCAATGAGACATGTTGGGAACTAGCTTATAATTACATCTCTCTGTGGAACTGGATAGAACATATGATTTCTGCACTTTGTATTTCTACATTTTATTCTTTAAATAGTGCCACGGCACTGCACTTCTTCCATAGTCAATATTAGAAATTATTTTTGGCGTTTAAAAATTGATATTGCTATATATCCTGTCGTCTGACATTGTTTAGAATGCAATTGAGATTTGAGCTGTACAAATGGGTCTTCTTGAAGGACAAGGCATGTGAGTGTATGTCCCCGGCCACATAATGCTTCCTCTTGTGTCTTCACTCACGCTGTTGTCACAGGATGTATTGTGTCATGGGGCATTTTATAGAATTCTATCATCTACCTATTTTTATTCAGACTTAGTCTACCTTCATTTACTGAATGAAATTAAAAATGTGTCAGTTGGTGAAAATGAAAAACATGGCAATAAAGAAAAAGAGATTCTAATTAAACTGATGTGTGTCTTGTCTTTCTTAGACATTTGTATGCTGATGTTGTCCCCTGTTTCCGCAGTCACTATATGTCACTCACATTTCCTGGCTTCTGTACAGCTTTACATTGTCAGACTTTCATTAGTCACCTTGGTAAGAAATACCATTCAAAAATGAGCACACGTTTGTTATCATTCTAGATTTTATTTTATATACATCTTTGCTTTGATGTGTTTTGGGTTTATGAATAAGAATATTGCATGTGAAACAACTTGGAGGATATTATCTTAGATATCTGAATAGCCAATTTTTATTGAAATTATCATCAGAAAAGAATATTTAGAGTCAAAATTTTAATCAGACCAATCTATTAGATGGATGATATTGCTGTCACATATAATTTTAATTACATATTTATTACAGCCATTAATCATGCTATGGTAATTACTTTATATAACATTGAATTATGGGACCTGCAAATCATGTTAAAACTTGAGCCACAGACCTATGAGGGATTTACAAACTGCACAGTTAAAATACCCTATGTCAGATATTCTGATGGAATTTTGGAACTTGTTGCTGAATTTTTATACTTGTCACAGACAGGATTTTGTACCTTTCTTTTGCTTTCCAAATCATGGTGATTTTAAGACTACATGTAAGTCTATTAATATATTAAAATAGCTTATTTTTCTGTCTCTGCCATGAATTTATATCATGATTACTGATGCCATTGTCTGTCATCTCCAAGATAATGATTTGTTTTAGAGGACACTGTTTTGTAATTGTTATGAAATCTTGGATTGTGCCTACACATTTAAGATGCCATAGTATTTCATCTCTAGGTTTCATTTAATTTTGTGAAAAATGTTGGAACTTGGGGTTTTGCTGTTTGTTGGTATCCAGAGGACAGAGCATAGGTAAATTCAGAGTGTTATTTTGCTTTTGTTCTTGATGTGACCAATAAATGCTGAGCACCTTGTTTTTGAAAAGCCTTTGCTTATTAAAAACCTAGAGCTTGATAATTGGGTTAGACCAGCTTCCAACAGAGCTTGGGGTATGCCTGCCTCTGTTCTCCCCATCATCAATGTTGGGATTAGAGGCAGGGCTCAATGGCAGGCTTTCACATGTATCCTGAGGGCCAAGCTCAGGTCCTCCTGGCTGTACAAGACAAGCATTTTACCAAATGAGCAGTCTTCACTACTTCACTTCTTTTTGAAGAAGCCAAGAACCGCCTTGAATTTATGATATTCCTGTTTCCATCTCTTGACTAATGGAATTATAGATACATACTTCTATGTCCAGGTATTTTTGTTTGTTTCCTTATATTATTTTATTATGCTTATCTCTGATAACTGTTGACAGATAAATGTCCAGTTGGTAAGATATAATTTTTTGTACCGCAGATATGACAGCAAAATTTTTTCTGGCATGACTGGTAGAGTGTTCCTTGGCTCTTTAACAGCATTCTACTAAGAAAGCTGTGAGCTTTTTCAGAGTTTGGGGTTGGAAACCCTTTCTGGACTCCCTTATATGATATGTTTTTGGCTGGCTATGGGCTGGACCTAGAAATTTTGCATATGGTTCAATCTGATATTTGAAATGCATTTAACATTTTTCTGAGAACAGGAAGTCATATCAATAATTTTTGGTGGATGTTTAACTATCTTGAAGTTTAGGGATGTTGCAAACTGGAAATTTTGAGTCAACTTTGTAGATATATGCATGAGTTTAAAAGTGGTTTCAAAAATCCTTGGGTAAGAAATAAAGGCCTTTGGGATCCTGATGTGGTGGCATAATGCTTATAATTGGGAGATACAGGCAGGAGGGTCTGGAGTTCAAAGCTAGCCTGGATTATACAGTGAAATTTTGCCCCAGAATTCTATTGTTACTACCCAAAACACTAAAGGACCTTTGGTTCAATAGCCTTAAGAAGAGGCTAACATGAAACCCAAAACTATAATGTACACATAATTTTTAAATACTTATTAGATGTTGATTTCACGATAATTCTTTCAGTCTGGGTACGTAGAGAAGTGCCAAAAATTACTGGAAAGCCTCATGAAAATTTAATTCTACATTAGTACTATTGGTCCAAGACATTTTATTAAGAAATATTTGTATTCTACCTTTAATATGCACTTATAGAACAAAAATAAAGTTAGATATAATTCTCAGTATTAGGAGATAATTCAATTATGAGTTATAAGTTAATATATAAATATGTTTATGATTTGATTTAACAATCTATAATTTGTATGTTATAAACTTACTATATATTATCAATATCTTTTAATGGAAACATGAACTTGTATATATACTAAAATTAAACCTTTATATTAAAAACTCATATTCCACCTGCCTCATCATTCTGAAAAGCTCCTTCCTATACCATGAAAGCTATTAGGGAAGAGAAAAGTTCTTCATCAGTTAGTGCCCTGTAATCAAACTGGGTAGTATCTTCAGCTCTAGGAAAATCAAGAGCGAAAAAAATAGCCTATCTTATTTTGGATGCCTCTGAGAATGCCCCCACAGGAACTCATATGGAGGTACTCAGTGCCTAGAACTTGAATTTTTTTTTTGAATAATTTCCTTCTCTCTCTGGCAATATTATCCATCCATGAAGGATATCTGTGATAAAACTTTGTTGCTTGCATTACATATATTTTAATTAGCTCACACGTTGGTGCATTCCCAGAAAGCTTATTCAGGCACTCTAAGTTTTGATTAGTACACTGTGTCTTTCCTTTTCCAGCCCCCTGCCCTTTGTCTAACTTAAACCTACAACCTGGATTGCTCTCCTGTTCTTTTATGTCACCTGTGTTCTATTTATTCCCTCTAACTAGAATTTTACTATATTTGCAAAATTGTAAGTTACAGTACAACTTATTCATACACCCCTAATTTTGCTTCCCCGTTTTACCATATCCTATTTGCTCAGTTCCCCAGCTCTCCCCATTTTTAAATCTCTCCACCACAACATTCCTCATGTATACTTTATTTACCTATATTTTACTATATCCCTTCCCTTCATGGGTCTGTCTCCAATGACCTAGTTTGATTTACTTGCCTTCTATATGCACTAAGATTATATAGTCCTCCAGGATAAGAATTGCTCTGGCTTTTACCTATGAGGCCACATCTTGGCTGTAACTAAGAACATGGAATAAGTTAGGAACATAATAAAACAGTTGAAACCTGTCTTTCTCTTGATGCTGTGGCAAGCTTCTGGTGTACAGCATCTATAATTTTGCTACTGGTTCTGAATGAAAGCGGGAAAACAATCCCTTGGAAACATCTTTTGGTGCTTTAAAATAATTGTGAAAATATCAGAAGTACCCCCAAGCGTACAGAGTCTAAAGAGCCTGAAAATAAAAATGACATTTAAAGAACCATGTCAATGTCATTGGCTCATTCAGAAAGGAAAGAGAGCAGTTAACTCCTGAAATTCTGCTCCATTAGTTTGTCTGCTTTGTGATATGATAAAAACATTAAAGTTTAGGGAGGTCTTCAAATTAGTGCTTCCAATTAATATACAATATAAAGTTAATTATACTAGGTTTTATTACATAACTGAAACTATTGCTTTCTTTCTAGGATTTCTGTAAAATGTGAAATATCTAAAGGTTACTCATGCTGATACATTCAAAGCTTATGGAGTTGTGTGTTTTTACAATTGCAGGATGCATACAAGTGTACATACACACACATTTTATATATATATATATATATATATATATATATACACATACATACACATACATTCCTAAAGTTGCCACTGACAAAGCTCAAGCTGATAGATGTACCATGAAGATGCATAGGTTCTTCATTACTATCTTAACATTTGAAAATTATGTTGCTCTTACAAGTGTGACATAAAGGATTTCTTACATTTTTTTTCATTTACATTAAGGTATAATGTGACCTCATTCTGAAATCCTGTTTAGACTGCTGTAAAAATATTAAAAAAAAACATTTATAGAATATTTGGCAGAGAATATTTTGTATGGAGCATGAATTTTAACACATAGAAAATATATGTTAAATTATCGACAGATGAAATAAATCTTCTCACAAGTCTTTTAGGTAACAAGTATTCTTCACTGGAGAATAACTACTTTCTTCCTGGATTCTATGTTAAAGAAAGTGATATATTTGAAAGTCATCTGAATATCCTTGAAAACTAACAGTATTTCCCTAAACTGAGTTTGTACACAATTGAGGACATGTCCTGGTTTTGCTAGCCATGGTGTAATCTACCTATTGTACTATCTATTCAGGAAACTAGGTGGCAAGACTATGAACTTGAGACCAGCATGGATGGTCTTACATGAAGCTCTATATTTTAAAAAAAAATATGAGCAAACAGAACCCCAAGCAAACAAAATAGTTTCTGAATATTGTTTTTCCTACATGTCAGGAAAGATTTCTAATGTTTTATGCATATGCCCATCCTCTCATTGATTTTTTTTCTGGTATTGTTGATGAGTTTTACACAAGATTGAGACATCAAAAACATTCTAATTTTTTTTTCTGAGACAGGTTTTCTCTGTAGCTTTGGAGACTGTCATGGAACTCGCTTTGTAGTCCAGGCTGGCCTTGAACTCATAGAGATCCACCTGCCTCTGCCTCCCGAGTGCTGGGATTACAGGCGTGCGCCACCACCACCCGTCCATTCTAATTTTAATTTTGAATAGCTGCAGATACTAACTACTGATGCAGCTTATAAACCAGAAGACCATTAAAATACTTCCAGATATAGAAGGCTAAACTGAACTTTCATCAATAGTACTTATAAGGCTAAAAGGGATTAAAGTAGTATATTAAAATTATCATTAACCTTTTGCTCACATTTAAATATGTAATTAAAACTGGAGATAGCACATTTCTTCATGTTCTTTATGCTACCTTTGATAACTGTAATTTAGAGTAATAAAGGAACGTGCTGCAAGTTGAACTCTTAAGGCAAAAGAAGGAAAAGATATCTATCTCACTTCTAAGAGAAGTTGAGAAATCAAACACATTACATGAACTAAGACTTACAACATGATAGAATTTATAAATGTGATCATACTCAGATTTTTTATGCATCTTGGCAAGAGGGATCTTTCTTTGTAAAGACATCGACTCTGTTGATATTATAATTCTGGTTAATATGTGGTTTTCCTTCTCCTCACCTGGGTTATAAAAATTGCTGATAGCTCAGGATGCAACAGAAAAGCACCAATGATCTGAAGTAGGGTGAGTTGATTTATGATGTCTGTTCTGTCTGTAAGGTTATTTAAATGAGATCTGCTTGCTGTTTACTGGGTGGTACCAAGTGAAGAGAGGTGGCAAACAAGAAATGTACCATATATGACTTCAACAGAAATGAAAGTCACACAACAATCTACATTTCAAAAACTTAAAATTTGAACACATAAGGATTCTTTTTTTTTTTTTTGAAAATAGTTCTATCATCAAAGCAGTTCCTTCATCTAGTAAGAGTAATGAAACTTTCACCAAAGATAGTACACTATCTCCTGCTCCAGGGGAAGCATAGAATGTGGCAGGGCCATTATTATACATGTGAAAATGAAATGAATCCTTGTTACATTTCCAAAGTGACATTGTTTGGGGTTGTATTCATATGCAACATAAATATGAGCCAGAAGAAATAGGAAGAAACATAAGTGAGTATTAACTATTGGAAATAAAATGTCAGTTTGTGCAATTTGAAGGATGTAGCATTCTGAATAAGGAAAATCTAGCACATTTTAAAAGTCAATATTCTCCAAATGTATTTTTGGAAGGGAGCAGTGATCAGGCTGAGCACAGAACTTCTGAAACCTTGCACCGTATGAGAGTGTTAGCCCCATGGTGTCTACTAGAGACAGTCCAGACTCATAGTGGCATGGCCATAACATGAACTATGGACTGGGCAATAGTGATATATCAAAGTATGTTTATAAGTTGTAACAGATTCTAGTAATCAGGAAAGCTACACATATGTGGATGAAGGAATTTGTAGAAACATATCTGTATCTTCTACTTAGTTTTGCAATGAATTTAAACAAATGTAAAATGGGAACTCCATTTACAAACAAATATTTAGTTTAGTGCCCAACAAATTCCATCTGAGAACAAAGCCAAAAGCATGCACATTAAAGGGGTTACATTTATGAACTGCACATTAATTATATTAATTGGTTAGAAATACTAACTTTCCTTGCTGAATGTTCTTTTTACCACCAATTCTAACTCTTCATCTCCTTCTTGAGTTTCAAGCAGGAAAGAACAAAATTATTATTGTCATAGGTACTCAGTAGGAATATGTCAATTATTGTAAGAACGCTGACAGCTGAGAAAGAAAAAAATTCTACCTTGTAATTTCTATTTTAAAATGATAAAAGAAGTAACTACTGTTTTCCAGAGCAGCACTCCACCCTTATGATGCTTTGAGTGCATACATACCCAGAATTGCTCATGTACAGATAAACATATGTGCACATTTCTCTCTGGATCTCTCACATTGCATTCACCTCTTTTTTTTTTTAAAGACAGGGTTTATTTGTGTAGCTTTGCACCTTTCGCGGAACTCACTTTGGAGACCTGGCTGGTCTCGAACTCTCAGAGATCCACCTGGCTCTGCCTCCTGAGTATTGGGATTAAAGGCATGTGCCATCATGGCCCAGCTTCCATTCACCTTTTATAGGAAGCCAATATTATTAGTTTCTGATTCAAGCTTTTTATGATAGCTTTTCCTAAAATAGTTTTTATTTTCAGATGTATCTGCAATGCCAGAAACTAAAGATAAAATACAATATTAAATGCTTAATGTTTTCTTTTAATTTTCCCTTGGCAATATAACCTGGAAAATAGTCCACATTGATCATCACAGAGACCATCCTTTTCCCACTCTACAGCTCTATGTTGCCTCATTGTATGGATGCATAATAGTTTATTAATCATCCCTGATATCTGACTTTGGTTACTTTATTATATTGCAGTTATAAATTATGCTTCAACCTAGGTGTGGTCAATCTTACCTGTGGTTTCAGCACTTGCAAGATTGGGACAGGAGGATTGCCATAATTTTAAAGCCTATTTGAGCTATCTAGTGAATGCCAGGCAAATCTACGATACAGGATTGGACTTATATATTCACACTCTAAAAACAAAACATAAACAAAGTATGGAAAATATAACCCAAGCAACAAGAAAAACAAATAGTACTGTATAACTTCATGCAAAGGTACTCTTGGAGACATATTTTTGGGTAAATTCCTAGGTAATTTCAGAGCTATTGGGTATTTTATGCTAGAGTTTAGATTGTTTCCTATAAAAGATGTTCCTCCCATTTGTGATACCTGAATGTCATATACCATACTTTGAATAAAACCTTTTTCAAACACATTTTCTTTGTTTTTAAAGTTATTTAAGGGTTTATTTATTTTAAGTATATGTGGATGGGTGTTTTCCATACAAGTTTATTTGCATACTACATCCAAGTGGTTGCCTTCATGGGCTCGAAGAAGGCATCAGGTTTCCTAAGAATAAAGTTACAGATTGTTGTAAACCTTCTTCTGAGTCTTAGAAATGCAACCTGGGTCCTCTGAAAAAGCAACAAGTGTTCTTAGCTGATGATTCTTTCCAGCTCTAGCTCCTTAGTGCTTAGTGTAGAATTTATTTTAGAAAGACAACATTGGCACTATTAAAATCTGATTAATTCAATGTATCTAGTTTCATAAAAAAAATTGGAAGAAAAAAATAAGTGAAGTTTATCCTCTGTCCCTTTCCAAATTCCATTTCCTGTATTTACTCATTGATAAATACATATAACACATTGTAGCATCCCATGTTCCAGCCATCTTATCAATTCTGAGTCAGTGAATGCGCAGAGAAGTACACGCAATATGAACTCAGTTTTATAGTAGGAGAATCTTAAGCATAGGACTTTGAAGTCACTTGTTTAAGTAAGGTTCTACATGAGTTAACCAGGGACATAAACTTCACACACAGGCAATATGAGTCTGGAATCGGTTCTGCTCACCATGCTGTTTTTACAGCAATGACAGTGAAAGGAATACAGCATGACAATACTTGCTAAATGAAATGGAAAGAACAAAGATTTCTTACATTGTCCATGATGAAGCAGTTCATTCAACCATTTTGTTATGTAAAACAGTAAAAAATGGGTGTGTTGTCAGGCTAGGAGATCTTAGAGCTCAGTGCTTGCCCACCATGAGGAAGGGAGGAAGGGGAGTCAACATGTGTCTTACTTACTCTTTACTGTAATAAATAACATGTCTAAAATACAACTTGTCGAACCAAGAGTTTATTTGAGTCATACCTCAAAATGGTTGAGTTTATCATGCTGAGGAGGCTGAAAGCAAGTGGCAAGTACGGTATTTGGAGCAGAAAGCTAAGGTCTCCATAACTAAAAGCACCGAGCGTGACTGGAAATAGGATGTACTGACTCCACCAAGGCTGCAATACTTCAACCTCCACAATCAGGACCATCACATGGAAACCAAGTGTTCAAATACCCAAGCCTAAACAGGACAGTTCTCACTCAAACATCCACAGCATGTTATAAACATGACTGCAGATATTTCATAGAACAGTGTCTCAGGAGCTAGAACATCTGATGTTTAAAGAGATTTTAGAGACAGTATCAACACACTTTGAGTGTTTGTAAGAATCTAAGGTTTGGTCATACAGTTTAGTCACTGATCCTATTACCTTCTAGTTTCAAGAAAAGATGAGATTGTTTCAGTTACTTTCCCAACCCCCCTCAGAGGATAATTAAATTGGGAGAGGATCTAGGTCTCTTGGACCTTCTGTTGTCACTCTTTCTATAAGATTTGATGAAAAGATCAGCCATGGCCTTCATTGTTTGTTCTTCTTAGGCTTGACAGACCGCAGCGAGAGAAATGACATGGAATGCATTTGTTCCCTTACCATTCCTACTAATGCTCATCTTGGTGGAGCCTTTTTGGCTTTGCTTTTTATGATTTTAAATTTGAGATCAGTTGATAAGGTCAGATTGAAAAATAAACACAGTAATACCTGCATATCATTTACCCAATGCTAATATCTTAAAAAATAGTAGTGATACATCACCCCTGTGAATTGTCATTGATCCAATCCTGGTATAGTTCTGTTGTCCTTCTGTGGGCCATATTCACTGCTCTCCCTTGCACAGTCTCCTGAGTACCACTCCTGACTAATTGGTGCTCTCTATAATTTTGCCATTGCTGTGTTGTATGGTAATTTTACGTTTACTTTGATCAGCCATTTCCAAAGTGCCTGTAATATCTCAAGTTCCCATTAACATTGTGTGAGCCATCCAGTTTCTTTATATTCTTACATTTAGTGTTACAGTTTTTTAGACATTATGACAGATGTATAGTGATAGTCCGTTTCACTTTTAATGTTCATCTTCCTAATGCTGTTGTGTATATCAAGAGATAAAAGGATTTATCACTTGGATTTTTATAAATAGGCTTCTCAATAATTTCTGTGTCAACTCTTCAAAGAGTATATTAAAATCATGTATGACCATTTTTTTATACAGAATTTTCCAAATGCCACACCTTGCAGTGTGAAATAAGCTGTAATGTCATTGAGAGTAGGCATCTGGTATTTATATATAGAAAGAAAATACTTTTAGACTGTAAATATATTTTATGGCATTTTCCCAGTTTTGCAAGGTAGATGGCTATTGTAAACCTGTGAAATTTCTTTTGCTTAGCTGTAGTTATTATGTATTCACATGTACAAGATGATTATAGTTCATAATCTAGTGAATTACATATAATAAAAATTCCAAATTTATACTTCACCTTAATAGTAAAAAGTCCCATTGTAATTTCAAAATCGAGAAAGTATTTCTCTAAGAAACCTCACTATTCAGTGAGATTCAGCTCCATAATAATATAATAGAGGGCCAAGAAAATTATATAAGAGCTGAAGATGGGAACCAAAGAAGATCACATGACCAGAGTTAGAGATTCAATCATGCACATTTTAAATCAGCATTTTACCTGGATGCAATTTTGAGAAATGGTTTTATAGAAATATTTCTTTCAGTTAAATCCTTAAGGTGAACATTTTCTGTTTTAGAATTGAAATGGCATGAGGGAAAGGGGTGGGGGATGAAAATTAGGTAAAGAGCAACCAGGCTATCAGATATGATTTAAGCTCATAAAATAATTGTATATCATGTGTCTGTTGGTTCCTCACCACTCATGCAGCTTTTGTTACTTGTCAGGCTAATGTGCTTTCCCACAAGTCTCCTACTGGAACATTGGTAGGTACATCAGTAAAATATAAAAAGTCCATGATTTGTGTGTTAGTTACATTGCCTTTCTGTGATTATACTGGCAGAGGCAAGTTAGGGGATGAAAGGTTTCTTTTGGCTATGGCTTCAGAAGTTTGAGCCCAGCATAGTGGGAAAGGCAGACTTGAAAAGCTCAGTCCATAGCAATTGGGCTAAGACATTTCACATGGCTGCAAGCCAGAACTAAGTACATGAACCAAGGATAGGTACAGCATTTATAGGCCCTCTTCTACTGACCTGATTTCTGAAGCTAGGTACCACCTCTTAAAGTCTCCAAGACCTCTCACAATAGTTCCACCAACTGGGGAATGAGCATTTAAAACTTGAGCCAGTGGGAAGCATTCCAGAGTACAACCTGAGCAGCTGACTAAACATAACTAGGGTTTTTCAGGGGATTGAGTTGGCCTTGGAAAGTGAACTTGAAGTCCACTGAAACAGAGTTATGTAGGAAATAACAGGGCAAGTGGTAGTTGTGAAGAAATGAAGCTATAAAAATTATAAGAAAAAGTGAAATAGAAATGTTGGGTCCAGCTGTGCAAGAAAAGGACTTCTTAGAAGCATGGACTTTCTGCCTGAGAGAACACCCTCATAAACTGAACTCCAGAGGGTTCCATCAAGGTAAACTAACTGTGACTCTTCCTTATACCAATCAATCACCACTGAGATGAACACACTCCAGTTAACTCAAGGGAACAATACAAACACTTTGCTTAATTATATATTTTATTTCATGGGCATTAAGCTATTCTGCTAAGGAAACTTCTATAAGTTTATAAACTGTGTATTTTTATATTTCTCTTTATTAGAAAGCCAACAGAGGGGGCTGGAGAGGTGGCTCAGAGGTTAAGAGCACTGGCTGCTCTTCCCAAGGTCCTGAGTTCAGCTCCCAGCAACCAACCACATGGTGGCTCACAACCATCTGTAATGAGATCTGGTGCCCTCTTCTGGCCTGCAGACAGAACACTGTATACATAATAAATAAATAAATCTTAAAAAAAAAAAAAAGAAAGCCAACAGAAATGGGGATCCATTTAAATCTGTACTAAATGCAGGTACTTCTAAATGCATTGCCAATAATGGTGACATAGGATGTGTACTCTGAATACTTAATTCACATGCCTATTGGTACTTCTCCACTTATGAAAGGTTTTGACTTTTCAAGTTACTGCACTCTCCTGCAAGTCTTCTATTGGAGCATTGGTAGGCATGGTATTCAAGTTGTAAGTTCATGCTGTATGTGACAGCCCAGCTTATCCTAATGTTTCAAACTCTCAGAACCTTGCTTAATGAGGCAGTTCAAACCTGTAGCCAGTTGCACAGCTGGTGGCCTGTTCATTTAGTGGCACCTGTAAAGCCAGCCTATAATACAGATTGTTAGCAGTAACTAATGATTATTTAAGTAGTTAGTGATGGATACCTGACTAATGTGTGGGCATTCAAAGCCTAATGAGCAATGGCAAGAGGCAATGACTTTCCTGATGTTGCCAGACACCGTTTATACTCACTGTTGAGCATTAGCTGGGTTAAGACATCTTAGTGCTGTTAGTTTCCTCTTCTTTTAATATAGAATAAAAAAATCCCATTATATTGGCTACAAGTGTTTTTTTCTCAGATTATAAATAAATTCAACATTGCAAATGAGGATGTACATATACTGATGTTGCCTACTCCCAAGAACAAATGCAGGCTGTAGCTGTTAGTTATCACATTTCTTCTGATTACTGAGCTGATTCACTTGAACAGTTAACACATGTATTAAAGACCACTTTTACTGTTCTGTTGAGATATAATGAGTGTCCACATTTTATTGTAAACTGAATATATATGCTGTACCAAGAGAATTATTTCATGTGGTGGGAAGACTTAGAGGTAAGGATCTCGAAAGGATGGCATCTAGGAACAGGTTAAGATGGAGAGTAATGCCACCAAAGGGAAATGTTTTCCACTCAAACAGAGATGGTGTGATTCAACTGTAGGAACAGATGGACAGCCACAAATGTTGAAAAAGACATGGTGACACACACTGTACATGGCCATGATATGTATAATAGCTACTGAAGTCTTGGCAGTTCCTTAGTGCCTTAGCTCTTTCAGGTAAACTATCCAGAAAGACAAGTGTGTAACAATGATACAAACAATTATAGGAATTCTTAACTATTTTATGCTCTTCCATTTATTAATAAGTTACAAAAAGTCAGTGAGAACCATTGACTAGAAAGAGCTTCAAAAGCTGTGCTCACTTCCTTTGTAAGTTACTGTCCACCTGTGAAATCTTATCACATTAACTTTTCAGCACTTAATGCATACATACATGCAGACATATACAATGCATATGTAATAAATTTTCCCTTTGCTAAGTCATAAATAATAACAGGGTAAGTGATTAAACACTAAATTTCAAATAAAAAAGCATTTATTTCTACTCAACATATATTTATTTTTGTAGTTTTTACAGTATAGGAATGAGTAGAAGATTTTTAATCAGGGAGAAACTTTCACTTAAACCACACTATAAACTCATCTTAATTTTGTAAATTTGTAGATACTTTATCCTTTTTAAATTCAGAATTTCATCAATAATATAGAATTCCAGTAACTGTACAGATTAGTGTGCCTAATCAGAAAATCAAATATGCTCCAGAATCTGGATATGTTTTGGTGCTAACGTTACAGAGTTCTACCTTTGACCTCCTGTGATGGGTGTTAATACAAATGTTCTATTTTATTACATTGTGTTTTGTGCATAAGGTGTGAGTGTGTGAGACAAAATTAATTTTGTTTTGAATTTCTCTTTTGTCTTGGGTAGTGTACCCAAATATTACATATGAAAATATTTCAAAATCTGAAAATGTCTAAAATCCAAACATTTCTGGACCCAAAGCTTTTCATATAAGAAATGTTCAACTTGTCTACACTTGTTTTCAGAGTTGAGGTTTATTTCCTTGCTTGCAGAATCAATTAGGGAAAGGCTGAAGAAAGCCGAAGTGGACAGTGACAGGGAATGTTTCTGACTACCTATGTTGATGGCATGGCTTTCAGATTCACAGCCAGGCTGGTATCACACATAATATACTTATCATAAAAAATTCCAAAAACAAACAAAACCAGAAACTAAATTGCAGGAGAATAAATAAGAACTTAAAAAAAAAAAATCTCTGTGAGCATTGGTGGTAAAGGTTATGATTTGATAGCCATTGAGTTTCCAGTAACCTAAACTATCTACTTTAATCCAAATGTCCAAGTAAGGAATACTAGAAATACTGGTCAAACAAAGCTGGTATTTTGAGATGTTAGCAAACTAATAGTACAAATGGCAGTTAAAATCCAAGGCCTGAGGGTGAAAAAAATTCAATGTGGAACTGAGAGACTGCCTAGTAGTTGGGAGCACCAACCTCTTGATAGTTGGATTCCCAGTGCCCACAAGATAGTTCATAACCATTTGTTACTCAGGGAATCTGATACTTCATTCTGGTCTCCACAGGCTTCAGACAGGAAGTGGTGCATAGACATACATGCAACAAAGTGCCCACCAACATGTGAAAAAAAAATAGCAATTAAAAACCTAAAGACAAAAATCAAGAGGAAAGATCCAAAAGTATCTAATGATTGGGAGTGGTGGGGATAGATGGTAAAGCAGATATCTGAAGTCACACTGACTTATAAGGGCATATGTTTGGAGCAGGCTAAAAACATATGCTATGATTAAAATGAGTTACTTCATTGAATGTGAGTGTATTTAAAAAATGAATGCTGAGTGAAAGAATATGGAAGCATAATATGTCCTGAATATTCCTTTTATACAATGATATACCAAGCAAATGTGTTTGTATACTGCATCATTACATAGTGTTGAGGACAAGCTGTGCTTATTGTCATCCTGCCTTAGTATATGTGGAGAAGTTGAGGGCTATGCAATCCTTGTTACTTCTGGATTAACATATCAAGAATAACATATGGAACTCCTATGTAATAAAGAAGTAAGGTCATAAGTCTCAAAACATTTGTATAATTTTTCACTAGCTCCTTAACATGAGAGTAAATAAAAAACACTCATAAAGCATGTTGGCCAGAATTGGCAAAAACCTTCATAGAGTATAGCAAACATTCCAAATCCTAGAACTATCAAATACAGGTAATAAATGATCATGAGAATGTGTTTTAGAGATAAACTAAAACACTGAAATTTTCAGAGGGAATTCTGAAAAACAAATAAAAGCAAACTTCATTTTAAAGGCCATAGTAGAAAGTTTAGAACTGAGACGTAAAGTACTGAGCCTGGGACCTCATACAAGGCAAGAAGTTGATGAAGACAAATTCAATGAGTCCCAAGAGTGTTTCGGAGAAAACATTCAGGATAGATCATAGAAACCCAAGTAGAAAGCAGGAGCACTCTATGGAAGTTGGAGCAGATACAGTGAGACCTGACATGCAATTGGAATTTTAGAAGGAAATGGGAGGCAATAAGACAGATATTCTAGTTAGCTGTCATTGCTTTTATCAGGCAGAGCTGCTCAGTCCCAACAGTTTAAAATCCCAGTGATGTACTACTGCACACTAATAGAGAACTGCAATACAAAAAGAAGAAAGTTGTGAAAATGGAGAAACTATTTCACAATGAGTTGTACACATTGTATGCCCCCCTCTTAAACCATGCTTGATAATGTCAATTAAAATTTAACAAATATATCTGTATGCCTATTAATTAAAAATCAAGCTGATGATTTTAGCTCAGTGGTAATTATTGGCCTAGGAAACATATTGCTTTAGATTTGATCAACATCAAACATTTGACCCCTCCTAGAAAATAATTCAATAAGCTTAATACAATGCATTTGCCTTACGTGATTGGCCTCAGGATCTTTATTATTTACAGCTCAAGCTAGAAAGAAAAACAATCTATCAACAAGAAAATGGTTATATACATTATCTTATATTAAATTTCCAGATATACATAACAGAATGAAATTAATTAATTGGAACCATGTGCAGTACATGGGCAAATATCAACAATCATGATACCAAGTAAATGAAATTGCATAAACAATTTACACTGAGGAATTATGGTTATACAAACTTTAAGAAGTGATAAAGTTTTGCTGCTGCAAAGGAAAATAATACTTGGTTAGAAGAAAGGGGATCAAGGTTGGGAAAGATCTAAAGGCATGTTCTTGGGTACTGGAATATTATATTTTTAGATATGGATCATAGATACATCAGAATATTACCTTTGTAACTGATTGAATAGCCTGTGTAAAACTGGTGAACTTTGTGTGTGGTTCCACATTAATCTCAAAGTTCAAATAATTAAATGTAGAAAATTACAAAGTAAATCAGTAGAAAATCACATCCCTGGCCACATTCTGGTCTCAGCACAGGATTTTTTTTAATCTAGGTAAAGGACTCAATTTACTTTGAGACTTAGTAAACAAAAATGTGCAGAAATGATTCCTCTCATATATAATCAGGAAAACGCATGCAAACGAATATGAATGAATGAGCCTTGCAGTGGCTAACTTTGAAATCAAAGGGTAGTGTCCTCCAGAACTCTCATGTGCTGCTTGTGGCAATAAGATCCATGGAACTACTTGGAGCACTGTTAGGTGTGCTATTTTAACTGATGATAAGTGAAACATAAACTGCCAATCCCCTCTTTGTCAGATACCTAACAGAAATACCTGTGTATTGCAGAGGAGAAACATATAAGAATTAGAAATATTATTTGTAATATCCAAACTCTGGAAGACCACAGTGTTTCACCAGTATTAAAGCACGTACTTTTTGGATTTTCATCCATACAAGCATATAGCTTATACCACACCAGCCAACAAGATGGCTTAGTTAGTAAAGGTATATGTCACCAAGCTTGAAAACCTGATCGAGAACAGCCTTGGTAAAAGAGCCATGCACTACCTACAAATTATAAATAAATGAGTAGCAAATACACAAATCTAAGATTATATAACATACAGATTTCTGCTTGCATTATCAATATTTTGTCAATAAATAGTTTTTAGTGGAATTGAGCATGATTTTTATTTTTTCTGACTTCCATTATATACAAAGTTCTTAGGGTTTTCAACATTTTTTCTCCTTTTATCCATCTTCACTTTCATAACAGTTTTCATGTCCCACTATTTGCATTTTCTAGTAAAGTAAATATACAATGGCACAGAATAAATTAGAAGTAAAGTGCCTATGGCTGTTTGATAAGGGATTGTTGTACTTGAGACTCAAATGTTTTATGCTTATCTTCCTCTTCAGTAGCATTTAATGTTTTCTTTTTTCTCACATTCCCAACTTTTCAATAGACACCAGCCATATTGCATTTTACTCGGTTATTCCAATGAAGTCTCCTGGTTTTCATGCCAAACTTTTGTGTATATTGACTGTTTACTCTGAATTCTTCCCTCTTTCACTCCTCGGTGTTATCTGCAAGGCTAGAAGCACAGATGCTGCTCTATCTAATAAACATATTCAATATCTAGCTCATAATTTTGGAAAAGAGACTTTTTTTCTCTTTTCTTTTTTTTTTCTAGGACAAGGTTTCCCTCACTGCCCTGGTCACTCTGTAGTCCAGGTTGGCCTCAAACTCAGAGAGATCTGCCTGCCTCTGTCTTCTGAGTGCTGGGGTACAGTCTCTATCCTCAGAATTTTCATATGGAGAAAATGTCCTAACAAAATGAAAACAGGTTTATCATGTCCAGAGATGCATCATGGATACCTCTTCTAACATTATGATCAATGACCATGATCATTGTGGCCACCATTCCTTTATTATAACATCAAACAGTTTTCACTTGAAAGCTATGAGGATCTATTGAGTTCTCCCATGTGATAGTTTAATAATTAAAAAGACTAACAAGATATTTCTTTTTTACATTTTTATTTGTACTTAACTGTGGTGATATTGGGTTCCCCAATATATTGTGCACCCTAATAAATTTATCTGGGGTCAGAGGACAGACAGCCACTAGATACAGAGCCCAAAAATGGTGGCTAGAAAATGGGTCAGAGCAAATCATAGCAGAAGTTGGGCAGTGGTGGTGCACGGCTTAATACTGGCACTTGGGAGGCAGAGCTAGCCAGATCTCTGACTTCAAGGCCACTTTAGAAACAGCTAGGCATGGTGACATAGCCTTTAATCCCAGAAATCCAGCCTTTAATCCCAGGGAGTGATAGCAGAAAGCAGAAAGGTATGTAAGGCCTGAGGACCAGGAACTAAGTTGGTTAAGCATTTAGCTACTTAAGCATTTGGCTGGTTAAGCTTTAGGCTTTGGAGCAGCACAGTTCAGCTGAAATTCATTTGGATGAGGACACAGAAGCTTGCAGTCTGAGGAAACAAGACCAGCTGAGGAAATGGTGAGATGAGGTATCTCTGGCTTGTTCTAATTCTCTGATCTTCCAGCATTCACCCCAATAACTGGCCTCGAGTTTGATTTTAATAAGTACCTTTAAGATTCATACTACATAGAGTGCAATGATTTTATTGTTTAACCATCTAAAGAGATTCAATAATCTAGTGATATTGAATATGTTTTTCTACAAAAAAATATGAAAGTAGTGATAATGTTAAATAATATTGAAAATAATAATCTTTCCAAACACTTTATCTGTGTCATCACAGATTATTTTTGTTCATTTTTCTAAGCCAGGAGCAAAATAAAGAGGTTTGCACCAACTTTTTTTTCCAAAGGATATCCCAGGAAAGTTCACAAGACAACTGTTTGTAACTGTCAGAAGCATCAGACAAGCATTCAGGTCTTACCCAGTACCACAGCTATAAACAGACTGGATTAAAAGGGAACATTATTCTAAATTTGCTCATCTCAGTAATGCTTGATAACACTCTGTTTTAATGATTAATGTTCAAGTGGCTGCCTCAAAGCAGCTGCTGATAAAAGCACTTGAGTTTAGAGCAAAGTATCGATCAGAGGAGTGGTAGAAGTCATCCTCATCAGGCTCTCATATTTTAATGGAACAAGGAAAGCCTCTCTAAACCAGGGAGAGGCACATTACAGAAAGGGCAACAGGAGTGATTTTTATAGCTGTTATCTTTAAGTTGTGGTTTGCAAACTCCAGTATTTACGGTGATGTATGTTACTTGTCAAGGTCAAGCAATATATTAATGCAAAGCCAGATATAGCATAGTCATTCAAACAGGAATTAATACTTTCTCCCTTTGCTTATAGACAAAACTAGACTAGACCCTAAATATGAACTTCTAAATGTTAAAACAGACCTTAATATTTATTTCACATAATGTAATGATATATATTCAGTAGTCATCAAATAAAGTTGCATTTATCTACATGCATATATGAATTATAATTGTTTTATGTACTATGTATTTGTATACTTCATTAGAAGATATTTTATTTAATGTCTTAAAATTTAGTTGATATATTTTTTCTTTAGCCATCAATTGATGCATCTATTTATTTATTTATTTATTTATTTATTTAATAAATATGGAATAATCACCATATCTTATAAACTGTAGAAAGTAATAGATATGAAGCTAGCTATAATCTTAAAAACATTCATAATAAGGTAGTGACATTTGTTTTGTTTCTAAGACTTCTGCCAGTATATCTAAGTACTGACCCTTTACTCTCAATATTCCACTGAAGAAATCAGTGCAGGGAAGATCATTTTCCTTTTAGTATGATGCAACAATTATGGATTTCTTTTGAAATCTTAGTCCTGCTTACACATGAGTCAGTACCAAGACCATAAATTAAACCCCTATCAATTGACGCAATTTTTAGTGAATCATCTGCTGAGAACTGGTGTGATAATGACGGTGTTTGCAGTTATTAAAACATTTCAACCTCATCCATAGGCCAAATAGCAATCAACACTAATAAAGGTCCTATAAATAGCTATCTAAAGCAGTTTTTATACAAGAAGAAACCACATCCAAATCACTGTTAACACCAGAAACTTATTTTCCATGACTATTTTTCACTTTTCCCAGATAGGAGTAAGAGTAAGCAAAACAGTCAGGGCTCCAGAGAGGAACCATTCCCTTTCAGGATGACCTATCCTAAGATGGAAAGTGCACTGTAGTAGGATAAAGTCTGAATCTGAGTAGAATCCAGGGAAGAATGCCATAGAAAAAAACAGCTCTCCCAGTTTAGCGGCTTGGAAATCACCTAGGTGGAAGTGTGAAGGATATGTGAAAAAAGAATGGTGGTTGTAATTATGACCTAAGATTAAAGTGTTTTCCTCTACGATGTAATTTTGATGGATTGCATTCTATCTACTACCTCTAAGATTTGGTTCACTATGATCATTAGTATACTGATAAGTACACAAGATGATTCTGGAAGTGCTTGTGCTAGAACTTTTTGAAATGAAAGAAATGGCATTTATATACTCTAGTATAGTAGCCAGCATACCCATGCAGGCATAAAAGGTTAAAAGGTATCCCCTGTGATCAAGGAAACAATTATTTTATTAAGATTTATTTTAATATGAATAACCACATGAGGCTAATGGCAACCATATTAATTCAGTTTTCAGAGATTTTATATCAGTTATTATTATTTTTGTTATTATTATCATTAACCATGTGGTTCTGATACTTTTGGGGCATAATTTGACTATTTTACAGGATCTAAGAGTAAACTCGTTTCTAGAAAATATTCTACTATAGTAGCTTTCTCAGTTTTGTTTTCAGCTTTTATGAACAGTGAATGCCAGTAAGAAAATAAGTTTAATTGAAAAGTATGTACATGGACATCTACATACTTTCATAAGTTTCATAAAGAAAATATCTGTCTTTTGTGTCTGTGTGGAAAACTCACAGTTTTTATTTTATTACATTAAACATTGTTGTCTAATTTTCATTTAAATTTGTTGTATACATGTTCTGTATTGTACAGAAAATGAAATTATGTCCACAGAAATTGAGAGATCTTTGAATTTTATCAGAAAAATTGAAATGAAAGCTATTGCTCTGCATTTGATATATCACTACAGAAAAAGCTACTTGAAGAAATGTAATTTGTAGGGGTTGGGTTGGAGAATAATAGGGACAGCAGGACATAAGGAGTAGATTTGATCATATTTCATTTTATAAGTGCAAAAAATCCTTAAAAATAGAAAAAATGAAAATTACAAAAAGAAACCAAAGAAACAATTAGGCACTTAACATTTATTTATCTTTTATTCATAAATGTGGGTTAGTGGCAATAAATGAGTCATTGAATATGCCTATTGTATCCATCTTCCTGAGAGCAACAGTTCTATTGGTCCTATGTAGTTTCTTTGTTTGGGAATATAGGGATCTTACAAGCTTAGGCACCACCTCTTCCACACTTTCCTCTGGCTCTTTGTAGATGGAGGTTTTCCTGTGTCCTGCTTTGTCCTGCAGCTGCTCAGTCCCATGTAAACACATAGAGGCTTACCCTAATTACATATGATATAGCCTATGGCTCAGGCTTCTTGCTAGCTAGCTCTTTCATCTTAAACTAACTCATTTCTATTAATCTCCATGTTCTCATGTGACCATGTTGTTACCAGTTTGCTGGCATCTTGATGCTTATTGGGCAGCAGGCTGATATTGCTTCTGACTACCTTGTCTTCAGTGTGAATGTACTGCCTACCCTTATTCTGCCTTGCCATTGGCCAAACAGCTTTATTTATCAACCAATGAGAGCAACACATATTCACAGCATACAGAAAGATATCCTACAGCAGCTCTTGATTAGTATAGGGTAAAACTAGACTACCACTCTGACTTCTGATATGTGACATTTGATCAGAAAAATAGTCAATGAAATTCACAGCCTATCTGTGATTTATAATGGATGAGCTCCTATTAGCACTGAAATTTGGAATTACCTGCCATTCAGTATTTCCCTCAATAGTTGAAACTTGGGGCCATTTTAATACTGATAATTTCATTCTATTCATATTTCAAAGACTGGAAAGAAGGAATGAATTTGTGCTCTCAATCTGTTACATGGTGGGTTAACACATAGGGCTATGCATTCAGTAGACTAATACATGCAACTTTAAAAATTATGTGTCATTTAAGGCATTCTCAAAACTTACCAAAGAATACTTGAGTTTGACATTTTAAATCACATTTGAATCATCACCCTACATACATAACTAAAATAAAAAATGACTTTCTTTATGTTCTGTACTGTCAAAATCACAGATAAATGTCTCAACTCTGTCTCCTTGACTTTCTTGACAGCCATTAACAGTATTGTACAGGTTTTATTGTCAGCACCTTCTTCATCAGATAGTGTGATGTGAGATTTCATATGAAAATCAGGACTCATGTTTCTTCTTTATGAAGTTTATAAACACAAACATTTGTTACTTAACATGTAGAAGAACCTTGTTCAGTCATTTCACCAGAAATAATAAACAAGCATGATTGCACACAAGTAATAACAGCTGCACTGTGACCCGTGGTTGTACTGGATGCTAGAAATGCTGAAGGGTCATTATTCCTAAATATATCCTGAGTGTAGTTAGGTCAAAGTGATTTGAAAGGTTTATTAATAATTTTCCAACAAGGGGTGCTTATAGCTGCTAAGTTGGCTGATGCCTACTAGTATTGTGTGTATTGGCAAAATATCTTTCTCATGGTAATATTGTAGCTATGACTATAGGTGGAAATCATCACAGATACCACCTTAACCTTAGAAGGAACAATGATAATATCACTATTTGTACCATTAGTAAGACCCAGAAACACCACGAACTATAAAAACATGAGAAGGACTAATTATGAGGAAATGTAAGATAAGCTTAAATCAAGTGCATTACCTAAAAGAGGCATTTTTCAAAAGCGTCAAAGCTATAAAAGACAAAATATTACTGAGAAAGTATAGCTTAGAGAAAATGGGAAAAATAAATACATTTAAAATTGTATTCTCAATAGAATAGAATAGTAATTGTGTCTGAGTAGAATAGAAATAAGAATACAACACTGGTGTAATTTGAAATAATATAAGAGGAAGCTAGTTAAGGAGTATGTAGAAACATTACTGTTTTTACATTTTCTTTGTACAATTAGCTGTAAATTTTAAAATATAAATTGTGAATCTTTTGAACTTTATCCTTTTAAACTACTGTTTTATTTTAAAAGTTTTAAAATACACACACACACACACACACACACACACACACACACACACACACAAGTGTGCATGTATGTGCATCTTAAGACCTGAAGTTAACACCAGGCATCGTCCTCTATCAGTAGCCACCTTACGTTTTGAAACAGGATTTCTCACTGAATCCAGGACTTGCCCATTGAGCAGCAGACTAGCTGGCCAGCTAGCTCTAGAGTTCTGCTTGTTTCTTCTCCCCAACACTGAAGTGACAGATGTGTGCCACCACGTGCAGCTTTTATGTGGTTGCTGAGGATCTGAACTAAGGCCTTGATGTTTTCATTGCAGATACTTTTCTAACTGAGACCTCTCTCCAAGCATTAATTCAAAGTTTTACTCTAGAAAAATTTGGATTATTAATGTATTTTTCTACAACATTAATATTTTCCTTTAAAAATGACAAATTGTTTTTGTTTTGTTTTGTTTTTTTATAAATATGTTGTACATCAAACTGTTAGTGTTGATGGGAGGCCTAAACTGAGCCTTAGAATTAAGAATTACATGTAAAAATGTATGCTATCATTCCATATAATGTTCACCAATCTTTTACTCTTTTCTCAAAAGAACTTCCCTCCCTAACACTAGTAGCACCAAATTTTACTTTTGGAAAGTTCCTACACCACACAGTAACTGCATGTTTTTCTGAGGCAGCCTAGTGTTAATAAAGTTTATATGTTTACGAAATGTACATGAAGAGTGTGGACATAAGTTTTTCAAGAAAATCTAGAAGCTTGTTTTTGTTTGAACTTCTATATTCACTTAGAAGCTTCAGAGTACACCACTGTCTCAGGTGTTCAACACACAACAGTTTTGGACAATAATGATGAAGCTGAGAAAAGGGGATGCCTTTCCCCTCTGCCCATCTCCTAGTATGTGCATGTGTATGGTGATTTGAACCACCCACAGCCATATACAATTGTTACCAGGATATTGTATTTCCTGCTGTTTATGTGCTAAAGTAAATGAGTTCAAAGATGTCATGTTGGAGTCTTCATGTAAATACATATGGCTTTGTTTTTCTTTTCCTCAACCTAATAATAAGCTGTAATTGTAAGTATGGATGTTAAGAATGACAAAGTTTCTAACACTACATAGCTATTTTTGTAATTGTAGGGCCTGGATGGCAATGACCACAAGGCTGTGTTCTTGCCCACTTTAAAGGCTGATTTGGGCAATATGTTTCTAAGCATCTAATAATAATAATAATATTTAATAAATCAATCTTACTATGGACTGATATCAACAGCTATGACTCATTTAAACACTATGAGGAAGATAATACCATCTCCCCATATTTAGTACTGAAATTTGGGATCATAAACATGCAGTTTACCAAGGTTGCTCAGGCAGATTTCAGTCTCAGGAGATCTATTTTTTTATTTTTTTGCCAGTTCTTTAGTTCTATAATTGTTAGGCATCTTACAAATTAGTATTACATTATTTTCAGATAGTATTGAATGTCAAGGTTTAAATTACACTAAATTGTATGAGAACAAAAACAAAGTCAATATCCTCAGAGATGTAGAAAACAAAAATTACAATAGCCCTGAGACACCACCATCCCAGGGAGAATGGATATTATCCACAAAATATCCGAAAACAGGAGATCTAATTTTAAAGTCCCCATTCCTGACCTGTAAATACATACTTATCGCAAAAAGTAGCAGTGTAGCAGTTAAAGTTGCATTTTGGCCATTTAGAAGATTGGTGATTAAAAAAAACAAAAAAACCCTCACTTTCCCTTGTTTTGTTGTTGTTTGTTTGCTTGCTTGCTTGTTTTGTTTTTCCTCCATAGGATGATTTAATTTATTTTATTTTTCATTCTTGACTTTTTTTTTTCCCTGAGACAGGGTTCCATGTTGCCATATGGAAAGGTGACTTTGAACCACTGATTCTCCTGCTTCTACTGCCCAGTTTTTGTTATTGTAGGCATGTGCCACCACACTTGACTTACACTAGAACCTTCCATGGCTATTCTACATTTCCATTTGTGAGAACAGATGATACTCTAATGTTTAGAGGCAAGGGTGGTGCAGCTTAAATTTGTTTTAATATAAATTTTATTTTTATGATTATTTGTTGATCTTAGATGAATTAAAAAATTTGTAGACCTAAAAAATATATCATTTTTTTAAAATTAAAGGTGGCTATTGAACAATAAGTACCCATCTGTACAGAGAACTACTGGCAGTCCATTGAGTCTGATGAGCTTATTAAAAACAACAAATCTGCGATATTCAAACAAGACAAAAAGGATGGGCTAGAAGGTCATACAAGCCTGAAGAATATTAAATATCATCAAAGCACACAAAATATTTGTTCCCAGATACCTTCTCCTTTACTTTGGAACTTTGAAATGTTACAAATTCCACCTTGCAGGAGAGTTCTACCAGCTAGATTTGAACCCACCACGCTGCTAGGGAAACACAGCAGCTGGACTTTCCTCAAATCTCCTGCTGTGTCTCTTTCACTTTCCTCCTAAATGACAGTGTGCTGGACAGTTTCATATCAACATGACACAAGCTAAAATCATGTGAGAAAAGCTAAAATCAATCAAGAAAATGCCTCCATAAGATCATGCTATAGGCAAGCTTGTGGGGCATTTTCTTAATTATTGATCAATGGGGAGGGCGCACTGCATTGTGAGTGGTACCATCACTGGGCTGGTGGCCCTGGGTCCCATTAGAAAGTAGGCTGAACAAGCCATGAGGAGCAAGCCAAGTAAGCAGCACCCCTCCATGGCCTCTGCATCAGCTCCTGCCTCCAGGTTCCTGTCCTGTTTGAGTTCCTGTCCTTTGGTGACATACTATGATGTGGAAGCATAAGCCAAAAAACAAGTAAACAAAAACAAACAAACAACCATTCCCCCAAACAACAACAACAACAACAAACACCTTTTCCTCCCCAAGTTCCTTTGGTCTAGGTGTTTTATCACAGCATTAGAATCCCTAACTAGGACAGATGGCTCATCTGAACTCACATTAGCAGCTCATACAGTCTAAAACTGGACTTCAAAGTAGAGTTGATATCTGATAACTCTTCACAAATTTGCCATCCCTAATTAATATGTTTTCCCAAAATCACATAATCTCTATTTCTCAGGAATTTTGAAGCCTTTCATTTAATGAGAAACAACAGAGAAATAAACAAGAAAATGGTTTAATACCAGAGAGTGTTAAATGCATGAATATGTCTTTGTATGAATATGAAAAATGGTCTCTCATATTCAAGAGTTCATAAGATACAGTATTTGTGTATCCTTTATTGCTTGAAGAAGTCATGAAAATTAAGATATCAAGAACTGGGTCCATGCCAATCATGATGGTGCGTGTCCTCAATCAACACTTGCAAGGAAGAGGAAGTCAGATCTCTTGTGAGTTGGAGGCTAGCCTGGTCCACAAAACAAGTTCCAGGACAGCCAGAGCTGTTAGAACTTAAAAACAAACAAAAAAAATCAACAAAAAGAACTAGTTCCTTAAAGAATAATAATTAGATCTATGCAAATCAAACATAGAATAATGTTTCAATAGTTCCAGCACATTTTATTTCCCCTTGTTTTAAATTTGGACAAGGATGATAGAAATATTCAGTGCCTGAGTGTTCTCAGTTAGCAATGACATTACTAAAATGAATATTTCAAACCAGTTCATGCTGTGACCTTCCCACTGATAATATAGCACCAGACTCCCTCAAATCAATTTTCACATAAAAGTATTTATGGTTGTTCATGGATGTGTGGATTTTCTGGGATTGTCTGGTATCCTGAGTAGATGTAGATGATCTGGGCTGACTCACCTGACATCTTACTCTGCTAGCATCTACTCTGGGCTGTCTTACACCTAGTTACTGATGAACTGAGAGCTGAAGCAGAGATTTTGAATGTCATGTATATGATCATCCAACAAGCTGGATTATCTATGCAGAAAAAGTTGATCCAAGACAGAAAGAACACAAATACCTCTGAAGATCCAGCTTCTGAACTAGTATCCTAGTATTTCCATTGCATATTACTGGGGAATTTTTATGTAAAAGATTGCTTGCTTCAAAGGGGAAAGTTCACTGGCAGTTGATGATAATAAATTCATTAACTCACATTCTAGTTAATCTGAAGAATAGAGGGTTTACTTACCACCAGTTTGGTCCTCACAGATACCCATTCATGTCAATTTATATAGAGATAATTGGATGATCTCATTATAAATTTTCCTTCCAAACTGTCTTTCCATATCTGCAGCTTCTCTTTCTCACTGTTGTCTCCCCTCACATATGCTCTATCTCTTTTGATTATTTGATAATACTGGCCTGACTTTTTGAAAAATTATCAAATATAGTTTTCAGTTGTATATAGAACAAAAGGTCTTATGATTGATCAGTTTCTTCCATGGTCTCTCATGCTGCTTTGTGTAGTAAACTTGGATGAGAGAAGAAGGCTTCTGAGAAAGTCATGAAAATCGGGGACCATGTTCCTTCCACTTGATAAATCTCTTCTTAGAAGTGGGGAGGAAGGGCTCTCTGTTTAAGTTTCATACATTGGTTACTTAACATAAGCTTCTTGGAATCCTCTTAGAATTAGGTATTTTTCCCATTCAGTGATAAAAGAATGATTGCCAAGGATGTAAAAAGTAGTGGTTGAAATCACTGAAATTTGGCATAAAATGTTATGTGCAAAAATGAAATTTATCTGTGAAAGTCATAAAATATAAGGAAGAAATAATCTTTCTACCTCCCTGCTTGCCTGCCCACCTGTCATTCATCTCTGGTGTAAAAATTCGATCCTTCCTTGATAGAAGAACTTTATCCTTTAATGTTTAGAATAAGATCTAGAACTCAGGCTTCCAAGAAAATACAATGACCAGTTGTTTATCTTCTGTACCTTTTCTCTCCATATTTCCTGTGCTCCTTACTATGCTATATTTACTGATATTGTAAGTATTTTATATTTCTTCCAGATTGTGAATTTTCTTTATAAAATGACTTCTTACAGCATCAGTTGAAGTATGCCCTAACATTTGTACTTTTCACTAAGAAAACCCATGTATTGAGTATTTTTATTCTTAAAATAGTCTTTGTTTTGTGGGTGTTGTCTCATTTATATAATGTACTGATAAATAGTGTTATATACTCTTGTAATAGCATTCAAATACATAGACCAGTGATAATGATTCATTTACCTGAGGAGCTTGTGCTTTTATGGAAGTGTAAGACCCGGGTCTTATGTAGGTGGTTAATAGAAAAGCACATGCTTATCACAGCTGTATTCATAAAGCTTCCAGGGTTGTAATGATTTTTAATAAGAGATTTTCTATAATTACAAAAGTCTTACAGAGTTATTAGAAAAAAATAAAGGTTAAAAATGGGAAAAGATAAAGATCAGTTCTATCAAACCAATACTCCCAGATAATCCCTTTTGCGGAA
Source organism: Onychomys torridus (assembly GCF_903995425.1). Taxonomy (NCBI): domain Eukaryota; kingdom Metazoa; phylum Chordata; class Mammalia; order Rodentia; family Cricetidae; genus Onychomys; species Onychomys torridus. The sequence continues at coordinate 58,616,266 of NC_050444.1, read as the reverse complement.
ACATTTCTTTTAATTATTTTTGCATGACTTTTCAAATTTCATGTACTCTATATAAGTGCTTATCTTTTTACATACAATAAGGAAGTATTTTAAATGCAGATTATTAACTAGTGAAAATATTAAGCAGTGAAAGGAAATGGGAACATTGTGTTCAGCACATTATTAAAATGAAAATTATTTGACTTTGATTAAGTAACTCATTTATCAAAGGATTATAAAAAGCCTCTATTTTAGGTTTTGTTTTTTTTTTTTTCAAATGTAGAAACACACTATCTGTCCCTAAGAGAATCAGGCAGGTAAACTTGTTATGTCATGACAAGGAAGCTCAAAGTCACATGTCTATGCAGTGGACCATTATTCAACCATAATAAGAGTGAAATCCTGTAATTCCCAATATCATGGATTAGCCTGAGGAACATTGTTACATGGAATGTCAGATGTAGCATTACAAATATGTTCTCATTTGTATAAAAATTTCAATAAGCTAGTACTAATGAAGGAGAAAAGAGAATGCTAGTTACCAGGGGCTGGAGTATTTGGGAGGAGATTTATAATCAGAGGATGCTGAATTTACTTAGGAATGGGTTCAACATCTACTGTACAACATGTTGACTACACTTAATGAATTACTGTGTTCCCAGAGAGTACCAAGATTTCCACACATGTTCTCACTAAAGAGCAATAAAATGTGAAATAATGCACATTTAAATTAGTCAAGTGAGTTGTTATACAATGTATATATATTTCTAGACATTATATTGTACGTATAATGTAATAAATAGTAAACATACAGGGTAAAATTAAATGAAATAGAATCTCAAAAACCAAACCAATCTAAACCTATGTAACCAACCTAACAGCATGTCTGTGGCATTCTTAGTGCAGATGTTGGAATATTGCTTGGAGAATCTTGTAATATTATATACTACATTTGCATAGATTCATCAAATGTGACATTGTATGTGTATTCTTGTTTGATATATGAACAGAAATTACATTAGAGTGTGAATTCTTACTGCTATACATAAAAAGAAATAGTCAAGTGTCCCATAAAAGATCCAGGGGTTTTAACATTTTAGTATCTGCACAAGGAAGCTATGACCTGCATTGACCTGGAAGTAATCTCTTACAGTGTATGTGAACAATTTTTCTTCTGTCCTCAATCATCCAAGGTTCCCAATTTATGCTTTCTACATTTTTATTTCCATTTAATTATTTTTATTTCTATACATATTTGAAAAGCAGATGCAATCTGTGATGGGAACATTTTATCTTCCTTTGGTGGAGAAACAATCAATGGGCCTCAGGGAATAGTAGTTAGTGTGCTTTCATAAGGAAGCTTTCTCTCTTTGGGTAAACAATCTGACTCATGGTGTGGCTTCTTAAAGGAGGAGGCTATCTCTTATTTCAGTTTTAATACAACTAAATCAACAAACAAGTGGTAGCTATGAGATTTACAGCAAAGTTGAATGGAAGCTTTTAGGTTGAAATGTGCTTTGGTCAAAGTGGATTTATTTTTAAGCATTCATCTCAGTTACTTTCCCCAAGAGGAGAAGGAAAATTGTCCCCTTAATCTCTCTGTAGGCTGGCAATCATGGTATTATTTAGGAGACATGTTTTAATGGCACATTCTTACCCCTGCCCACTCCCCTTCTTGGCTAAAATACAAGGAAGTTGAAGTTACACACTTGAAATTCAGCTTGTCTCTGTGGATAATCTTCTTATAATTAGGACAGTCTTCTCAAGAGAAGTATGGACATGTGCATGGGGAACACTGTTGACACAGCTGTGGAGTAATTAACAATATTTTGAATGACAGACACCATTGATTTAAACTTAACCATGAATAACCTTCATAGCTTTAGGATTAAATTGACAAATGTGAGAACTTATCATGTACTTCTTCTAAGAAATGAAATAATGGCTAAGACATTGCTGCCCTCAAGTTTCTGTTTATCTAATGTGTTATAGAATATAGAATAGTGAGTAGTCTTTGTTAAACATATTCACTTACACAGTGTATGTAGTAGTCATGATTAATATTTAGTTTTATAAATAACATTCTGATGATCCTTGTAAGAATGGAAGGATTTGAATTATTCTGATATATATTTTTTTTACCTCTTTAATGATTTTTATTCTTAAGCTTTTACTCTTGTACATGATTTTTAATTTAGGAGAAAAATCTGAAAAAAAAATTAATTTTGTGTGAACTGTGGGGTGATGGCTCCTGAATAGTGGTTCTGTATCATATCTCCTTTGCTGGCTAGTTTCATGTCAACTCGACATAGCTAGAGTCAACAGAGAATAGGAAGCCCAAATTGAGAAAATGTCTGCATAAGATCAGGTTGTTAAACAAGCTTGTAGGGTATTTTCTTAAACAGTGATTGATGTGGGAGGGCCAGGGCCCAGCACATTCTAGGTAGTGCCAACCCTAGGCTGGTGGCCCTGCATTCTATAAGAAAGCAAGCTGAGCATGCCATTGGGAGCAAGCCAGTAAGCAGCACCCTTCCATGGCCTCTCCATCATTTCCTGCTTCCAATTTCCTCTCCTTTTTGAGTTTTTGTCTTGTTTTCCTCCAATGATGGACAGTGATGGGTAAGTGTAAGCCAAATAAGCCCTTTTCTCCTCAAGTTGCTTTTGGTCACGGTGTTTCATCACAGCAAAAGTAACCCTAACCAGGACACTTCCTCCTAATTCTCAATGATCATCTCAATAAAGGTGGTAAATGACTATGAGATCAAGATATGGTGGATGACTACAGGGAAAAGTGTTTTCTAGACATAGCAGAGCAGATGCATGTAAGCAGAATTTCCTGTCCTGACTGCCTGCTCCCAAGTATCCAACACAGAGGCTTCATATTACCTATAAATGCTCAGCCAATAGCTCAGGCTTGTTACTAGCTAACTTTTACACTTAAATTAACTTATAATTTTTATCTTCATTTAGCCATGTGGCTTGGTACCTTTTCTCAGTATCTTACTCTCATCTTATTTCTCTGCATTTGTCAGTGACCATCTCCACCATTCCTTTTCCTAGAATTCTTCTAGTTTGGTTCTCTTACATAATCTCTTCCTGCCCAGCTATTGGCAAGTCAGCTTTTTATTAGCCAATGAGAGTAGTACATATTCATAGTGTACAAAAAGATTGTTCCACAGCAATTGCACATATGAACTCATGGCATTTGCGGCAGGATGTTTCAGGCTTGTACAAGATAAATCCAGACAAATTTACAGCATAGAGGATGGGGTTATCACAAGGAGCTATTGCTAACTTATAGCTTCTGGTAGAAAAAAATCTTCATTCAAAGGTGTAGCCTCCCCGTATCCCATATCCATGCCAATACTGTCAGCAATAAGTAGATTCAGTGAGTTTAAATAAAGTAAAAACAAATAAACATGAAATCAGAAGGGAATAGTTTTAATAAGGTTAGCAAACTAGAAATAGGAGAGGAGGTAATAGGTGATGGATTTCATCAAAACAGGTTGTATGTGTGGAATTCTCAAACAATAAAAAATGTTGGGTTGTGTATTTAGTTCAGTGGTAGAGCACTTGCCTAGCAATCACAAGGCCCTGGGTTCAATCCTCAGCTTAAAAAAAAAGTAATTTAAAAATAGGTTTATTAATTTAATTTTCTAGGCAAAGATAATTTCTAACATTAAAATTTTCCTAAAATGCTTATGTTTTGTCATATTTTTCTTGTATGATAACATTATTTTAACTATTATATCCATATGTTTGATGCAATAAAGATCAAGAGAGGAAAAGCATAGCCAAGAGGCTATCAGAAGAAAAGAAATGAAGCTGTAATTACTGAAACACAAAATAGCTCTAAGAACACAACCAGCAAAAATCCAAAATGACGGCAATCAAAACACACACTTCAATAATGATTTTAAATATTAATGGCCTTGATTCCCTGTCCAAAATACTTACTCATATTAGTTGAATGGATTAAGAAATAAAAAGATCAATTTCAGCAACATTACTTTAATAGAAGCATTAATACAAAATCATTATAGTATCTATTTATTTATACTATTTGTAAATGAGCAGACAACTTAAGGTAGGAACTCACTGTTACAAGATGCTGAATAATGAATTCAAAAAGCAGGTTAGTTGATATTTTTTAAGACAGTATTATGTTTTCTTTATTTTAAAATAAATTGCACCTTCATTTGGAAAACAATTGATTTGTAACATGGATGATAGATACATTTATTTGAAGGTTACTTGTAAAAGCCTCAAAAGATTATACTCCAGGATTAAGCATATCTATTTCTTTCACTCTGGCTTCATGGTTCTGTGGGGATCTTCCTCATCATGAGAACATTCAAGCTATTGGATAATTAGGGAACCAGCTAGTATTTCTTTTGAATGATGGCTGTGTAAGTAGCATGGAGGTAAGTATTTTTTAATGAAACATATTCTAATACATCTCTTTCCTTGATTCTCCCTGACTCTTCTCATACAGAAAGGCCACTGTGGCCTTGTGTGATTCACTGATTGTCTGGGTACCCTTATTTAGAGATGTGTATTGTGTGATTCAAAGTGAAAGGTAAGATAGTGGATGCTGAAGATACAAATAAGGAGATGAATAAAGCAGCTGCTTCTCTCTGTTCAGAACTCACAGTTAGTGATGGGGGAACATGTACAAAGAATAGCAAAGCCCTTTGGTAAGTACTGTTGTGTCACAATGGAGAGTACCAATTGACCCATAGAGAAGAATGATTAGCTTTGCTTTGGAGAACATGTCTGGTGTGATTACTTTAATGCAGTAAAAATACACTGTAATACTCACCAAAGGCCAGTGTCCAAGGAAGCAAGGTCCAGTTTTGAGCATTGTATTAGGAAATGAAATGTGAATACTTAAAACCAGACTTTAAAAATTGTTGATGGTTTACAGATATTTTTCATTGTTAAAACCCATGTAAGACCCACTTAGAATGAGACCTTCATTGACTGACTTTATTGAGTATTATCATAATCTTGAAAGAAAATTTCCTTTGAAAAAGGATAAAATAAAATTAAAGTCCTTCTGTTATAAACAATCTTAATACAGAAATCTAGAGCACTGTAATAGACATAAAAGTTGGAGCAGGAAACAGTCCTGTGTGAGTCTGCGAGAAAACAGCCAAGAATCCTGTGTGGGCAGAGAAGGGATTAGTTGATTTTATTATCATGAAGTAGGTATGCAACCACTTTGTACCTTGGCTTCCTTCATCAATGATGATGTCGTTTTTCAGAGATTTAACTTCCTTCCATTCCCCAAACTTTGCTACTCTCATGATCACAAGGAATAAATTCTATAGGTTTTCAGAATCTTTGTAGACAAATAAACATGAAGGAAAGTCAACCAGTAACTCAGTTGCCAATAATTTAAGACTCTATGACAATATCATAAGACCTGAAGAAAAATAAAACCTGCATATTCATTTTCCTGTATCTTATTGCCATAAGAGACATTGTCTCAACCCAAATGTCCTGCTCTCTTATAAAAGTATCACTGTCACCAGGGGTGGTGGCACACTCCTTTAATCCCAGCATTTGGGAGGGAGAGTCAGGCAGATCTCTGTGAGTTTGAAGCCAGCCTGGAAAGGCGTAAAGATACACCGAGAAACCCTGTCTTGAAAAACAAAGCAAAGCACAACACAACAAAACAAACAAAAAGCACCACTGTCTGGACAAGTTCATTATTGTGTTAGAACCTTGAAATGTTTCATTTAATGTTTACCATATTTTGAGACTGAAAGTACAGGTGACTTAGATACCATTCTTTAAAAAAAAAAGGAAGCCAAAGAAAATGTAATATTTATTTTCTTTTTTATGTAATAAGAATTATTACTAGCCAATTTTATTAGTCAAGACAATGTGATCTTTCCTATTTTCCACATGACTACTCAGAGATCTGAGGTGCTCAAATAGTTGCAGGGAATTCATTCATTGAACAGTCTTTGGAATTTTTTATGGATTTCTATGATATGGATCTTTAATTATCAGTACTGATATCCATGATGTATGCGAATCAGATGTGGTTATGGTTTAGATATTTTTTTTTTGTTTTTTTTTCCTACAATTTACATAGCATACACTTGTAAATACAGCATTTATCTACTGTAGATTATTGAAAACATATGAGATGAATGAAAATTTCATTCAATCCCTTGGGATTCTGTTCCTTACTACTGTATATTAGCCACATTTCCAACCTTAAAACTTGCCTATTTATCTCTCTCTCTCTCTCTCTCTCTCTCTCTCTCTCTCTCTCTCTCTCTCTTGGTTTTTTGAGAAAGGGTTTTCCTGTGTATCTTTGTGCCTTTCCTGGAGCTCACTTGATAGCCCAGGCTGGCCTCGAACACACAGAGATCCGCCTGGCTGTGCCTCCTAAGTGCTGGTATTAAAGGAGTATGCCACTGCCGCCTGACCCTCATTTGAATACTTCTCTCCCCTCTTTGATATTTCATTGAAAATTTCATCTGAACACAGCAAGCCATGTGTGCTTTGGGATGTCTTTCTGTATGCTGTGAGTATTTGTTGCTGTGATTGGTTGATAAATAAAACACTGATTGGCCAGTAGCCAGACAGGAAGTGTATGTGGGTCAAGCAGACAAGGAGAATGCTGGGAAGAGGAAGGCTGAGTCAGGAGTCACCAGCCAGACACAGAGGAAGCAAAATGACAAGGCAGAACTGAGAAAACATACCAAGTATTGTGGCTAAATGTAGATAAGAATTATGTGTTAATTTAAGTGTAGGAGCTAGTAAGTAATAAGCCTGAGCTAATGACTAAGCAGTTATAATTAATATAAGCTTCTGAGTTATTATTTTATAAGTGGGCCACAGGACTGCGAGGGCTTGGTGGGACTGGAGAAACCTTCCAACTACACTTGTGTTATCAATTTGTATTTGAAAGTTGTTGCAGTCTGATTTTGCCCAGTAGAGCATCTTGTAGAGGGCATGCAAATAATTGCACAGAAACCAAGATTTTAGTTAATGCCTCAGAGATATCAGAGTCATGTTAGCTGAATGGCTTCCCCTTACATAGCCAGGGTAATCTTCCTTTAGAAAGGTCATCACTACTATCTCATTGTTAGGTCTCAAATCCTTATAGCTTCTGTCTTAGTTTCTTTTCCTGTTGCTGTGGTAAAATAAAATGGCAAGAAACAGCTCTGGGAACAAAGTGTTTCTTTCAGATCGTAATGTCATGTCACTGTACATCATTTTGAGGAAGTCACCCTGGCAGAAACTTGACAGAGCTGGTCATATTATATGCGCAATCATTAGAAAAGAGGTAAGAAATACATGCTTGGGTGCTCAGCTTGCTAACTTTATTTCATAGTCTAGGATCTCCTACCCACAATTAAGGTGGGTCTCCCACAGTACTTACAATAATCAAGGTAATGGCTAACACACATTCTCAGAGACTAATCTAGGCTGTCCCTCATTAGATGCCCAGACAGTTGCCTCCTAGGTATCTATTTGATAATAATACTAACCATTGTAGCCTTTCTTACTTTTGCCAAATTAAGCAATGGTTTCATTGCCTTACCTGAAAATTTGTGAATTACCTGAGCAACTGCATTCCTTATTTCCTCCTACTGCAATTTGTGGTCAGATTAGCCCAGTACAAGATCTTCTTGCCAATTCTACTAGTGCCTATCTTCATACTCATTCTCTGCCTCATTACTACATTCTTTGATTTTTCTGTTAGCAAAGGAGACACCACTTCTGGTTGCTCTGTCTCTATTCTTACCTGTCCATGGTCATATACATTAGTAAACAAATTTAGTAAAATAGCAGCCTTGGATAATTTGCACTGTTATGAATACTTATATGTTGATACAAATATAAACCTTTTATATTCCTATTTAAGATAATATGTATATTGATACAAATACAGAAGTATGTTTGTTATATTGTACACATATTTTACTCTTATTTGAAATATTTATATATTGATACAAATGTAAATTTATATCTGTTATACTGTATGTATGTTCTACTTCTGTTTAAGATATTCTGTATACTGATATATATTTAGGATTATTATCATATTTCATATTGCACTATATATTCCTACCTCTGTTAAAGATATTTTGTGTATTTTGTGTATTGGCACAATTTAAAGTCATTGTTCTTTTACTGTACATTTGCTTACAGACTGTTTGCCTTATTTATAGGAAGCCTTAGTCCTTAGGTTGTTTAGGTAGATAAGACTTATAGATTTATTATCACCTATGCTTGTCATCTCTATAATTATGTTAGTTAGGTTATCCAGATTTATAAATACATAGGTCAGATGGACAGGTAATCTTCAAACACTTCATGGACCTATAGAATATGGCATTTAAATAACTTAGGATTCTGTTGATGTCAGACAAAATTGCTCCTGGCAGCACCAATTTGATCCCAAGAGAATGTTGGGTTTCTAAGACATTTTCATTTGGAAGTTTGTCTTCTTGGCACAAAATGGCCTACTGGGCAAAGAACTGCCCTTGCCTCAACTGCTGACAGTACAAATGCTGTCCTTTCTGGACAAGCAGGACACAAGGAAAGTGACCACTGTACTTTGCCAAGACAGGGTCTTTCAGAATTCCTGCTTCTGAAAATGGTCTGTCAGATACTCTAGGCCTGTAGCCAATTTGAATGCACCAACAATGCTGAGAAACATTAGGTGACTGTCCAGGCTGCCAGCTATCTCTGTCTACTCTTGCAAGATTCCCCAAAGTTGCTTGCGTCCTTCTCCCATTTCTCAGGTATTATTATATTCCTTCTCAGGTCTTTGATGAGGTTGAAGACTATCAGTTATAGTTACAACTTAGTATATATACATATATAATATCTTAGATAGAATATATTAAGTATTAGACTCAGGTTCTTTAGGATAGGACACCTTTTGGAATGATCTTTGTAACATGCCACCTACCCACACTCTAGACCTCCCTGGATTTTAGTATGTGTTTTTTGCTTGATATTGTTTGCACTTATTGTAATTCCAACTTATCTAGGTCATTATCCCTCATTACTCCTGGACAATATTTGATAACCATTTCTTTGTATATAGTCTTGTATTAGGTTAGAACCTTCTTATTTAGACAAAAGGGGGAGATGTAGTGGGTAGCCATCCCAGCCTTGGCCTGGAAGTTCCAACCCCTATTGAGGCTTCTGTAATGGTCATGCCCACAAGGCAGGGCTGAGAGAGGAAGCTGAAGACCCAGGATCAAGAGGAGAGGTCACTCTTGGTTCTGAGACCTTGGATGCTGGAGGTAGACCAAGCAGAGTTCTCCAGAGAACACCGCCAGACTGCACCATACCTTTGCCAGACCCTACAAGCTATCTCTTCATTTGTAAGTTACCCCACAAAATAAACCTCCCTTTTAACTACGCAGAGTTGCCTTAATATTTTCACCAATAAATGAGCTTCCTTCAGCCAACTATAGATGTACAAGTGACCTGATGGGAGTGCTATTTCTACTGAGAACTTGCAGTTGTTGTCTACTCCTTTCTTAATTCTCCTTGGCAAGTGTTCCCGATGGCCTCCTTCAGCCAAGCACTAGATGAAAGAAGGCATTCTGATGGCTATTGCTACTTGGAGATTGGAATTGTAGTTCTCTCTTTCCAAGACTTCTAGAGACTCAAAATAGTGTTCACCTGTTAGTAAAACTATTCTAGAGACTCGTTTCAATTTTAAGTCAATCCCATAGTTTATGTAAATTGACAGAACTGAACTCTCCTTTTGTCCTAATACAGTAATATGTTTCTGAGAATGGGAAATACTTAAAGGTTGAAGGTGTGTGATTGTTTTTAAAAAAAAAGGTCCTATTTTTACTTGAAGGAGAAACAGCACTGTGTGGAATTTTTATGCTTGGTTTTGCTTCTGTAATCTCTATTATTTCACCACTTTGTAGTCCATTTTGCATTTCTTCACCAAGGAAATATACATGCCCAAGAAGATGAGCATCTAAATCATTTTGAGCATCTGTTAGCAGTTTCAGTGTTTTACCTTAAGCACTCAGGTGTATGTGGGATTTTATATTGATTCTTCCATTAAACTGCAAGTGGGAACATTCAGCAAAACATATGGCTCCAAAGCATATTGCCTACAGCCATCGGATGATATTCTTACATTTCTTCTTCCTTTATATAGGTTGCTGAATTTGCAACTTCTGTCCCCAGAATTGCTATCATCCCAGAAAAATCTAAGGAAAACTCTCACAGTGAGCACCATTACTTAGTTTCATAGGTTCTTTGATAAAGCATGACTCAACCAGTTTTGTAGAGACTGAGTTCTTCTGATTTGGGGGCCAGGGTTGGGTATAGGGTTGTTTCTAGTAAAAAAATGTATGGAAACAGTGACTGGGACACAAGATATTCCAAATTATTCCAATTATTGTTGCTGTTACTGCCATTAATAGCAAACTCCTTTGCATCCACTGATAGGCAATGCATTTTCCTGGGGTTCTATAATTATGTTTCTCTTTGCTAAAATTCCAAATCATGAATATCACATTCTATGACAACTTGAGTAACTTACATTTGATGACACTGATACTTCATGTATGCACACATTTAATCTTCATTACTCATATTCTCTCCAGCTCTGTTTACGTTTATTTTTGCATTCTTAGATTTTCCTGTTAATGCACCTCACATCCTTTCTTAACTTAGATAGTGTGACACACAAACTTATTAAGCTATTCAGATAAGCTGAACAATATCAATCGCATTATTCAAATTAATCTTGATTAATTTTTCAAAAAAATATATTTGAAAGTGAAAACAGAATGTACATGCATTGAATGTACAAACACATGTTGGATTCTTATCATTTTGATAACAAGTAAATAGGAGAGTAAGGGTGTCAGAAATAAGTAGAGCTGGAGTGCTGCATCAGTGCGCCTGGTTCTGTACATTTCTACAGATATTATGTCACAAACTACGCATACACAGGACATAGAATGCAGTATATGGGCTGTAAAGAGTCTTTAGCAGAAGTCTTTTCAAAGGCAGAAGGCTGAAGAACTGGGTTTTAATGAGGATCTTTGACTGCTTAGTAGTTGCTTCCTTGTTGGGAAAAATTTTTTCATTAGCATGGTATCTCATTGTGAAATGAAGACATTATAAAAACCTATGTCACTTAACAACAAGACTGTGGCTGTTTATCACATAATATTAGATGCTCTTTGATGCCCTTCATGTTGGCTTACTGTACAAATGTTATTATTTGTGATCAAGTTCTGAATGCCTTCTATCCATTAATATCACTGCATTTGTTTATTTTCATTTTCTGGCTTCTATTCTGAGTAAAAGTGCATAATATTTTCTTGGTTTTTGTCTTTATTTTGCTAATTCCATTAGTGGGTGGTGATAGGAAAAGGGATTTCTTTCATCATTGGGGCATTCTCGTCCCTTTTTCTCTGCTCAGTTGAAACATGATGAAGAATGAAACCCACAAGGAATCTTTGAAAGACTCAATGTAGGTAGATTTTGTTCAGCTAAACTCTTTCAAGATGTGTACCCAGAGTGCATTTGTCTTGCTTCCTTTCCTTACTGGTTCTCTGAGAATTTCAGCAGATGCCCCTGTGGTAGCAGCACTGTCTGGGGGAGATATTTGAGACTACATATCACACAATGAAAAGATGCAGCTTTTTTCATGCTGCTGTTTGAACTGTTTGGAAGTACTTGTTCACGTAAGTAAGAAATTTACTTGTTAGATCTAAAAAATGTAATAAATTCTTAATAATATTGTGATAAGCCTTACAAGAGTGTCAGATATGATACAATATTAGGGTATGTCTGGCATGCAGAAAAACAAAACCTGAAAGATGGTAGTTAAAACATAGGTTTGATAAATTTGTGTTAACATAAATACAATATGGTAACCATACATGAGAACATCTCAAGAGATATTCAGAGATTCAAATGTGAACACTAGAAAGTCACAGAGAGAAAAACATTGCACTAGGCAGAGTTGAAAAATCTACATAGTTCATTTCATGACTAAGAAATACAGGAGTAGTAAATCGTAATTAAGCTTCCTGTTGTAAAAATTGTGACCATAGACTGGTGAATCCCTTCTGGAATGAGAAATATTGTGTCTCTTGAAATTGAGGAAGTATGAATATCACCCTCAAAGCAATGACGAAAATTATCATGCATGGATCTGTTATTGAAAATAAGCACATTTTTCTGATGAACATTCTTTGTCACTAATTTGGTATAGAACAAGCATCACAAAACCATAGCCTATGGAACAAACACTGCCTGTTACCTACTTTGCAAGTAAAGTTTTATTGAAACACAGCCAGGTGTACTTCTCAATGCATTTAAAAAATCTGCTTTTCAGCTATGCTGGCAGAATCTATTGTTACGACTGAGACATCAAGAATGACACACTTAAAACATTTAGTCTTGATGCAGTTGGGAGGAGGACATTGGTCCTGCCTCAACTTAGTATGCCAGAATTTGTTGGCTCCCCAAGGGAGGCCTTACTCTCTCTGAGGTGTGGATGGGGGATGGGTGGAGGGAAAGTGTGAGGGGAGTGGGAGAGGGAGAGGAAGGGAGACTGTGAGAGCTTGGTAATTATTGTTCTCTCATACCTAAGTATGAGTACATAAATCAGTCAAATAGCATTTTATTAGTAGACATTGACCAGCATCTGTGTCACACAACTAAGCTATCATGCTCATTGGGCTTTCCACAAATCACTTGCTCTTTCTTGTTCTCATTTTCCATGTGCAAAGGTGGTCATAATATCTGGACCTTTTGCTCACTGGAGCATTTATTTCCATTTCATAGTACTGTGAACAGAAAATGAAGTGAGTTATGTAAAAGTGTTCTGAAGAAGATAAATTAAAATATAATTTAAATATAAGTTAAAATGTAAGTTAACCATAGAGTATTTATCACTAACCTTTCTGCAATGATACCTGGGACTAAATTAATCCAGCATAAGCAACCTAACATTATGTCACTACAATGATGTCACCAGACCACACTGACCAATGCCAGTGACTCTGAAATATCTGTGATAGGAGGTGCTTCCCAGAGTTCATGTTACTAAAGCTGCTTTTTTGTAGATTGGGCAAATTACATTTCCCCATATGTATTTTTAAAGGCATAGAGGAAGCAACAAACATAAATCTATATAGTATATATACTTTTGTAAAATACTAATTTTATTAGGTAAATCACTGAAAAAATAGTGAGTATATGAATGAATGAATGAATTTGTACTTCCATGGGCTTAAAGAGAAGGAAATTGAAAGGCAGAGATGTAAAATGTAGAACCAATGAAATAATATTAAGGTTTAGAAAGTGAAATAATCAATAATACAGCATAGAAAATTGATAAAGGAAGGAAATATAAGAAAAAATAATGAATAATAGCTTCTTAGCTTTCTGATAACCCATCAGGCATAACATATACAGTTTACAATTATGGTATGTCTCTATTAGTGGATATGGATCATGAGCATCCAAGTATGATTCTGATGTCTTTGTTTTCTCACTAAAATATGAAAAATGTACATTAATAGACTATAATAAATATACAAATTGAATCTACAATTGAGAACTTTTTCATTTTGTCAGATACACAACTGTAAGTAATTTATTTCTTCATCATTTTCTTATAGTCCCAGCTAAATTCTGATAGCAGTGTGCATGAAAGGCATCTAACAATAAAGTAGGTATGCTTTTATAGTCTAAGGAACTGCATCATTGTTGAAAACATTTTAGGGTCCTTCACATTACTGTCTTGGGATGTTCTGTGTTAATATAAATCCTTTAATGGCCAGAGCAACTAAAAATCTGTGAAGTGACCCATTGATAGACAATCATTATAAGATATTAAATCTCAACTCTTCCAGAAATAAACTATTACTGAAAAGTCAGTTGGGTATTTTGTTAGGTATGTGGTTTTCAGAACTCACAGGGGTACCATTTGGCACATTGGAATAGTTCTCACAAACTTCCCTGGAGGTCTGGATAAGTGAATTAGTTTCTAAAAATTGCTCTCTGTCACTCTTGGGAATAATTGAAGTTGGAGAAATCTGCCCGAATAAATGTCTTCTCCCTCCCTGTGTAATAGCAGAATGATTGCTGCCAATGCAGGATTTGCCCATTCCCCTAACTAGGCTAGGGAAAAGTAATCTAAACCTTGGATCTAAAGCTTTTTTTGCCAAAGTCTCTTTTTGCTGTAGCTATCTTGGAATGGTTGAAACTACAACTTTTAGAAAGTAAAAAAATGAAGTGGCTTTGAAACAGTAGTGGTTTTTACTCAGAACTTGGGATTGTTCATTCTTAGGAAAGAAGATCTCAATATTCTACAATAATAAATGCTTTTATTTATTCTTCCAAAACAAACAAATAGAAAAATTATAAATACTAATATATAAACTGGGTATTTCATTACATCTATTTCAATAAATAAAATCTCAGGTGCTAAGTATGTGTGAAATTGCTTTTTTTAGTGTACAATGTATCTTTTATATTAGTTTATGAAGTAACTGGTTTCCATTTGCCATTTCCATCCATATTTCATTTTCATTGATTCCCTCACCCCACATTTATCTTTCTGCTTTCTGTTCTTGCTAATTTTCCTCCCACTTTATTCTATTTGTTTAGTGTAATGCCAAAAACATCCACTTTTAATAATCAGGAATTGTTGTTATGTACATGTATGTATGTATGTATGTGTGTATTAATACTATCTAGCATTATTTACTGTCTCTTTTTATTGTGGAAATCTCATACTGTTTTTAAATTATACCATTGCAACTGATGCTGAAAGGATGGAATAAAAATAATTTCCCATTCCTTAGCTAATGAACAGATATCAACCAAGACTTTTATATAAAGTACTGCTTTACAAAACACAATGTTTTTATTGACATTTTGGTTGTGATCTTAGCCTTTAATGGCTAAGCCATCTCTTCATCTTGTAGTGTTTCTTTTTGAATAGCAACAACCACACCATTATTTTTGTACATCTATAGTAAACTGTTAATAAAAGCCAGGTTACTTTGCTCACTGAAAATCTGTCAGTGCAGACAATGGTTGATGTCTACTGGTCATGTGATCATGTCCAACTATTACATTTAATTATTCTATTTTTTATGAAATTGATAATCCCATGGAAATTCATAAATTTTCTGATATTTTTGGAGGCATGTTTGACAAAATACGGAATGTAACCACTTTTCCTTGCACAGTTATATCTAGTTTACTTTCCGGTTGCAGGTATCCTGCCAAACCTCTCACAAGTCAGTATCCTTCTTGCTAGAGCAAACTGAATTAGGTTTGTCTCTTTTCTTTGCCCCTCAAACTGCTGAGAGAAGAGAAGAGAAGGGAAGGTAGAGGAGGGGAGGGGAGGAGAAGGAAGGGGAGGGGAGAAGAGAAGGAAAGAGGAGAGAAAAGAATTGAGGGGGGGAGTAGCGGAGGGGAAAGGAGGAGAGGGGAGGGGAGAAGAGAAGAGAACTTTACAATTCATTGGGAAGGCCCGTGGTAATCTATAAACATGCACAGGAAAAAGAAGTCAAGCAGCACAGAGCTGGGACTGTTGAGGAATAAGTTTTCCCATCATAAATGGTACTGCCCTTTAGATGTGCACAAACATGAGCTGTTTGTTTGTATCCATTTATTGGGAAGCACATGGTGTTTCTTCTAATAAGTATTTATGTGTATACACAGTAAATCAAATTCCATGTATCTTTCACATTTATGTGAGAAACATCATTATTATTTTGCAGTTATAATCACATGGTATTTAGTTAAGAAACCAGCAACCTTGTAGTGGTATTGTGTCCCCCAAAATATTGTGCACCCTAATAAACTTATCTGGGGTCAGAGACAGAACAGCCACAATATTAAACATGAGGATAGGTAGTGGTAGCACATGCCTTTAATCGTAGCATTCCAGAGGCAGAAATCCCTGTTCAAAGAGACAGCCAAGCAGGATGACTCACACCTTTAATCCCAGAAAGCAAGCCTTTAATCCCAGGGAGTGATGGTAGAAAGCAGAAAGGTATATAAGGCACGAGGGCCAGAAAACTAGAAGCATTTGGCTGGTTAAGCTTTTAGGCTTTTGAGCAGCAGTTCAGCTGAAATCCATTCAGATATGAGGACTCAGAGGCTTCCAGCCTGAGGAAACAGGATCAGCTGAGGAACTGGCAAAGTGAGGAAACTGTGGCTTATTCTGCTTCTCTAATCTTCCAGCATTCACCCCAATACCTGGCTCTGAGTTTGATTTTATTAGTAAGACTCTTTAAGAATCCTGCTACCCAACTTAGTGGACCTTGAATCTGCATGAGCACTGTGAGGCTAGATTATTCCATTCTACATCTGAATATATGGAGTTGTCCACAGGTTAGCTGGTTTTCTCATTGCCTTGTGTTACTTAGGGTTCATGATTAGACATAACAATATGTCCCTCATCCTTTTCTATGAAATGCTTACGACTTCGTAACATATTTTTTAACATGCAGATCAAGCAAACATTATTTTAAATCTTTTAATACATTTAAAAAATAGTGTATTTCTGGGCTGGAGATATAGCTCTGTGGTAGATTATAGCTTAGCATGTTCAAAGCCCCAGCAACACACACACACACACACACACACACACACACCAATACAAAAGAAAATAAATAATGTGTCCTTTTAATATTTAACTATATATTTGTACTGGGCTGGAAATTCATCAAATAATAGTTGTTGGAAACTGCATAACTTAATTGAGCTGAGAAGCATAAGACTTTCATGCAGTGTTGAAAGGAATAAATGACAGACAGATATATACATTGTCAGGAGCTATATA
Organism: Onychomys torridus; assembly: GCF_903995425.1. NCBI lineage: Eukaryota > Metazoa > Chordata > Mammalia > Rodentia > Cricetidae > Onychomys > Onychomys torridus. The sequence continues at coordinate 58,599,450 of NC_050444.1, read as the reverse complement.
TTTTATTATTTTATTTTATTCTACTTATCATTTTTAATTAGAATATAAATGTTTACATATTAAAAATAACACTTGATTCTCAAATTATCACTAGTAATTTTAGCTTTTGTTACCTGTAGAAACCTAGTATAACATCAAGCTGGGTAACACTTCAGCATGGGTGGGAGAGGGCCTCCCAAATCCCATTTCACTGGGGATTTGGCCATTGGTAGATTGTCCACTCTGTACTCGATAGCCCCTCACACATGTGTATATGTAAAATACTAATTGAAATTATATATTATTTATATATTTTAAAATAAAATATAACAATACAAGTTATATGAATATATTTATATATTTTATATAAATTATAAGAATTATATAAAATATAAGATGAAAAGTCACAAATTTGGGGAGGATATGTGCTTGAGGGACCTTGAAGTAATTTAAGGGGGACTATGGGTGATCAAGATGCATTGTATACATGTATAAAATTATGAAAAAATAAATATTTGAAAAATTATTCATCAACTATACACTTCTATTACCTGAATTACAGGAAAATGAATCCATTTTCCAAAATGAGACATTTTGGAAAATCTATTACAGAGCAAAGCAGAACAGAAAGGCAATAGACTGTGTAATTAAAATTTTAATTTGTCAAAAACTTTCATAAAGTTTTAATAGTAGCCATTAACAGGAACAGTGGTTTACTATGCATTACTAACCAAAACACCAGAACGTTTTCATTGGCTAAACACATTTTGCATTTTCTGTTTTCTGTTTAACACATTAAGTCAGTGGCATTGTTAATTTTTTCCATAGCAGAAAGTATACCATGCATTTATTGTTAACACTAACTTTCACACTGATTTTTTTAGCTATTGAGATAAAAGTTCTTTCTCACAGATGGGCACCTAAGAGCACAAAATTCCTGCCCTGTTTTGGTAACTCTGGCATCCTGTAGCATGGAATGGAGAGCAAATACGTATCATGCTAATCTCACCATGTGTTTGCACAGTCTGTTTACTAACTATGTAATAGTGACAGGGGCACTGAGGGATGTAACCGTCAGTCACAACTATAAGAAACAGAGTATGTATTGATGTGGCAGAGAAACATTAAGAAGCCAAGGTACAGTAATCACTTTAATTAACTGTTCTGTTTTTATTATTTTATTCTTATCCTGCCTTTAATGACTTTAAAAATTATGCCATATGTTTTGATTATATTTTTTCCTCTTTCCAACTCCTTCCAGATCCTTCCTAACTCCATTTTTACCCAACTTTATATTCTTTTTCTCAATAAATAAATAAATAAATAAACAACAAAATAAATACACACTTAAACAAGAAAACCCAAAAAGTCCAAAACAAAAACAATAACAACATACACACACACACACACACACACACACACACACACAAAAAAAAAAAAAAAAAAAAAAACCAACAAACAAAAATATACATGGAGTATTTTTTATGTTGGCCATCTGCTTCTGAGCATGGGGCCATCCCTGGAGTGTGATTTATATACCTAGTTTCACTCTACTAGAAAAAACTGGTTTTTCCTCTTTCAGCAAGCATCAATTACAAATGAATTTTGGTTAATGGTGGGATCTTGTTTAATTAGTTTAATTTAGTGATCTTAAGATATGTTTTATGTGCAATTGCCCTATGATTCTTCTTTGAAATAAATATTTCTTATTACAGTTTAGAATGTGAATATATGTAAATGAGATGGTCTTTTACTGATGTTGCTATGATTCTATTACATACTACAGTTTTGATACTTACATTCTTCTTTCATTCAGCATCATAACGTATTGTTGATAACAATTACAAAGAAATAGTAAAATGTATGCCTGTCTTGGTTTGCAAAAATAGTCTAATTATATACATACACACATATATATGTATATATATATATATATTCCTATAAGGAAAATTTTTCTTATTTTAACATTTTCATGTTACATTTTAGTTATTTGTACAATAAGAAGTATTTACTTACATTTTGTATTAGAAATATATCCGCAATTTAGAAAGTTTATCTTCTACAGAAAAATTAGACATATGCAGAGGACATACAGTACTTAAAGAAAACTCCTTGGATTATCCGCAGATCCTTTCTGGCCGTGTGACCTATCCAATCTATCAGCAAATCTGGCTACTTCTACCTTTAGAGTGTGTCTGGGACCTCACGCTGCCAGTGATCTATTGGCAGCACAGCACAGTGACCCTCTTCAAACTCTCCAGGCCATGCTGTTCTAATACAACCACTGTGGATTTTATTTCATTTGGAATATAAGCCAAGGTCATCAGTAAGATGCCCCTACAAATATACAATATATCACCACATATATATGCCACTTCTCATATTTTTTGTGCTTTTTTATTGGGTTCTTTGTTTTGACCCATTCTGGTTTTTTGTTTTCAGTTGCCTGTTTTCTAATGAGAGAGAGAGAGAAACAAGGGTTATAGATTTGTGTGGGTTGTGATGTAGGGAGGATCTGGGAGGAGTTGAGGGAAGAGAAACTACATTCAGAACATAATGTGTGAAAAAAATCTATTTTCAGTTAAAACATTTAAAAGGATTCTACAGTTTCAAGTATCTCAATTGTAGTCTGTATATGCTTTGGGGTTCAGAGTCTCAGAAAACAGGCTTCTTCCCAATGTTTTCTAATTGAAGGGGGGGAAATCAGCTGCTTTCTTCACTGTCAAGGACATTTTTTCTATTTGTTTTGTGTGTGTGTGTGTGTGTGTGTGTGTGTGTGTGTGTGTGTGTGTGTGTAATTCTTGATTCCTGGAGGATAATGGTAGTTGCTTTATCCTCCTTGTTCAGTATGTGTTATAGAAACATTCAGATCAAAGAGAAAGAGATAAAGCTCATATAGTGTATAAAGACAGACACATTTAGTTTTGTTAGAGCTGCTGAATCAAAGTACCATGAGTTAGATGGCTTTAAACAACTGGATTTTATTCTCCCAGAATTCTAGAGCTTAGATATCATATATACAACATCATTCTATGTATTTATATAGAGTGTAGTAAGAAAATACAAGAGAAAACACATATTTGTCTTCTTTGACTAATAAATATTTTAGTTAATTATAATGAGTAATTTACTTAATATTATCTTATGTTGCATCTGTTTTCTGGAAATGATTTAACTTAAGACTGAAAATAATTTTCAGTTAGGTAAAATTACCATATTTTCTTTATCCATTGCTCTGTTTTAAACACTTATGTTGATTCTGTGACTTAACTATTATGGATTGTGTTAAATAGACACAGATGTGTGTACAAATACCTCTGTGAAATATTGACTTGGTAGAAACCATAGGTCTGCCTCACATGGAAGACCTAGTTTTGGTTTTTTGAAGAACTCCCATACTGATGATTTTCATAGTGACTTGACTAATTTTCATGACTTCCAAAGCCTAAAATAGTTCACTTTTGTTTACAACCTCATTAGCATTTTTAAATTTGATTTTTCAAAGGATGTCATTCTAAATAAGGTAAGAAGGAACCTCTATATGCTTTTAACTTGCAGATTTTATTGATTAATTGCCATTTGTGATTACCTTTTGAGAACTATTTCTTTAGTACATATATTGGTTAGATTGTTGGATTTTTATTAATTTTTTAAGCTCTTATATATTTAAATACTAATCTATCAAATATACAGATGGCAAATATTATTTTCCAATTCTGAAGAATGTTATTATGTTTAAATATTTTTACTGTGGAGAAACTTTATAATTTCATTTGCCACTATGATTCTTATTTCCAAAGCAAATGGAGTCCTATTCAAACATGCCTTGACTACACCTATGTCTTGAAATGTTTTTCCAATGTCTCTACATCCATTTCCAAGCCCCAGATCTTACATTATGGTGTTTGATCCATTTAGAGTCAATTTCTTCTTTTACAGTGAAGAGGGCTCAGTTACATTCTTCTGTGTGTATTTTTTTTTCAGTTATCCCAAAACAAGTTTGTCTTCCTCTAGTTTATGCTTTAGACAATTCTGACAAAAACTCATGGGGCTATAGCTGTGTAAGTTTATCTCAGGGTCTTTCTGTTCCATTGATCTAGATACCTCATTTTATGCCTGTTTAAATCCCCATAAAGTACTCTGGACTTCATTTTGAAAGTGTCAGTTATTAAGTACAGTGGTACCTATGCTCCTTGACAATATCAGAGCAACTGCTTGCAGTGTATTATCAACAAGGCATGGTGCTCTGCTGACAATCACATACACTCAGAGAAGGTCTTGTAATTACCTGCTCAATTATGTGGATTCACTTGATGTATGTCAGAGCAATACTATACTCCAGTTCTCACTGTTCTACTTTTTATCTACATTTTAAAGTGTTGCTTTTCAGGATATTGTTAAGTAATGATCATCAGTGTATCTGAAGAGCACTGTATCTGTAGTTGAAATCCACATCTGTCAAGATCTTTGAAGACATAATATTGCAATTTAAGAAATTCTTATAGCCATCATCATATTGCAATTATATGAAAATTCAAAATGTAGATTGTTTCCTTAACTAGCATATATTATTTAACAGTGATGTTACTCATATGTAACTATGGCAAATTTATTATGTAACTTAAATCAATTTATATTGTTATATACACAAACAAATGTGCTATATTTTCAAGAACAAATTCCAACACATTGAATTTGACTATATTTGGAAATGGTATCTTTGTAGATCTAATAAACTATAAGTTATACAAGGAGAAATTAAGAGGAAACAATTTAAGGATTCGGCTGATAATAAAAGACAGTGAATGGACACGTATGGTGGCATAGGCCTTTAATGCCAGCATTCCAGAGGCTTAAGCAGGAAGATGTCAGTGAGTCTGAGGTCAGCCAGGATTACAGAGTGAGTTCCAGGAAGCCAAGTCTGTATTATGCAGAGAAACTCTATCTCAAAGAAACAGAAACAACAACAACAACAAAAGATAGTGAATGATGATTTTCTGGCATAGAAGATCTTTTTGAGAAAAAGTAAGTAATGGAGATTTTCATAGCAATTACCTCAAGTCTTCTTTAAAATGGGAAATGGAAAAAGTAAAACTCAAGGACACAAAGTCATGAAAATGAAGTACAGTTGACACAGAAACCAATCTATACCCAGGTAAACCTGAGAAGGAATGAAGGAAGTTCTAAGGTTTAATTACTGTCTAGAGAATCCTACAGAACAAGATAGAATGGTCCCAAATTTGGTTGTTAGCCTTAGGAATGTAACCTAACAGTTTTTAGCAAGGCAGAGGGAATGAGGGAGAAGGACAAGGTCTGCCAGAGCTACATGCTCCAGTGGTTTCATTAGGAGTCTTACAGAAATACTAAGCTAACAGCCATAACATCTATGCAGAGGATCTGGTACAGGCTCATGCTGGCTCCATGCTTGCTGCTTCCATCTCTGTAAGCCCGTGTGAGTCCTACTCAGTTGATTCACGGGCTGTGTTCTCCTGGTGTCCTCCATCCCCTCTGACTCCCACAGTCTTTCCTTCCCCCTTTCCCCAGGAGTCCCCAGTCTCCAACAGGAGAGACCCAAAGAATACACAATAGAAGGTTTATTCCATAATTGATGTTGAGGAATGTGATTCACTTTTATTTATGGATATGAATGGTATTTGACTTTATCTTGCAACATATTAAAAACCAATGAGAAGTAGTTCAAAGAACTGAACACAGGAACAGAAACAGAAAACTCCTGGATTAAAACTAAAGGGAAACATTGATCTAGGAAACCTATTCTTTTAGATTTGGCCCTTATTCCAAAGGCAACAAGAGCAAAAATAGACAAATGGAATGGCTTCAGAATAAGGTACTGCACAGTCAAGGAGCTAAAGATTTCATTAGAAACTTAACTGAAGAGCAAGAAAACAAAACAACCACAAAAACCCTAAATCCTAGAAAAGATACAGGTTGACATTTCTGTAAAGAATACATGCGAATAGCCATCAAATGTGTAAAACCTGTTTAACAACCTTCATCATAAGGAAAAGAAAACTTGGACCCACCATAAGACATTATCTTGTCAACATGTCTGTTACCAAAATAAAAGAGAAAAAAAAAAGTACAGTGAAGTTCTAAAAAAAAAAGAGTATCCTGAGCACACTGCTGGTGGCAATGTAAGAGATCTTGTCCATTATGGAAAACTATCTAGAAATTACTCAACTACAAAATTTAATTCACCATATAGCCTAACAATCCCACTCTTAAATATTTACCCAAAAGATTTGAAGTCAATTTGCGAAAGAACCTCTTCATTCAAGTCTTCATTTTGATACTATTTACAATCAGTACATTTTGAAATCAACTAAGTGTCTAACATTATGATACATGGTTAAAATCATATGTCTATGTGGGAAAAAAAATGAAATTGGCCTTAAAAAGTAAAACAGTTATCATTTGTGGCAATGTGGGTAAAACTAAATATCTTGTTAAAAAAGGAAATCAAATAAACAGTGTCCACAATTGTGTGTGGAATCTGAACTAATCAAACATATAGTAATGGAGAGAAAAATGCTGTCTACAAAGGAAAGAAGTTAAGAGAGAGGTACAGGAATGGCTGGAGGCTACAGAGTCTTAATAAAAGAACAACTTTCAATATCTCTTACAGTTTGGTCAACATATTAAATGATTATATACTGTTCATTTCAAAATTACTATAAAAGTACATATCAAATTTCTTACAAAAATAGTGTCTGATGATGAATAGACTAATTAGTTCAGTTTAACTATTAATTACACAGCATATTTTACATGCAACATCATTTTGAACCACATGAGTATATAATTATAAATTTTCATGTTATATAATTACTAAAAGCAAATAATTTCATTGGTTAGTCTTGTGTGGTTAGAAAGCCCTTAATTTCATTTTGGTTTCTTTAGTACCAAGAAATATTGTCATTTCTTTCTTTTCACATCCTAGAAACATCCAAATAGTACAACATCAATTTGTGGCCTTTTCCACTCTCTATGGTCCAATTAAATCCCTGTGCTCATTGATTCTAATCATTGTTATTTTTTATTATAATTGAGAGATTTTCAAGTATCACAAAGAGGGAGGTAAGGGAAAGCTACAGAATTAAGTGGCAAAAATGTTGCTAGAAGGGACCATTTAGTTAGTCTATTACAGAACGCAGAACTCTCAGAATTTTGAAGTTCCTGTCTAGGAAGTCTTTCTCAGTGTTCCTTTGCTTGAGCACCCTAAATGTTAATGAAATCTTCAAAAGTCCTTAACTGTCACTCAACCTGCACATATTTGTCCCTTTGCCTGAGCCAGGAGCTACGGAGGGTTTGGATTCATGTTAGAACATTTTGACATTATGCAGTGTAAGATGACTATAGCAAAAATTGTGTAGGAGGATGAAAGGAGAATAAGGAAGGAGTAACACTGTGTTCCTACAGAGTAGTCCTTAACACTTGTACAAAGAGTGAGGTTCGCTGATCAGGGAATTGACTACTTTGGAAGGCTACCATTACAAATAAATCTTCAAATACAAAAAGTAAATGACTTAGATGGAAGATGTATTAATATAGGACATTTCCTGGTTTATAAAAATTGTTAAGGAGTTGGTGCCTCAGCAATATAGAATTTTAATTCTTACTAGAATAGAGTAAGCCTTTATGTCACATGATCAAAGATACTGAGCTCTCACTCTGTTTAAAATATTGGACTATGATATATATATATATATATCACAACCTCCCTCTTAAATAGGGCTTAGTGCAGTCTTCAAATATGTTCCTTAAGAAACTGTGCTCATAATTCTGCAGGTTTATTGTAAAGTAGAACATTTAATACAGATTTAGGGAATATGTTGCTGAGATCATGTTATTGAAATTTTATACAGATATCTATATAGATAGATAGATAGATAAATACAGATATAGATAGATAGATAATGGCCTTTAATTTTCTATTTCTAATTCTTTAAAACCAAGTTTTATTTTTGTAGTTATTTATTACTGCATAGCCCTAATGTGATACTCACATAGTGTGAGTTTTATTACACCCTAACACTTGTTCAACTTTCAAAATGTATTTCTTAGTCTTTCTAATGTAAGACAAAGCAGTTTGGTCAGTTAGTAGATTTTCATGTGATTTTTATATAATACTGAAGCCACAAATAATTTCATGCCAAGTATCAGGTTGTAAGTATTTCAGGTTTCATGTTATGTATAAATTCTATTGCATATTCTTTCTAACTTTTATGACTATATATAACTGTTGATGCCGGCCTTTTTTGACACATATATAAAACATGGATAACTCCCCAAATGATGCCCACATTCTCTTTTAACAACATTTCATTGTAGCGTATACAATCAATGGTATCTGGAGTCTGCTGATTGCTTAAGTCAATGAATTACTATATAAGAACCTTTGTATAAAAACAGTGAGGAAAGATAGAAAAGAGACAGATGTGGCAAAGGGTCTAATTCTTTTTTTTCCCTCTTTTATTGAAAATAGATACCTTTTATATAATATATTCTGATTACAATTTCCTCCTCAGTTCCTCCCCACCTTCCCTCCTATCCACATCCACACCCTTTCTGTCTCTCCTTAGAAAGCAAACTGGCCAATCGAAGATCCCCCTCTTCTTTCCTCCAGGTTTCCTAATAATTAATAAATAAATAAAAGCAAAAAGAAAAAGAAAAAGAAGGCAGATGAAAATATAGGAGTAAGGAGCACCCAAAAATAAACTAATAGGAATTATCCAGAGCTTGTTCAGCCTGTCTGCAGTCATAGAAGATTTTTGATTCCTTTGTCAATCAACAATTCTTTAGCTCCTAGGCTGCATGGACAAATCTAGCTATACTAGAATCTGAGGCTTGCATGTTTAAAGGATTATATTTGATAATAGGAATACAAACAATGAGATGAAAGTGAATATTATTTTATAATTATATCCAATCACAACATCTTGCAAAAGCTGAAAACTGTAATTATCACACTATAGATTCTCTATAATCTTACAATATTCAAATTAAATTCATGACTCATTTATAAAAAAAGAAAGCAAACAAGTGTCTAAAGGATAAAGATACAATAAAATAAAAACAAAGAAATTGGAAAAGAAAAATAAACAGAAGAAAAACAGCCAAAGATAATGGACAATAAAGAAAATACATAAAGACACACAGACAGATTCATAGACTTAGGAATCCCATAAAAACACAAAACTGGAAGCCATGATATAGCCATAAAGGATCTATAAAGTAAATACATAAATGCATACATACATACATACACTACAAAACATGAGACAAAGAACTTCCAAAGATGCCACTGAGTTTGTTTTTTTGTTGGCCATCTACTGCTGGGCATGGGCCTGATCTTATATGGGATTTGTATACCCAGTAAGACTCCATTGGAGAACACACATGTTTTATCTGCAAGTGGATCAATTGGAGATAGCTTTTGGCTTATGGAAGAGGGCATATGTTCACTTCCATCAATGTTGGCATCCAATCTGGCACAGACCCATGAAGCTCTTGTCCATGCTGTCCCACTCTCTGTGAGTTCCTGTGTGATCCAGTCCTGCAGTGTTTGGAAGTCCTTGTTTCTTTGGTGTCCTCCATTCCATGTGAGTCTTAAAATCTTCTTGCTCCCTCTTCTACAGAGTTCCATGAGCCCTGAGGAGAGGATTTTGATGGAGATATTCCTATTAAGACTAAATGTTCCAGGATCTTTCACTCTCTGCATATTATGTGACCATGGGTTCCCATCTATGACAGGATAAAACATCTCTGATAATGGCTGAGAAAGACGCCTATGTGCAAATGTAGCAGAGTGTTGCTAAGAGTCCTTTTATGGTCATGCTCCTTTAGCAGAGCAGTAGGATTTGGGTTTCTCTTAGATCCATGAGGTATATACTCTGAGGCGCTTGGTCTCCCATGCATTGTTGGACATAAGTGCCAAGTCATGGAATGAGATGTAAATATAACCAGGTGGTAGTTGGTTACTCTTACAAGCTTTATGCCACTCTTGCACTAGTGTATCTTCCAGGAAGGTCATTATTGTAGAACAAAGGGAATTTAGCTCAGTTGGTAGTTACCTTTCTCTTTAGGTAGCATGCAGAGTCCCTCCCTGTATCATGAACACTGGTCTATAAGGAAGACAGCTTTAAGCAGGCACCAGATCAACTTCCCCATATGCAATGAGTAGTGTAGGTCCTACTGTAAGATTGTGGAGAGCAACCAATAGCCTTGGCAATAATATCAGGAGTTGTTTGGGGGTTCCCTTGGGAATTTAATTGATTATTATTCATTCCTAGTATTGGAAGCTTCATTTAATGATAACAGACGTGCATGCCTTAAGAGTTTTATTGCTGTGAAGAGACACCAATGTACACAGCAACTCTTATAAGGAAACATTTTACTTGGTGGTGGCTCACTGACAATTCAGAGCATTGTTATCATCGTGGGGAGCATGGCTGCATGCAGGCAGACATGGTGCTGGAGGAGCTGACATTACTACATCTTGCAGGCAACAGGAAGTAGATTGCCAGGTAACCTAGGGGAGCCTGTGCAAAAGAGAACTCAAAGTCTGCCCCCACAGTGACATACTTCCTCCAAAAAAGCCACACCTCCTAATTGTGCCATGCCCTTTGAGTGCCATTTTCCTTCGAACCACCACAGTTCAGTATGGGCTTCATCTCCATTATCTGGCGATTTCAATTAGATTGCTTCATACAGATATATATTTTAGAAATCTTCTGTTGTGTTAGGTTTCATCTGACCTCTCAAATGACCCTTAGTTTTAGCTGTCCCTCATCTTATTTCTTCCCTTACCCTTCTCTTCCCTCTTCTAGATTTGATCCTTCTATTTCTACCCCATCTTGTCTATCCATAAGAATCTATTCTATTTCCTTTTCCGAGAGAGATACATCTGTCTCCTTTAGTTCCTTAAGTTATATTTAACCTCTGTAGTGATATGGATTGCAGCTTGCTTACCAAAGACTAAATGGCTAATAGCCACATATCAATGAATGTATACCATATTTGTCTTTCTGGGTCTAGATTACCCAGTTTTGATTTGCATTTCCCTGATGACTAAGGAGGTTAAACATTTCTGTAAGTACTTCTCATTCTTATATGAACAAACCACAAGTTAGCCAAACTGTGAATTATATTTTAGAGTTGTCAGATGTTGCAAATATGAAGAAGATTTGTATATTTTTGGTAGTATCTTTAAATTATTTTACTTTTAAAATTATATTATTCTAAAATATTACAATATTTACAATTCTACAAGATAAAATAATCAGATTTGCCTTGTATTTTGTTACATTCAATCATTTTCAATTCCCCATACTTTTAAATAAGACATTACAAATAAATGTAGTTATAGCTAAGACATAGAGTTAATTTCTAAAAAAATAATAACTGATATATGTACTTTATTGAAGGCATGTACACCATCACAAACATAAATGCACTCCCTAATTACAAAAATCAAACTTTTGAATTTTGGCTGAGATTTTTACTTTTACAAAGGAATTAAATCATATGGACTCTTTGTTCATTTTTCCAAACTAAAGAAAAATCTTGATACACCAATACTAAATTAAGGAGGCAACTTGTAGGCTTAACCTGTATTTGCAAAACCCGGAAAAGTATACATAAATCAAAGCTTTTAGAGGATATAGGTCCGTACTCTCTTGAACATCTCTCTCCATTGTCTAACCATAAAGGGATGTTTCAATCATTATTAGACGATTTAAATTATAGTTTGTTATCTTTTAATCATCAAATTTTACCTAGCTTAGCAATTACTAAAATTTATAAGGTATAAATCTCATCCAAAAAATATATTAATGTATATGTGTGACATTTTCTTATCTCACATACAGTTATTCAGTACTTGTGAGATCATCCTCAGTATTTGAATCCTAATGTATTTCTACTACCTGAACAATGCTCTAAAAAGCTGTAGAATGCCTACACTTCTGATTACTGAAATAAAATGAGGTTCCTTTTATTCCAGACTTTCATTTCTCTATAGTAACACTCATGTCTATGCACATCTGGGTTTCTGAGTTCTATTGCAGTGTTCTTTCCAATGTACCAGACTGTATTTCCCAGTGCATCTCATTCTCAGGCTTTGTAAACCATTTGTGAACAGAGAGTCCTTATTTATTCACCGGTATCATTTTATCAGCCAATATTCTCTGTTTTCTCTTGCTCTTACATTCTATGCTTTGCACTTAGTGGACACTCAATAAATAAGATGAGGTCATGTGAGCACAGTTCATTGGATTATCATTTATGAAGGTGGACACTTAGCGTGACAACAGGTATTAGTGTTATCTCAATTTAATGCTCTTTTAATTTCTTCCATCCTTGCCACATGTGTGCCACAAAAATAAGAATTTCTGTAATGGTGTGACTTTGCCATGAACAAAATATGATTTGCTTAGTACTTTTATTTGAGATGATATTTCAGGAATACAATGTTTCCCACAGCAGCAGTGTTAAACCTTATTGAATTAACAATTAAAATAATATATTTCTGAGTTAGTGAATGCTCCACATTCTTTTGAGTATGTTTTAAAAAATATTTCTAAGGAACTTTAATTGAATAAAAATACAGATGATTTTGTTTAAAGGTTATGTGTATTTCTTGATTGGAAGCAAATATCTTAAGGTTCTGCCACTAGATAAGTAAAGCTGTTAAACTTAGAAATGCCAGGTTCCTTGGCTATCTAGAGTTAGCCAGTGCTGTTATACTCATAGGCTCTTTGGAGAGTAAATGTACAGTGTATATGAAACTTGATGTTGGGGAGTCACTTCAATTTGGCATTGTACCTCTGGCAGTATGGCCTTTCACTTAATGAGAAACATTTATTAATTATTTCCAGTAAGAGAAATTTAATTTATAACGACATTGATTCCCCTGATACAACTAGATTCCCATCATCACTTGCTGTCCACTCAAGCTGTGAATTATCCAGGCTCATCTTTCTGAATAATCACTGCATTCAACACAGTTACTAAGCATCTATTATGAACCAGATACAACCTGGGAGATTGTGCTATACTTATAGTAAAATACCCACTTCCAGTTATATCTGTTTTCTCTATAGAAACATGCCTTTTATCATCCATGTCTTTCATTTGGATACCATCATAAAGTAGAGTAGAGAAAATAAGGAAGGAGTTTGACACTCAATATGGAATCATGATACTTGCTTGACTTTTCTTACTGCTGAAATGAACAAATAATAGTGTTCCTTGGGAGATTTGCTTGAAAGTTAAATGGAGCTGATGACACCATTATTTTTGACATATGGAACAAATGGAAAATCAGACACTAAGATAAACAAAAAGAAAAAGCAAATTAAAAAGCACATTAGAAACAAAGAAATAAGAATGCAGAGTAGATGAGAAAATAATCTTGCTAATACATACATTTTTGCAATCCACTTACTTTGAATTCTAGACACTGTTATATGCTCATTGTAAAAGGATCATTTTGATTAAGTAGGTTTATATGGTACTTGAAATCAAAAGGATACAACCATTGTGTGACTGTAAAGTTGTGCACACTAAAAGCTTATTTTTTAATGCTAAAAGGAAAATTGTAACATCCCAATACTTTAGGAGATCTATATAGTAAGCACATTTTGAGGGTAATATGAGAGAGTAATTATGCCTACTTTGTTATATTGTTTGGGATCTTGTGTGTTCTAAGGTCTGGATGAAATTCTTGACACTGATTAAATGAGAAAAACTATGGAGAAAGGAAAGTTGGCAATAGTTAACTCTATTGTAGTCAACACCACTGTTTCCCGCTATGTGTTAAAGGATGTAAACACCTTCAGTGCTTACTGAGCATTTAGTGGATATGAGGCATTGCACAGCGGACTAGTTTTACTTTATTTCATTTTCCTGTCCACAGTCCTTGGAGCATTATTCTTATCTGCTAAAAGGAGGAAACTGTGACTTAATTAGGTTGTCTCCCAAAGGTCCCACAACTGTTGAACAGGAAGAAGATACAGGATTCGAATAATCACTACAGTATAACTTTTAAGAAACACAGATAAATCCAAGAAATTTTAGGAATGAATGTACAATTGGTTTTCAGTTAATCAAGCCCTGAAAGAAGTTTTCTGTTCTGATTATTCCCATTCTACTCCATGAAGATGAAAATTAATGCAGGCTACCAAAACAGCGAATTTCATATTCATTTTAATCTCCATTCCAATGGTTGACAATCTGACAAAGCCAACATTTATTGAATGGGATTTCATGGAGTTTTGAGATATTCTTAATTCACACCAAAATGTATTTTTCCCTATAATATATCTGATGTCAATAATAAAAATTGGGCTACCATAGTCTAATTATTATTACATTTCACATCAACTGGACAAGTGAAAACTAGGCATTCTGCTGTTGCTGAATGCGGTCTTTCTGCTGTTCTATTTTCTTAGCCCTGTGCTCATGGAGAAGGGGCTGCCACCTTTGGAATGCAGACTTTTTCAGTTTCAAGATAGTCATGTTGTTTGTATTTCTCAGCCATTAATACCACTCCAGTGTACAGAGTGTCAGATATTTAATGTCAGACTAGCTCAATATGTCACTAGAAAAATTTTGATGGCAGAAAGAAAAATCCTAGAGCTAAGATGTGATTGGCTTAATTACATTAAAGGCAGAATAAGCTTATATATCCATTTACTGGAAAAACTGCATTCTAAGTTGCTGTTTTATAGAGAGATATATACAGACAAATTTCACTAAGTCTAAACTTTGATTTGGCACTATCTAAATATTTAGAAACCATCATCCTATCTATATTTAACACAAGGTACTGTTAGAGCAATTATAAGTAAGATAAATACACAAAATCAGTGTGCTTTGATACAATGAACACACTGCTACATACCAGTCAATACATGACCTGTTTGATGAATTGTGAAATACCCTAAAGATGATGAAACAGATACTTGATTTTTAATTTGCTTTATTTTTTGAGAACTTCATATATAAACACTGCTTCTACATCCCCCCAAATTGCTCAGTGTCACCTTTCTTTCTTCCAAATTCATGACCCCTTTTTTCTTAATTTTTAACTCCTCCTCTTTTAAAAGATAAAGTTTAAAGTGCAGAGTGTTTTAATTGAAAAGGGGCTGAAGCAGGATGTAAGCCATTCCATAGATATATTATAAAATAATCAAAGGCTCCTTACCAGGGGTCAATTCCTGGGTTATGTTTTGTAGGTAAATTATTGCTGGGCAAGTTGTCCCAGAATTCCATGTACATTTGTTACTTTTTCTTTTCTGTGTATCTGAGGTTGGGAAAGTTGTTAGTGTGATATGGTAAATTATTTACATAAAGAAATTCTAATGAGAAAAAATGGTAAATTGAACTATTCTGATATTTCACTATTAGCATATTTATTTTTTACATTTAGAAAATGAAACCATACAATATCACACCACTCTGATAAATATCTTCTAAAAAATTATGAATTGCTACTGACGCTGGACAGATTTTTGTGACTAAATCAGATCATCTACCAATGAGTCTCATGTATATTTTTGTTTTCTGGTTTAATGAGAATTGATTGATTCTTCCATTTCTTTCTTCCTCTAAATCTCAACAAAATAAAATACAGACTGGCAAAGAAACTCTTTTTCAGGGCTTTTTTGAAATTCAAGCTGCACTTGTTTTCATTTTTTAGAGAGCTCAGCATGTTTATGACTGAACATCAATATCTTACATAACTGATGCGATCCCACCAGTGTTGTGAATGGTTTTTCTATAGATACCAGAGTTGGCAATTTACCATGATGCTGTCTTTTTATCGAAAAATGTGCATTATATCTGGTGATACTGGAAATGGAAGCCATTTTCAAACATGCAGCAGCCAAGACTGTCACTCTGCAGTGCTGAGTGTGTTTACATTCCCATGCGATAGGCTTACCTATTTATCTGCATCAATTGTCACAAACTTCCCGGAGTCCAGAGTTTCAGATCCAATATTCTCCAATAACAATAAGAAATTGAAGGAGCTAAACCTTTATCGCCTCTGGCATGTTATGGCAATAATGTTTATATTAGCTATAAAGAAAAACATATAACTGAAGGTTGATTTCTAGAATCTTACATTGTGACTGTATTTTAAAGGGAAAAGTAGTTTGTGTACTCTCGAAGGTATTGCACGAAGTGTTTGTTCATGGAATGCTAGAAAAGCATGTTTGGCATTTAGTATTGCCTAAATCCTGATCCTACCATGGTGCCACATTAATATTCATCCTCTGATCATCAGGACTTGTCAAGAGAATATTAAATCCGATAAGATGATGATGAGAAAAGTAGAGCTTACATCTTTGTTTGACAAATCTTATATGCTCCAGACAGAAGGACAACTAAATAGTTGAGCCAATGTAAGCCCAATAATAATCAATCAATTACCTAGAAAGCTCCAGACTTATCATAGAGAATCCCAAAGAATTAAAGTTACTTACATGATATATTTATGTTTAGGAAAACATCTATTTGAAATGTGATAGCCCTGTTGCTTAAAATAAGTGTTAAAATATTATTTGTAAGTATGTCTGAAATTTCTGGCTACTCTGTCATTAGATTACCAATGTTATGATTTTGAGGGGTAAATGTGTACCTAGAATGATAGTTTTAGCCAGTCTAAACAAAGGCTTACTACTGGAATCCTTCACTGGACAAAACACTGTTGAAGCCAGTGAGTGATAGATTAAAAAGTCCCATAATCTGTTTGATGAAATCACAGGTTTCACAAAAGTCTGAACTGTGTCATTATGTAGATTCTATTCAATAAAAGACTGGGAATACCCTTTCACAGCCAATACCATGGAACAAGTTCCTCTAAGCATTTGGCAGAGGTTTCCAAACAAATAGTCCACTCTCCCACTAAAATTCTAGGTAGTTCAAAAGTAATCTTGGAAATTCATTCTTATTTCTAGATTTTTTTTTTCAGTAATCATCTGAGTCACTTTCTAAGTTTCCAAAGTTGGTGCAAGTTTTAACTTTAATGGAATTGAATGTAATAATTGAAGGGCATTATCTTTCCATTAGCCCAGAGACCAAGAACTTGTTTGTCTCTACTACTCCTGGGGATTTTCTTTCCTTTCTTTTGTGTGAATGACAGTACTGGCTGAGAAACTGACATCTCTGCCCAACCTCAATTCTTCTTCTTCTACCTTGATATGACTCTTTCCTTCAGTCCTTCACGAGAAAGAGAAGGGGTTTTACTAATGAGTTATCCAGCTTTCAAAATTTGTCCTCACTGTACATTAATCATATCCATACACTTACAGTTGGAGAACCTAAAGATAGCTACCCCATATGACACATTGAAGCTACCAAGTTGTAGTTTGAGTTTTCCTGCCTGGTCCACAGTCAGGACAAATCTCTCTAACCTGCCAGGCCCACAGTCGCTCAGACCCAACCAAGTAAACACACAGAAACTTACATTGTTTACAAACTGTATGGCTGTGGCAGGCTTCTTGTTATCTACTTCTTCTATCTTAAATTAACCCATTTCTATTAATCTATACTTTGCCACGTGGCTCTTGGCTTACCAGTACCTTACATCCTCCTTGTCATGGCGGCTGGCTGGAAGTATCTCTCTACCCAGCCTTTACTTCCCAGAATTCTCTTCTCTCTTGTCCCGCCTATACCTCCTGCCTGGCCACTGGCTAAACACCATTTTATTTATACAGAGTGATATTCACAGCACCAAGTCATCTACAACATTGGGAGAAATGCAACCCAAGAAAGGCTGATGCCAAAATACTTTGGAAAACAATTTCAGCACTCTGTCTGTTTCCCTTTGTCTGTCTGGTGATAGAAATTCCATGTAATCTTGTCTGCAGTTTATAATGTTAGAATTTAAAATAATATTGGTTGCTTCCCCCCCCACCATGCCCCTGGCAGTTTGCATAACATCTCTTGATGCTATGAGAGCTAGTCCTCAGGGAGAAGACTTCGAGATCCTTTGTCCAACGTGTATAATGTGTTCAGATATACTGTCTTACTTTAAGCTCTGGGAGGCATCCATGGGCAATGGTGATAGCCAATATTGTTTAGAGATTCTCTTGGACTCTCCTGAGTAACATCTCAAAGAGGTGTCTCCATGCCTGACAATGGAGTTTCTGTTGAATAGTGTAAAGGTCTTGAGGGAAGCATTGCCACCCTGTTTGGTACAACTTCATTTAAATATATATACATATATATATATATATATATATATATATATGTATATATATATATATATATATATATATATATATATTTGCATTTTAAGTGAACTTATACACTTCCTTACTGTTTTGTATCCCCCGTACATCCCTTTCCCTTTGTATCACTCTCCCTCCAAATTAGAATGATCCTCCCCATCTTTCTTCTCTCTTACTTCATACCACATGTGTCCTACTGCCCCTCTCTCTACATCCCCTTATCCACCTGACTTCTGTGTCTACTCCAGTTTATATACTCGCATTTAAAGATTCAGAGTTAGGAACTATAAGTTAGAGACAATATGCAGCATTTGTCTTTCTGGTCTAAGCTACCTCACTCACTATAATGTTTTTTCATTATACTTATTCACTGTACATTTCAGGGTTTTGTTTTCTTTACAGTTGAACAGAATACAATAGTGTGCATGTACTACATTTTCATTATACATTTATCAGTTAAAAGACATCTAATATTTTACTGTTTCCTGGATATTGTGAATAGAGCAACAGTAATCATGGAGGAACATGTTGGTAGATTTTTCTTTGAGCTCCCAGTTCACAAATAATGACATGGAGACTTATTAATTATGAAATGTTGCCAGGCGGTGGTGGCCCATTCCTGTTATCCCAGCCTGTGGTGGCATAGCCAGGTGGCTCTTTGTGAGTTTGAGGCCAACATGGTCTACAGAACGAGATCCAGGATAGGCACCAAAGCTATACAGAGAAACCTTGTTTCAAAAAAAAAAAAAAGTTATGAAGGTCAATCTTAGTTTAGGTTTGTCCCACTATCTTAAATTAACCTGCTTTTATTAATCTACATTTTTCCATATGGCTTTTTACCTTTCTTTCATTCTTTATTCTTTCCATGTCTTATTGACATCTCCTCTGCACCTTGATTATCTCCTCCTATTTCCTCTCTGCCCAGAAGTGCCACTTATTCCTCCTGCCTTGCTATTAGACATTCAGTTCTTTATTAAACCACTCACATCAATATATCTTCACATAATGTACAAACATCTCACAACATTTTCCTCTATTTGTCTAAGTAAAAAGAAAAGGTGTTAACTCTAATGTAGTAAAATTGCATACAATAAGAACAGTTATCAGGCAAGAATTATATTCACAATTTTCAGTCCACTTGTATTTGTTAAATTTGGAGAACTTACTCTATTATCAATCTTATCTTGATGAGTCCAAAGTTTTATACCTTAACCATTTTCTATATAACTCATATTACAAACCTGAAAATACTTTTTAGACCTTAAAACATCTTCTTAGATTTTATGTCTCTCAACCTTATATACTTTACATCCTTTGTAAATTTCTTTTTTGGCCAGCCTTTTGGTGGTGGCACACACCTTTAATCCCAGCACTTGGGCGGCAGAGGCAGTTGGATCTCTGTGAGTTTGAGGCCAGCCTGGTCTCCAAAGCAAGTTCCAGGAAAGGCGCAAAGCTACACAGAGAAACCCTGTCTCAAAAAAAAAAAAAATTCTTTTTTGAATCTGGTAACAAGAAAATCTATAACTGTTACTATCTCATCTTTAACTCATTAGAGACCTGAGACGGCTATTTTATTACCTGAGTAAACAGGAAGTGCAGAGCAAACAAATTCTAAAACTATAGAAATGACAGAGACAGTTGGCTGCCTGGACAGTCACCCAAATTTCTTCTGTAACATCAGGTCATCCATCTTTAGCCTTCAGTCCTAGAATGTTTCATAGACATTTTTGTGAAGCAAAAAGAAAAAAAAAATGTCTGGGCAAAGTTCAGCAGTTGCCTTCTTTTATGTCCTGCTTGTCTACTTTGAACAGAATACAGTCAATAATTAGTCAATGCAAGAGCAGTTTCTTTCTAGTGGCTGATTTTGCCACAATAAAAGCAAACTCCATATGGATGTTTTTGATGCCCATCTTTCTTTTCTGAAGTAAATTGTCATGAAAAGCTTTAGATTCTTAAAACATCTTAAATACCATATTCTGTACATCTCTGAAGTGTTTGAAGACTGTCTATTTTAAAATATATCTCCATTTGACCTTGAAAACATACCTAACGTGGCCACAAATTTGATTGTTAGATGACTAACTACTAACCTGTATTTTTAATTATTCTAAATGTTTTGTAATAATAATTTCAAGGACTAGAAATTTATGTTACATTGATCAATGAGCTGCATAGGTACAATAACTTAAAGAAAAGTAGAAAAAATATATAGATATATAATAAAAGTAACCATAAATTTGCATTGATACACAAAAAATATCTTAAACAAGAGTAGAAACATATATAAAGTCTGTTCTAGCAAACAACAATGAGGGCATCATGTTCTCTAGACTGCTTCCTGTTGTCTGGGGATGACAGCATCTTTCCAGGACCCTGAGAAAATTGGGATATTGTCTAGTCCTAGGATAGCTAGCTGTATTATTTTTTGTTTAGTCTCTGTGTGATGGGAAAGTGAAGAGCTTATCTGAAGTCTTGGCTAGATAAAGTCTGTGAGGCTGGACCATCTCAGTTAGCAGCTTTGAAGTTGTTCTGGATACAGAATTGTGAGGAAACTGCAACAGAAGCATTTTGAGGCTAGTCACCTGAGCTAGTTGTCTTTATTGGTATCTGGTCCATTTTTTTTTCCTGAGAACACATAAATTTTAAAAGGTAACATATATCTGTATTAATACAATTATGGAATGTATGGTATGCACAAGTCAGCTAAAGATTTCTTGCTCTATGTTTGAGCCGGTAAAAGGCATCTATCAATTTTATAAGTCCATTTGGACTGCATGATCAAGCTGTAATAAAAATCTCCATCCATATGAAAGGATGCCATGTAGTAATAAGTTGTGAGGGCTCTGTAACCAATAAGACTTGTCATGTCTCATCTAGTCTCAGAGGTGTTCCCATGTAGAAAGATCAGCCTGTGCGTCTGCCCTGTAGTCTTTCTTGGTTTCTTTTCTTATGTGTGTAGCCAAGATTTTCAAGAGTTCTCCCCCAATCAAATCATGTCTTCATTAATTTTTAAAGGAACAATAACTTCATTTCCTGTGGAAACAAAGGCATAAACTCTCCCCAAATTAAACATATTTTCTGACTTCCGCTTTGTAGTTAAGACATACTTAAAATGTACAGGTTAGTTTAATTTAGCAATTTCCATATCCAATGTCTCTCAGAAGCTATTTTTTTTGTACATTAGCATTTAAAAAATTCAAAGTCAACAAACAGCCTTAGATGATCCAGACACCCTATGTATTTCCCATATTTACCAGGCTCATTTTTTTCATGTTACTTTACTCCCTCTTTAAATACTTTAATGTTTTTAAACTATTTTTTTCTACAACAGACTATACCCAATTTTTTACTGTTTCAAGTTAATTAATTTTTAATCTGTTTTAAGGTTTTCTTGATCTGGACCACTTTATTCCTGTAGCATTTTCTGACCATGAGACAAAGCTTAAATGCCTTTCCAGCTGCTGCAGGGTTCTGGTGACTGGCTCCATTCCCCTCAGTTCCCTGAGAGCCTACCTCCATGCCTGCACATTTACCAACCCAGTTCTAGGAAGCTGCTGTGGCCACAATGCAGTAGAAATTTTTACCTAGCATGGGGGCTGCTCAAGTGCTTTGCAGCAGAGCAGGGCCTCTTGGAAGAGCCATGCTTCTGTAGGCCAGGCCCAACTACCTGAGAAACAGCTTTCCAAGGCCCAATATGGCTATTCCAGCCTCCATGGTAGATGCCATAAGTGGTTGAATTGTTCTTTGGGCTGTCAGCTCACAAATAGTGACATGGAGACTTATTATTAATTATGAAAGTTCAGCCTTAGCTTAGTCTTGTCCCAATACCCTTTATAATTTAAATTAACCTGCTTTTATTAATCTATGTTTTATCATGTGGCCTTTTACCTTTCATTCATTCTGTATGTCTGACTCCCTCCATGACTCATTGGCATCTCCTCTGAGCCTTGATTATCTCCTCCTACTTAATCCTTGTGTTCAAGGAACCTATACCTGCTGCCTTGCTATTGGCCACTCATCTCTTTATTAAATCAATCACAGAAATATGCATTCACACAGTATACAAATATCCCACAACAAGAACAAACATTTCTATAGAATGTCAAATCCTTTGGGAATATAAGAAGAAGTGGTGTAATTGCTTCATATGGGGTAATGATTTTTAACTTTTAAGGAATTTTCCACATTTCTTTCAACAGTAGATGAAGTGGTTTGTAATCTCATCAGTACTGAATGAGAGGGCTCCCTTTTCCTGGCAACCTTGCCCGAAATTGTTATCAGTTGTTTTCTTGATGATAGCTTCTCTGACCAAGGTTCTATCCAGTTGTAAATCCTATGAACCACAACAATGACCTGCCTGGCAAGATATCTCCAATGATGTATAGTGTCACTTCATATCTTGCAAGTAACCAATAGTTGTCTAATTGAGAGTAAGGACCGCTCAGTGGGAAGTGATCATACCTGATTATGAAAACTTAGGCAACTAACAATGATTGATCAGGTCATACACCCTAGATGAACATGATACTAACATTCCCTAAATCAATACAGTTTCTATCTCTACTCTAAAAATGTATACCCAAAGACAAGTGTAGCTCTCATCCTTCATCAGGATTTTTTTTCAGCATTGGATAGAGGCTAATACAGAGGTCCACACCAATTCAAAATGCAGAAAATAAGTAACCATGGGGTGTCCAATCCCAACTGATACATTTACAGTGCTGCTCCTATAATTAAAGATTAGAAAACATTACAGAAGAGAAGAAAGCTTCTAAGAACTAGAACCAGGACATCTGTCACTAGATAATGTCTTCTAGACATGACAAAGATGCAGTAACAGAAAACTTTAAAAAGAAATGGGTTTCCTGAACAAGATCTACATAATGACAACATTGGCAAATGTGCCAGTGTGGATGAGAAAAAGTTGACATCCCCTTCCCCCACACAGACATACTATGAAAGAGCTAGAGGCAATCAGTGGTTCTTAAGAGAAGGCGGACCCTGGAAGAGACAAGTTCCCTGAGATTATTCAATCCCAAGTGGTCAGTCCTCAGCATATGTATATAAGAGCAATACTAAATGGTTCAATATTTTTCTATGTGTATATAAGAATAATAAGTGTAGAAGAAGGGGACATGAACTTGAATGGGAAGGCTTGTGGGATGAGTTGTAGAAGGGAGAGGCAGGGGTAGAAATGGTATAAATATGGTACTCATATATGAAGTTGAAATTTTCCATTAAGATGATTAAAATAACAGTAACCAGAATCTTTGAAAGTTTATGGATGCATGAAATACAAATATAGTACCAAGTATATGCCAATGACTCAGCAGAAGAAATTTAGTCCTGTTGTTATTGTTATTTCATATTATACCATCTTAACTTCCTGAGAGCTATAGGTCATATTTTGGCCTCATTTGCCTAACAAAATTTTGCATGTTTATTTTAATACTAAAAAACACCAGAAGCAAGATTATGTTCTTTACCCTCTTGGGACTAATATTTTTCTCTTATTGCAGGAGAAAATATATTTAACATATAGCCAATATGACTGCTATTACATTTTATGTATATTGAGTCAGTTATTTCTCTGTACTGAGGACACTGAACACATAGGTTGGATTTAAGAATGTTCTCAATAGGTATGCCCAAGTAAACTGCCAGCTTGTGAGTATTCTCTGAAATCTAAATCTTTCTGTGTTCACATCACTTGCAAGTTTTAATGGTCTCAGATGAAAGTTAATTGTTTAAAATCAGTAAAGCAGATCCCTCATCCTAGACATATTTTCTGCAATGGGTTTGATCTGGTGCTTCATTAGTCAGCTTTCAGTTTCTTCTGCTATGTTCTTTTACTTCTGATATACCAGAGGCAGACAAATAATAAAGTAATATGTCTGATTCCTTACCTTGCCCTTCATGACATCTTCCCTTCTCACCCATGCCAACTACCTCTGTGGGCATATTGCACCCCATTTTAAGAAGTCTCAATTTCTGCCGACTTGTTACTGTGATAAAAAATACTCTGATGAAAGCAACGAAAGTGCGAAGACCTTGTGCTGGCTCACAGTTCAAAGGTGTAGTCTATTATGGAAAAGTCAGGAGCTCAAAGGCAGCCTGTCACATCATATTCATGGTCAGAAAGAGAGAATGGCGAGTCCACACTGGTCCTTAGAACCTGTTTTCAGCAAAGGCAGTCCAGGATTCTATCATGGGAAAGACAGAACCAGTGGCAAGTGAGTGAGTCTTCCCACCTCAATGCAGATCAATAGAACACCCTACAGACAGGCACAGAGGTCTATGTTGCAGGTAACTCTTGATTCCCTCAAGTTGTCTATTAACACTAACTATCACAACTGCCAGTGCGCAATAATAGCTCATATTCTTTCCATAATTTTTCAATTTACATTACTCTCTAGGTGCTAAACCTATTACACACATAGATATAATTTACTAAGCTATGAAAGATGACATGTAACCCCCTTGAGAGAGATGCTTCTCAGTTCCTGAAAGCTCCACCATTGATTGCATCTGGTCTAAATATTAAGGAGATCAACTTCAAGTCCTCTATTCCTTCACAGCATTCATTATCAAAGTGCTCTCTGAAAGCATCCAAGAGCAAAACATGTCTCCTTGTCTACCATGACTTACATCCTAGTTCTCACCTGGGTTGTACATTGCTTCCTCCTTGCTAATCTGTTTGCTCCCAACTTTTTCTCTTGGAAGCCTTTCATCCACACAACAACCAAAGTCGTCTTTCCCTGTATCAAAACCCCTTAAAAACATCCAATGGTTCTCTTCAACTCTCAAAGCAAAGTCCAAGTCCTATTATATCTTTTCACCTTCTAAACATTATCTTTGCTCCTGCCCATCTCCAGGTTCCTGCCCTGGGCTTACCACCTGCTAGGAGTCTTTGCACTTGCTAATTACTTAAGCAGTTTCTGTGCCAAACTTTTTCTTCCTTTCTACACTGCTATCGATTGTACTAAAGTTATGTTTCATCCATCAAAATTATATTTCATATTTTAGGAAAATTAAAGGTAGCATTTATACCCATTGTTTTTAAAATTAATCTTCTATTTATCTGCTAACATGGAAAGCCATTATAAAGTTAGCAAAACTGATGTATGCGAGTTTGGTTAGCATGTATTTTATTACAAAAGAGAAGATGTGTTGTCACAGAGACATGGAGTTTTAAAGCTGAAGTGGACTTCTGAACTCTGATCCATTTACCTGCACTTGTACCTGAACAGAAACAGTGAGACCAATTCATCCAAAAGGCATTCTGACATGTCCACCAATGTACGGGAGGCCTTGCCATGCATACAGAACAGGGAATGCAGCATTGCTCTTCACCTTCACATAGCTGCTAGTCTATATACAAGATAGACAGCAGAGTACTGACTTCATGGTGATGGAGATTCCCACTATCCTAAGAAGTACTTTAAGAAATCCTGCTTAATGTGGAGTCACAGAAGAGCCACTTTGTCATCGCCACGCTTTGTCTCTTGGATCCTAGTAACAGGGTGACAAGAATCCATGCTTTGTAACAAAGGCCATGTCACTTGGCCTCTCCAACATTTGAAAGGAAAATGTTTTATCTGCCACTTCTGAGATGAAGCAAATAATTCCCTCTGTCTATTTTTTATAAGTCAAGACCTTTTATTTAACTAACCAATTTATGTCATCTACAACATTAGTACAGACTTTAGTAGAATCCCAAAATAAATTTGGTTTATGCAACTTTATTAATATATGCAATAGTATTTGCATGAAGCAGAGTAGTATGGGCTGAAAATAATTTTACAATTTTGATAAAGACACTGAGACTTTTGAAAGTGATCAAGAAGTTATAAACATCTCTCTCTCTCTCTCTTCCCCCTCTCTCTGTCTCTCTATCTCTGTTTCTGTCTCTCTGTCTCTGTCTCTCTCCTTCATCCCTTCTCCCCTACTTATTGGTTCACTATATTATATCCTTCACTGATCTTAAGAAACAAGAGACACAAGACACACTGATCATTTAACATGTGCCTCACACTTATGACTCGAATTATTCTTCACGATTTTACCCATTTTTGAAAATAATAAATGAAAAAGGCCTGTGAAAATAGACAGGATGCAGCCTATAGACCCTTGGGTAGACTCAGGCCTCTCTCTCTCTCTCTCTCTCTCTCTCTCTCTCTCTCTCTCTCTCTTTCTCTCTTTTTCTCTCTCTCTCTTGTGCCTTTCTTGGAACTCACTTTGTATACCAGGTTGGCCTTGAACTCACAGAGATCCTCCTGCCTCTGCCTTCCGAATGCTAGGATTAAAGGTGTGTGCACCACTGCCCCGGCTCCTTTTTATTCTCAGCTTCTGTATCAAGAGGCCAAAAGGACATTACTGATCATGCAGCTCTGGGCAGGTTTTATAACAATGACAGGGGCCAGGCAGTGGTGGCGCATGCCTTTAATCCCAGCACTCTAGAGGCAAAGGTAGGCAGATCTTTGTGAGTTTGAGGCCAGGCTGGGCTACAGAGTGAGATCCAGGAAAGGTGCAAAGCTACACAGAGAAACCCTGTCTCGAAAAACAAAACAAAAACAATGACAGAAAGGAGCTATCCTTTAATCCACAGATGACTTAAGCCACCTTCTTTTGGGGATTGAATTGCTGTAGACACTAAGTGGATTAGACTTCATGTACACATTTGCTTTAGGGCTTTTCTTTTCTTTAATCCAGCTAACTAAATTAAACAGGTTAATTTATGTGTTTATTATTCATTACTTAACTCCCTTTAAGGGGTATTTGTACATTTGAGGAGGGGGTAAATAATATAGTAGTAATAATAAAACAATTTCTTTTATAGAGCTTATGTTACCTCTAAGTCATGTTCTGAACATGAATTCTGAGTGCCAAGACTTACCATAGGCAGGGATGAGAATACAGTGGCCCTTTTACTGGAGTGTGCTCTGAAATTTTCTGTCCTACTGATATTTCCTCATAGTAAAGTCTCACTATCAGAATACTTGAAAAGAAAAATGGCCAAAAAAAATCTCATTAATTATATTTAGTGTTCTTATAATTTGCATTTGATCAAGAGTATTCATAATACTTTTATGTATACATCTATTGTTCATTTTCCTTGTATCTGAGGCAAAGACACTTTATCTTTGAACTTTTTATCTTGAAAATTTTCATTTTCAAATAAAATCTGAAAGCAACCTATCATTATTAGGCTCGTGCACATCCTTACTACTCTTAACTATTTTTATACACAGATGGTAATTTAGTTCTAATAAAGATGTTGTACATGTCTTGGTTTACTTTTCAAAACTTGTACTCTTTTTTAAAAATTGTACATTCTTTTTTTAATGTTAGTGGCAGGTGAATGTCTTGCAACTATACTGGAAATATTTTTTTTTTCTAGATGAGATGCTTCCTACATCTATACCTACAAGAAATAAATAAAGTAAAAGAGGGTTCCCCAATTACTGTATTTTTTAAAAGGAATGTAGAATTATTTTTGAGCCACAATCTTTCCTCTGAAAATCTGAGATCTGCTTGTAGACCCTGGAGTAATGCAGACTGAACCACACAAGCTTTTTTCTCTTGTCATGTAATATCTGCTTTGTTTCTGTTCATAAAAGAGATAATTATCCCTCTTAACAAGGCCTGGTGAAAAGTATGTGACATTACAAATGTGGAGTAGGTAGCAGAGCTCCTGGCTACTGGTGTCACACAAATACAACATGCTGTCACTTAAAAGGGAAATTTGTCATTTTCTTTCATTAGTATCCTGAGCCACACTGTCTGATATATCAGTCAACAGTTATATATTGCTGGGTCACTGATCTAAAATTAAACAAAAAACCAAATGCTTTATATCTGCATATACACTAAAACGTCCTCAATAGTTTAGAATTGATGCTATTCTCAAATGATGCTACATAAAATCTTTTGATATGAAATATTTACATACAATGTAAATTTATCCTGTGTATTTGGAAATGAAAGATTTTGTTTCTCCTGTTTCCTATGTGTAATTTCCTTAATCCTAAATTTTCTAGAGCCCATTTTCCTTTCTAGGAACACCAATTATCTGCAGTGTTGACTTATCTGGAGAAGAGACTGTTGTGATACAGGTAAAGTTTAGGGCAAACAGCCTACTACCTAGTAAATATTAGCATATAGTTTAAGGAAACTGAGATTTTAAAAGAAATGTTTTTATATAAACAGCTCCCACAGTATCTTCAGCCTGTGTTTAATAAGCAGTGCACTAGTCTCTTGAACTCAACCGATTTAGGGGAAGCCTTTTCCCTAATGAACTCTACGTTTTTCCTTTAAAGCAAGTCACTATCCTAATGAGCTTGGAAAAGAGACTCCAAAGTGGCATCAAAAGTTATGGTAGGGAGAGCAGCCCTCTTGGAGGAAGTCAGAAGTAGTATTAAGTCTTCCACAGCTCCTGCTTTGATCCTGCTGGTTTATAGAACAAAACAGACTTCTATAGCTGTTAGCCTATTAGTGCTCCCTGGAGAGAGAGATTGATCCAGAGTAAGAGCACTATATAGGAAAGCCAAGCACTGAGAACAAAGTATCTCCTGAGGTTCAGGGGAGGATTTTCATGATGCCATTGATTTCTCCACCTGGGATGATGACTGGAGTCTGGATAAATAGCAGAGAGCTTTCTATGTTGTTGTTTATAGCTCCAACTTGCAGACTTGTCATTACAGAAAGCCTGTTTTCTCTCTTGCCTGTTTAGCACTGAGATGATAAATAGCTCCTGGGGTTTAGAGGAGGTTCTGGGATTATAAATTGTGATTTAAGCATGTATCTTATCTTCTCCCGAGCCCAAAGGAAATAATACAGGTGATTTCTTTGATCCACTTATTCCTTTTTAATAAACATGCAAAATATAATCAGGCTATCTTTTATGGATTACTTTCTAGGTATTCGCTGGCTCTGAAGTCCTCTACCAAATAGATCACAAACATATAAATTGCTTTTCACACCAGGAGTTAAGGTTGGCCTTAGGTCTTTATTCATCTCCTAGGAGCAGGGAATCCAGGGCAGTGTGCCAGAAAGTGGGTGTGAGGAAGGGGAGACACACTTGGGCACCGGGAGTGCTTTGTTCCTGTCTTCCACAGACTGGACTAAGGCTCCAGACAGTATGATTGTTAGTTTGTACTGCCTTCTAGGGAATTAATAATCACCAGATTATCTGAGACCTGACAGTAGAGCTTTACACTTGCACTGTTATCAGTGTCTGAATGCTTCCAAGCCAAAGATCTGAGTGAACATTCTCTTTTTGCCACATTTTCTGATCTCAGTGTTTGCTATTCCTTAACCACAGAATACTGCTTCTTCTGTCTTGATGAACCTGGAGACTGGTAATGATTGACACTTAGTGAATATTAAATGAAGGCTGCTAAGGCATTAACTAAAGCATTAATTCATTCTAATTATTCAACTTTTCTAAAAATATGGACTATTTTGATAATTAAGCAAGTATTATTTTACATGAAAATTTCGCCACAACACTGAATACAGATGTGATGTTCTTAGAACTATTTAGAAGACATAGCTACATAAATATCTTTGTAAACTTTTTTTCTATTTACAAATGTAATATATGCAGATAGTATAAAATAAAATAACATAAAATTATTTTTTAAAGATAATTTTGCTTTATATCTCTACCATTCATAAATTATCACAACTAAAATTTTGAGATGTTTCTCTTACTCTGCCTCTTTCTCTGCTTTCTTTTCTTACCACACCATGCTCTTTCTCACCCTCTCCCTCTTTCTCAAATGCATATATGCATACAAAGACACCTGCATATACAATCATGGTAATAGAAATCACTAAGTGATGAAGTTACCATAATCTATTTTAGCCACTCACTTAAGCATTTAATCTGGTTCTAATCTTTTCTCATTTATAATTAAAAGTATATTTGCTTTTAATCAAGGTCTATGCATAATAAATTGTTTCACTAATGTAGAAATTGTGTGTATGCAATGTGAGAAAACACCTGCTACTTTTAAGTCTGGGTACTATGAAAAACTAATGTATTTATGCTTAAAACCTTAATGTCAGCATTAAAGTTTTAGAGTGTAATTGTTACAAACAAAATTTAGCACTAACATTATCCTAGGAGGAATATTTCTTTTATGATCTTAGAGAGGTATACTCTATTTACCCACATGGTTATTGCCCTCACATAACTGTAGCTTTTACAACTCCGTATATAGTAAAGTCTTAACCCATAACATATAGAACATCTTTTATGTTTAGTTGGCATTTATTCTTTCTTCTGGGTCTTGAGAATTGCTGTAAGGCCAGAGATGCTGGAGCAGAGTCACAGTAATTTTATGGCTATTCACAATTAGAAATGGATGGCTAGAGCAGACTAACTCTGAATCTTGGAAATCACTGTTGAGGTGAGGGATGGAGTTAAGGACAGAAGAGGAAAAGTAAGGGCAAGAGGAGAACACAGATGTGAAAAATTGAAAATTTTAATTCCTTGATTTTTCAGCCATTTTGACTTCAACTTCAGGCATATACTTTTCTTATCTTTGTTGTTATCATTTTGCTTATTTTACTTATTTTGCTACTCTTGAGTTATTCCTGTCCTTTCGCTCTCATCTGATCGCACTACTGGGCTAGTCTAATGTACCAAGACCTCACCCCATCCTGGTTCTCAATTCAGTTCATATCTTTCCCAGATCTTTTATCTACTATATTCTTCAGCAAAGACAAGAGACATATCTTAATATACTGGAAGGAACCTTGTTTACTTATTTTCTAATGGTGAGACTGTTTTTTTTCTTTTTGGTTATTATTCTTTTTCTCTTTGTTCTCCATCTCAAAGGTTCGAATCACATTGTCATTTCAGTGTTTTTCATAGCAGCATAAATTCAGCAAACCTTGATGGCCTGGTGAGACTCCAAGGACTGAAGAGTCATTGTATGAGTAAGTCAAGGAGTGGGCAGTATTAGTAAGGGATAGGTAACTCCTCTAGCATTGGGTTACAGGTGGTGGAAGCTGCCAACTCCACCAAGTGTCATCACTAAGGCCTCTGATTGCTGGGCTAAGCACTGGCTGCTACCAGTCTCTTCTCCTTCCCCTTAAGTGATGATTCTGATTTCACCTATAGGTACTGATTACTATGAGTACCCTCTTGGCTGGATTTTTCCCCTGGATATCACTATTAATAGGAAAATAAGCTTTCTCCCATTCTTTCCAAGATGAGTATTTTTTCCTCTTCTTCCTCCTCCACTTCCTTACCTTCTTTCTCCTGTTCCTACCCTCTCTCCTTCCTTCCTTCCTCCCCTCCCTCTCTCTCTCCCCTCTCTCTCTCTTCTTGTCCTTTGCAGTATATGCTCTCAGCATTTATTTTTCCCAAAGATTAGATCACAAACAGCATGTTAAGGGTCCTTATTTTACTGAACGGAAGTAAGATGTCAGTTACCGAGAGTCATATAGCCTATCATTTCAAACTCAGTGTAAATGTTTTCTTCATTCAAGAAATACCATGGGCATGTCATAAAGGAATTTCAGGATTTTATCTTCATGAGATCATCCTAGAATTCCTATTTTGGTCCTTCAAACTCCTTTTTCTCTCATTGCCTGAAGTAATTTATTGTTTTCTTATTGATCATTTGGTTGGATTGTTAGCTCATAACAATTTGATTAGCCATAGCAGAGTCAACATTAGATATTGTCTAGATTTTCCTTAACAAAACTTGTATCCGTTGAAGACTGTATTACCATTAGGTTTACATGCATCCCTAGCTCACAGAATACCTGTAATTAAAACTCATCAGGGTAATGATGATGAGAATTTAGATGGTCCATTACTCAAGCTTTACAATATGGTCATGAATTTTTCTACTGTGGTTTAGGGATACTTATTCCTCAAAGGTTCAAATGTTGAAACCTTGATACTAAGAAGGAGGTGATGTTGAGATAATGGGACCAGAAGAGATGGGTCCATGAAGAGAAGTTTGGTCAAGGTAGCTTTAGTGGGGAGTTACTTAACGCTAGTGGAACATCAATTCCTTTGTAGCTGTTCCCTGGCTTCCTCATTCAAGATGTGTTCTCTACAGTTGTATGTGCTCTCACATTAGTTATATAATCCTTGAAAAGGTCTCTTCTGGGCAAGGCTGATGCTTGGGCTATTCCCTAGACCATCCAGAACTATGAGCTAAATCAGACTCTTTCTACCCACAATGTTTCTTGAGCACAGACAGTTTGTTGTGCCATCAGAACTGGACTCATACAGCTCCTCTGGCTGCATAGCATAAGAGCTAATTACTAATGGATAGCATGACTAAAGATTTGGATTCAGGAATTAGACAAATGGAAATATGATCATATGATCTAGCATTTAAAAGCCATGTGATTTTGAGAAAATTACTCTACTGTGAGTTTTTCATTAACGAAATGGAGATGATAATAGTACCAGACTCCTTGTTTTCCTGTTGGCATGATCTACATCATCTGACTGCTTATAAATGATCATTAGTGATGAGTAGAAGTCCTGGGATAGAATGCTCATGGAATTTGTTTTCTACTAAATATTAAAATATTTCAGTCACATTTACTTTCCCATGTATGACTATTTTATAATCATCCGAGTTTCCTCACCCAAAAAATGATATTGAAAGATCAAAGCATCCAAAGGGGAATGTTTATTATTCTAAAAACTGAAACAACCTAAAATTAATAATAATACAGAAACAACTATTCTTCTATGAAGAACTCAAAGTTTATATACCCTGATTGAGTATTGAGAGAGCCTTATGTGTGGACTTTATTACTGCCACCTGGAGCTGCAAAGCCTCACCTGAAAGGGACAGATGACTGGCAAGCAAGAATCATAAGGTTTACGGGAATCTAGGGGACACTGAACTAAAAGGATGGACATATCCATAAAATAAACTCTTTATGTTTATTCCAGGCATTGGATTTTTGGTCTGGTTCTCCTCCAAAGCAAACCTTCCTATTTCTGCCAAATTTCACATGTGTAAGTGTGCACTTTGCAATTTGGCATTGAATTGTCTGGGGAGCAGATATCTAACTCCTATCATCTCCCTTTACTTTTTTTGGTCTTTTCAAGTGAAAATTTCCCCTCAGACTCATTAACCTAAAATGAAGTGGTCTTAAGTAAATAGTCAAAGGACCATTTCAGATACATAGTGCACAGTGTGGTTATTATATTTAGAGTAAGTCATAAGCCCTTCTCTGTGTTCCTCAACTGCAATGCTCCTAAATACTCAGTTCAAACACCTGGATTATAGCGGCGCATGGAGCTATTTTTAGGGACAATTCCCTGTTCTATCACTTTGTGTTGCTGTATTCCACAGCTTTTCTGCTTGAAATCACAGAATCCTGGAGTCATAGAGTTTCAGGTAACAAGGTCAGCATCTCGCAAACTCTGTCTTCATAAGGGAACATATGAGGAAAAGTAGCCATGCTTCTGTGGTCAAATGAGTTTGTTAAAATGTTTTTGTTGTCAGATTCTCTACTATGTACAAACATGGAGAGAAAGTGGGGAGAGGCAGGCAGGCAGAGGAGAAGGAGGGAATAAGAGAAGGTGTCTGTGGCATAAAACGCCTCATAGTACTGACTCTATGGCCTGCCAGTACATGCGTAATCATCCTCTTGTTCACAGGCATCAGTCACATAACTTAGGGAATACCCAGCGGCCCCTGCTTCATTTTCTACATACAGAAACCACATCACTGTAATTACAATAACATATGACTTTAATAAATAACAGTGTTTAGTTACGATTTTGGAAAGTTACTGGAACTAGAGTGGAGTCATCGTGTCTTCCTGCTCCACCTTGCAGCAGCCAGAGCAAAGATTCCCCTCCACACAGCTCAGGTTCCCATTTTTCTTCCCAGTGCTGCACTCAGCCTCCTGGAGGTTGTGCTGTTCCCCATAGTACTCAGAGCTGAGCTGGCTTTTGGTTCCATAATAGTCTGTAATTTTAATTTTAATCTGATATACTCACATAAAAATCTTAGTGTATCCATCAATCACCACATTCACTTCATTCTACAGGAACAGAGGTAGGGGCACCCTGGTGATTGCTGGACATAGGGGGTTCATTGTTTTTAAGTGCTGCTTTTCAAATTATTTACCAACGGTGCATATCATATGATGTCTCTTGTATTTAATAATGAAAATGTGAATATTGAGAAGTGAGTTAGTGATTTTTGTGTTTAAATGCAAAGTAGAGCTTTACTAAGTCTTCACTGAAAAATCTAGACATAGGTGCTTGAGAGATGGCTCTGCAGTCATGGCTATGCTTGGAAAGGACTGGGTTTAGGTCCCAGTACTTACAGGGTAGCTTGAACCCATTTGTTGTTCCAGTACCAGAGGATTCAACCCCCTCTTATCTACAGACACTAGGCATCCATGTAGTACACATAACTGTATAACTACATACTGGCAGACCATCAATGGACATAAAGTAAAATAAATCTAAAAACATTCTAGACATACCTACTCTATGGCAGAGAACTACTGGTAGTTCTTATTGGGGGAAAATGCCTTATACATGTCAAAGACAAGAAATTATATATTTTTAAAGGGAGTTGCATTGACTTTTCCATAAGACCAGCTTGAGTGATAAGGGACAAAATAAAAGCAATGACAATGACTCTTACATTCTTGTACGCAGGCATGATGCCCAGGGCTAGCTCCCCCTACAACACACCCAACCATTCTTCTAGCTGCAGGTCAAGAAGTCTGCTTTCTTCCTCTGCAGGGCTCCCCTCACTTCCTTCAACAACAATCAGTGCTGCTTTTAGTTCTCAGCATGAAGAAGGGCAAGCACTTCATGTCCTACACAGAAGGACACATACTCATATATCCAAAATATATCACAAAGAGACATAATGATCTTGGTGTCTGTGATGATGTGACACCCATCTCAAAACAAAACTGTTTGCCTTTAACCTTCTCAGTCTTGCTCTTCCTGTCTGATGTTGCTTTCTCTTTCTCCTTCGGTTCTCTCCACTGGCTTTGTATACCCCAACCATTTTCTCTGTCACTGTCTCTCTGTCTCTGTCTGTCTCCTTTGCTTGGGTGACTTTCTGTGACTTCTTTCTCCATCCTCTCATTTTTCCTTCCTTCTCTCCAGAATGTTGTTTTTCTCTTAATCTCCATTTACTTCAGACTGTTACTTATTGTGTCTTCTGTATGTTTCTTGGCCTTTTTCTTTCTGTACCTTTCTCCCCTTTGCCTATCCTGTGCCACTTTTCTCAAATTAGTTCCTTTTAGAGCTAGTCAGTAGTCCTTACATCCTTGGGTGTAGGTATGCCATTATACAAATGAAAGGAAGTTGTAGATCACAGATGAATAGGCTTTTCCTTTAGCCTAGCTCTCATTATTTTAATCTTAGTCTAAACCTATTATAACTTACTACAGTGATATTACCACAAAGGCATATCTGAACCTTCATCTATAGAAGGCTGCCTGTTTTTAAACTCCTGCAAGCATTTTACCCACTGATTTCTGCATTAGATCACTATTGAGATTTGTTCTCAAAATCCTAGTCCTTGAACCATGGTGGTTTCCATAGTTCTATTAGGTTAAAATATTTTCAAAGTAAAATGGTGCTGTTTACATTTTAGTTCTATTGAATATTTCTCTCACAGCATAAAGGTAAAAGATAAATTTGTTAGACAAATTCATCCTTCAAGTTGGTAATGACAAACTAACAAGTCACTGTGTTATTCACCCTTATTTATCTGGAGTAAATAAACAGAACATCCAGTTCCTTTAGTGGTATTCTTGATGAAGTAGTAGAGATGACTTTATAGCTTGTCCTTGGTGGAAATCTTAATATTCTTTGTGATGAAATGTGAAGTATGCATGAAGCACTCTGGCTATAAACTAAAGGAGGCTGTTGTCATGGACAAAAAAAAGCTTGTGTGATTGAATTGCAAACTGAAATAAACACTTTTCATTGTTAAGTTTTAATATAAAAGTGAGACTGACATTTGTATAAAAGTTATGCAATTCTCATCTTTGGAGATACAGAACCAAGGAAAGTGACTACTTTGTTATATTTGCTAGTTATCTAGGTTAATATTTAAGTAAATCAGGACCTTGAGAGTCTTTGGAGTTCTATTATAACCTTGATATTATATTGAGAAGAAACAATCTGGCGATTTTTGGTGATATTATTAGCAAGGGTCACTTTGGTACTCCATGTTTAATATTTTTGAGGGTATACATCATTATCATAAGGCATTTTCATCCAGATGGCTAGTACTTGATGACCAAGTTTGTGATTTTACAAGGTCCACTAATAAGACCAGAGGGATTTAACAAAGCAGTCTACCTGTTGTTCATTGTGCTTGAATGTTTAACAATGCAATTAAATTTTGAGAAACCTCTAGTCCTGGAAGGTCATTATACAATCAAAAAATATAACAACTAAAAAAACACTTAGAAAGTCTACAAGAAGTAGTCTCCCTTTTATGATGCCTAATGTGGAACTCTAGAGAAAGCCAGGTGGCAAAGGAGAAGTGGGGTGTGAAGAATCTCAATGCCACGGTCTCAAAGCAGGATGTAGAGCTTCGTTTTGTGGCTAAAGACAGCTTAAAAAACACAAAATCTTAAGTAGCCGTTCCTGAAAGGGAAATTCAACCAGCCTTGTTTGTTCAAATTCTGTAACTAAGTTTCATCTATCAGGTATGTTTGATATGTCAATATTATCTAAAAGACCTTGTGGACTATTTTTTTTTTATTTAACATTTGAGAAGAGAGACACTTTATGCCATCTAGTGCATTATAACTTACTTGCTCATTTTGTTCTTGCATAATCAGAATTTTATTCAATTATTTTTAAGGAGTCTATAATTTTAATAAAACCAAAATAGCTATTAAAGGGTATAGACCTAGGTTGATGAATAGCAGTGACTTCATTGACTTATAAGATTACACTGTAATTTTGAACATTTGAACCATTAACTTGAAATTTTTTGTGTTTGGATGTGTCTGTGCATGTGAGTATGCTTGTGTGTGCAGCAGGGCAGAAGGTGGATGAGGGAGGAGACAAAGAGAAAGAGTTGGATTGATATTGACAGATAGTCTGAAAATGAGAACTTACAAATTAGGCAACAAAGAAAAATCCCTGGTAAATTTACAGATAGTGTCTTGGCTTGGGAACAAGTTGTTTATCTGTAAGATAATTTATTTCTCATAATTATCAAGCCAATTGACAAAATAACAACATAACTAGAAGTGCTAGATTGCTATGTTATAGGTGGCTTCTGTGTCTTTGATTTCTTTTATCAAAAATAGAGTTATGGGTGAGTTTTGTGTTTATTTTAATTAAGAGATTTTCTATTCATTTTACATACCAACCACAGATTACCCTCTCCTCCCTCCTTCCACCCCCAGACTTCTCTGCCAACCCACCCCCCATTCCTACCTCCTCCAAGGCAAGGTCTCTCATGGGGAGTCAGCAGAGCCTGGTACATTAGGTAGAGGTAGGTCCAACACCTACCCCACTGCATCAAAGCTGTGCTATGTGTCCCACCATTGGCAGTAGGCTTTGAGAAGCTAGATCATGTGCCAGGGATAGATCCTGTTCCTACTGCCAGGGGGCCCTTAAGCAGATCAAGTGATCAAGTTATACAACTCTCTTAAATATGGGGGGCTAGTCTAATCCTGTGGAGGCTCTACAGCTGTTGATCTAAATTTCATGAGTTCCCATTAGTTTGTTTTGTTTGTCTCTGTAGGTTTCCCCATTATGATCTTGATACCCCTTGCTCCCAGAATCCCTCTTCTCTCTCTTTGACTGGATTCTTGGAGCTCAGCCTGTTGC
This sequence comes from Onychomys torridus, assembly GCF_903995425.1. Lineage (NCBI taxonomy): Eukaryota > Metazoa > Chordata > Mammalia > Rodentia > Cricetidae > Onychomys > Onychomys torridus. The sequence goes on along the minus strand of NC_050444.1, from coordinate 58,561,383 downwards.
TTGGTTGTAGATCTCTGCATGTGCTTCCATCAGTTACTGATGAACGCTCTGTGATGACAGCTCTGTTTGTTTTGTTTTGTTTTTCATGTAACATGTCCTGATTTTGGTTTCCCCCCATCAACTCCTCTCACTTCCTCCCTACCTTCCTGTCAATCCAGTTCCACCCCTTTCGGTCTTTCTCTAGAAAACAAAGTCTCCAATAGGACAATAATAAAAATTAAACTTATTAAAATAGAACATAAGGTGTTTGGCCATCTGATCACCAGACTAGGTCAGATCAGGCTTTCTCTTGACCATTGCCAGCAGTCTACAGAGGATGTATCATTGTGAATTTCTGGGGACCTCTACAGGACTCTGCCTATTCCTGTTCTCTGGAACTCTCATCCAATAACTGATGGAAGTGGTTGCACAGATCCTCAGCCAGGCCCCAGGTGGAGCTCTAGGAGTCCAATTGTCAAGAAAGAGGAGGGACTTTAAGAGTGTGAATTGTTGATACCAAGATTGGAGAGGCACAGGGACAAATAACCAAATGAATGGAAGCACATGAATTATGAACCAAAGGCTGTGGAGCCCGCAGCTGGATCAGGCCCTCTGGATAAGTGAGACAATTGAATAGCTTCAACTGTTTGGGGAGGCACCCAGGCTGTGGGACTGGGACCTGTCCTTAGTGCATGAGCTGGCTGTTTGGAACCTTGGGCTTACACAGGGACACTTTGCTCAGCCTGGAAAGAGGGGACTGGACCTGCCTGTACTGAATCCCCCAGGTTTAAATGAGTCCCCAGCCCTGGAGGAGATGGGAATGGAGGGGAGGGGAGGGGGGGAAGGTGAGGGTGGGGGCAGGATGGGGGAGGACATGGAACCCATGGCTGATGTGTAAAATTAAAACACAAATATAATAAAAAAGAAAAAAAAGAACATAAGAAGGTAAAACAAAACTAAAACATCAGAAATGGGCAAAACAAATAGAAGCAAAATTATTCAAGAGAAAGAATAAGAAACAGAGATCCCCTCATTAGCACATGCAGGAATCCCATAAAAATACTGGACTAGAAGCCATAATATAAAGGCAATGGACCTGTCAGGTATATATATATATATATATATATATATATATATATATATATATATATATATATATATATATATATTTTAAAGAAACAATAAACAGAAGAGCCCTCACATGGCATTATAAGACAAGGGATATCCAAAAAGGCCATTGAGTTCATTTTTGTTGGCCTTCTACTGCTGGACATGCAGCCTACCCTTAAGAGTAGTTTGTTCCCCACTCAGACTCCCTTGGAGATCATTAAATTTTATTTGGCAAGTGGTTATCACTTAGAGATGAGCCAGAGGGAATGGATTTGATGGAGGCATCCAATTTAGGGCCAAGTGTTCCAATGTCTCTCATTCTCTCCATAATCTCTGACTGTTAGTCTCTGTATTTCATCTGCTACAGAAGTAGGTTCTATAATGATGGCTGAGCAGACACTGATCTGTGAGCATAGCAGAATGCTATTGAGAGTCATTTTTTTTTTTAATTTTTAAACAGTAGTCTTTGTTTTTACCTTAGGTCTTTGAACTATCTAATCTCAGGGTATTAGTCACCCAAGTAGTGTTGGGCATGCGTTCCATCTCATGGTCCTCCAGGCAAATCAGGTATTGGTTGTTTTTTACCAGAAGATTTGTGCCACCAATGCCCTAGCATGTCTTTCAGACAGGACACTATTGTAGAACAAAGAGTTTGTGACTGGTTTGATACTTATGTTTCTCCTTTGGTATCTTACAGAGTACCTTTCTGTACCAAAGATACTAGTATATAAAGGTAAATGCTCTATATAGGTCCCAGCTTGATTTCTCCATCCTCAATGAGTTGTGTAGATGTTGTCTTTAGCAATGGTACCTTGGTGTCGGTTTCTGGAGAGCAACCCATAGTCTTGGCAATACCCTGGTTGTTTGGAGGTTGCTATAGGACCCATGGGATCCATTTGGCTAACTATTCAATTAGATGTAACCCAATCCAGGTACTGGAAGCTTCCATTGTTGACAAGAGATGGGCAATTGGGACTCTGTCTCCTCTGTCATTTTGTAATTTCATTTAGGTGTCCTTCATATATATATACATATGTATGTATATCTTTTAGGAAGCTTCCCCTGTATTAGATTTCCCCACTATCCCTCAATTTTGACTCTCTCTCCCTATATTCTGTAATGTGTTGCTGAAATTTTCCTGTGTCCCACCTGGCCCATGATCAGGACAAATCTCTCTCACCTGCCAGTCCTACAGCTGCTTTGACCTAAGTAAACACACAGGATTATATTAATTAAATTAATTAAATTAATTAAAACTGCTTGGCCATTAGCTCAGGTCTACCACTGACTAGCTCTTACATTTTAACTAACTTAGCCATGTGGCTTGGTACCTTTTACCAGTCCTGCCTTCACGTCTTGCCTCCTCTGTGTCTGGCTGGCAACTCCTGACTCAGCCTTCCTCTTCCCAAAATTCTCCTCTCTGCTTATCCCACCTATACTATAATTCCTGCCTGGCTGCTGGCCAATCAGTGTTTTATTTATCAACCAAATCAGAGCAACACCCATTCAGAGCATACAGAAAGACATCTCCAGCAGTAATGTGTCCCTCTCCCCTCTATCTCTCCACTTGTTCCTTCCTTTTCAGTCTCCCACACTATCCATCCATAAGTATCTATTCCCTTTCCAAATGAGATCTACCTGTCCCCAAGACACTTACTCCACCTAACCTTTGTGGTTCTACAGGTTGTAACTTGATTATCATTGATGTAATAGCTAATGTGTACTCAGGATGATTTTTTTAATAGATCTAACCATTTGCTTGAAATTTTCATTTTTTTTAAATTGCTAAGTAATACTCAACTGTATAAATGTACCACATTTTCCTTAGTCATTCACCTATTGAGTGGCATCTAGGTTTTTTTCGATTTCTGAGTATTATGAATACAGCAACAATGAACATGGTTAAACAAGTGTCCATCTGGTAAGATAAGATACTTTAGGTACATGTGGAATAATTGGATTTTGAGGTAGATGGATTCTCACCTTCCTAAAGAAGCACCACACTGATTTCCATAATGGCTGTACAAGTTCGCACTCCTACCAGCAATGGCTGAGTGTTCCTCTTGCTTTGGATCCTTACCAGCATGAGATGCCCCTTGTTTTATTGATCTTAGCCATTCTAATAGGTATAAGATGAAATCTCAAAGAAGTTTTGATTTGTGCATTCTGGTAGCTAAGGAAGTTGAACATTTCTTTAATGTTTCTTAGCCATCTCTTGTGCATTTTGTTGAGGCTTGCCACTGTGGTTCCAGATCTCTCTCAGTTTTGGTTTTCTTTATTAGTTCTGCTTCTTTGGTCAGGTTTTGAACTGTTTTCTTCATTTCCTTCACCTTTTTGTTTGTGGAGACATATTGTTACAGGGAGCCCACTGGAGATTATCACTCAGACACAGTTTAAAGCCAGTTAATATTCTTTATTCTAGGGTATTTGAGACCCAAGTGTAGTGATGAGTGTTTAGAGTAAGAAGTTTTAAAGGTCAAAATCACATCCTGTTTTCTTTTTGTTTGTTTGTTTTTTCGAGACAGGGTTTCTCTGCAGTGTTTTGGTGCCTGTCACGGATCTCGCTTTGTAGACCAAGCTGGCCTCAAACTCACAGAGATCCGCCTGTCTCTGTTCTTGTTCAGCAGCTGCAGTTGGAGGTTTTGCTCAAGCAATAAAGATGATAAGCTAAGTTACCTGAGGCATCTTGACCTAGGGTTCCTAAATATGATTGGGCAATTTCCCATGGGATTCACCATCAATGAGATAAAAAAATCTAATTCAACCTAAAATGGCCACAGCAAAAATACAAATGGAGGGATTTATGTACTGTTCTGCCCTGTAAAAATATGGTCATGGCTATTATTGATTATGTTTTTACAGTGGGGTCTAGAAATCTGGGTTTGAGTTGATTGCAATTCTAGGTACTGATATCTGTTCTTTGTTGAGTGAGTGTTTTGTTCCTCAATTTCTGTTGCAATCTATGGTTCTTAAGCTAGTGTGCTCTCTGTGTTTGGCCTGGTAGTTTATTTTTCTGGGATACTGAAATGTGTGGCCAGTGGGGGTTCCAGGTAAAATGTGTTTCTAGATATTGGAAGTTGACTCTTAGAAATGGTAATGGGACAGGCTAGATGCAGAGGAGAGAGGAAAGCAGGGTTTTCCATCAGCATCTGTTTAATCTCATGGGAATTGAGGCAGAGAGTGAAGAGAGGCCACAACAGGTGTTCTATTACAGAGCTGGAGGTGAGACTGGGGAATTGCATATGGAAGAGAGGAGAGAAAGTGAAGATCTGAAGCTCACCTCCATGTTACACTGGCCTAATTGCTTCTCTACCAGGCGTGGCTGGTGGGTTCCCAGAGAAAGCCTGCTGCAGTTTGGGGCTGAGATAAAAAAATAAGTGGGGAAGGAATTTGGAGGGAAAGATTTGTGTGATCTGGAGATGTGGCAGGGATGAAGAGAGGCTGCACGCAGCAAGTAGTCTGTTACAGAGCTTGGGATAAAACTTAGAGATTGTATTTGGAGGAATGAAAGGAGAGGAGAAATCAGCAGTTAGCCTACCTGCTTCCTTCACTTAAGTTTATAGGTGTTTTCAAATTGTCTTTTGGAAAGACATCTCCAGATCTCTTCAAATAACAAATGGTAGGATCAGGGAAAGCTGCTTTTTGGTAGGACCTTGTCTGGCATGCCTTAAACCCTGAGTGAATTCTATAACATGTTCTGGAGAAAAAGAAGGTGAGCTACAAATCCTTGTCTAATATTAGTTAATATTAGTTATAAATCATAATTTGACCTCTCTAATACTTCATGTTATCAGTTATATCCTATTGCTGGTATTTAGAACATTTTGTTTCAAACTAAATTTAATCAAAATACTTGGATGTTTAAATTAGCTTACATTCTAATTATTTTCCTAATGCTTATAAAAAATATATATTGATTTACAAAAACACATCTGATGAAATTATTTTTGAAAAAAAATGTAAGCAATATTGTCATTGGGGATCAATACATTAGTTTGACTCATGTAATTATAGTCTGGAAATACACATGTAATTTTTATTTCAGAATTTAATCAAAAGTAGTCAGATAAAAACTGTTGGGCAAAGTAAGCTTTTTTGCTTGTTCCCAAATTTTTTGTTTCATTTTCAGGATATACTGAGGATGGTTTCAAGATGTAGAATCCGTATATGTGAAGTATCCCAAATGAAGTTGAAGAATCTGTGTTGACAATACTTCTTGTTGTGGTAAGAAGAAACAGTTCTAATGTGTTGGCTCTTAGAAAGAAAATGGCAAGCATATAATGTGTGTATGTCTCTGTGTATAATATATGTCACAGCATTATCATTATGAGTTGACAATGAAATAAAATGGTGACTCTAACTAAATCTGTAAGTTTCAGAATCAAAATCCTGTTTATTGACTGGTGCATGATAGATAACTCACTTAATAATATGTTCAACTCTGTGTATTATTGGTGTTAGTATTGTTATCACAATAGCTCAAAAAGGCAGAGTTTATCATATCCAGAGCGAAGAAGTGAAAACAGAAATTTTAGCAAACTAAGACCCTTTCTAGCATCTTGCTGTTACTTGATGGCAGGAATGACTGCACTGACTACTGATGTGTTGTCTCAAGCCTTGTGATGGGTGAGGAGGGAAATTTTAGATTTAAGGTAAGACCCTAAAGTTTTAATGCACGACTTAGAAAAGAGGCATATCTGACTCATCTCAGTAGAAAACATGTGATTTTTATTTATATATCATTATTTGTGAATTCATATTTCTGTAAGTTTTCAACTACTCACATAGGTTCATACATGAGAACACTTGGATGGTGTAAAAACAATTGATATTTGATAAATATATGGGCAGTTGCCTCACTTCTGACAAGGATAAGGTTTAATGGAACTAGTTCTAATCAGCCTGTATGGGTAACTGGTATGAAGCCTTGAGAAAGTAACCTAAAATGTTCCAATTTCCTTTGTTAATATATGTGTTATAAGGTATTAAAGAGACTCCACTGAAGTAAGAGATAGTATGTGTAAAGCACCTGCCATTCTGCCCAGTACAAGTCCTCAACATATAGAAGTCCCACCAATGTCATTATGATGAAGTACTATTAAAATATAGTCAGTACTTGTTTGTATTTCTATCAGTGGTGATGTATGGCTGAAGAAACACAAAACAAGAATTTGTGAGTAAAGATTATCTCTATTAAGCATTATGCAAACTTAGTCTACAGTATTCCTTACTTACCTGGAAAAGCAATTTTCAGATTGCAGATTAAACCTTGTGAAATATCAGTATATTTTAGCAACATTGATCTGTAAACAAAAGAACCCAGATCCCTTAGTTGTTCATACTCAGCAGTAATGTTGGATTTACTTGGTCTGCCTATCTTACCTGATTTTTTTTTTTTTTTCAAATGAACTCCTCTATTCTAGTGATTACTAACTGGATAGCCACTGTGTCTCTGTGAGTTGGATAAGCTTGGGTTGTTCAAATGTGACCCCTCAGGAATCTGTTGAACATTCTCTTGGCGACAGCATACTTTCAGAATCTGGCCTCACTTTTGGTAATAATTAGCAATATATCTACGGGAACAGACATCTTGCCTATACCAAAGATTACATTTTTTTCCATTCTGTGTTGTACATAGTAGGTGGGGTGGACTTGTTCAGTGTAAGATCAAGAGGAAGGGCTTTCAATAATCCCCCACTTCCCATGTGTTGTCACCTTTTCTATGGATGAGAAAACCCATATGTAACCAATGAATGCAGTGCAGATATTAAGATAGCAGCTCTCATAGTAATAGAAAATGGCTTTCCTCAGAGGATAATGGGAAGGGAAGTAAGGGCCTTACTAAAGCTGTTTTCAATTGTATTCATCCTGAGACTACTCATAAAGCTGTCTATGCACTTCAGATACTGTATTACATTTTAATTCATGACTATTGAATTTGCACAGAATCTCCTATCTAAAGATTTCCAGATTCCTACATTATGTCTAGGTTCACCTTAATTCGAATAGTAGTTGTTTTATATGAATAGAATTCTCCATGATGAAGGCCACATATTGTTCCCTTTGCCTTTTTCTGTGATAAATCTGTTTTTGTTTCTTGTCATATTAACTTTAAACTACTGATAAAGTTGCTTATTTTAGTACCAGTGCCAGACCCATAATACAATGAGGATCATAAGAGTTACATTGCCTACAAGCAAGGCCATAGGGACTGTACAAATCACCTGCTTCTTGAACCACTGCCAATGATCTAAAATAGTAGCTGCCCTTCAAGATCTACTCATACACTTAATAACAGGTGAATCAGTTCAATATCTTGCAAAGAACTTATTAGAATCTTCCACCAAAATGACGAAAATTTGGCATGACTCAGGAAGTTATCAGAGGGAAGTAAAGGAGAGCTTCATCTTGAGAGAGAAAACAAAACCCTGTATTGGTGAAATTATTAAGGCCACTCTACATATTTAAAAGGGAGGTTTATTTTGTGGGGTAACTTACAAATAAAGGGGTAGGTTGCAGGGTCTGGGAAAGGTATGGCACAGTCCGGGTTCTCTGGAGAACTCTGCTCGGTCTACTTGCAGTGTCCAGGGTCGGGAACCAAGAGAGGCCTTTCCTCTCTATCCTGGGTCTTCAGCTTCCTCCATCAGCCCTGCCTTGTGGGCATGACCATTACTGAAACCTCAGTGGGGGTTGGAACTTCCAGGCCAAGCCTGGGATGGCTACCCACTACAAACCTGAACTAGGAAAATAATCATTTCAAAGATGTATTACCAGGCCAAGGACAATATATTTTACCTTAGATTTGTTCCTAGCATCTATGCATTATATATGCATCTTTAGGCCAATGACTCTCATTCTCAGGTTTTAAAATGTTTAGAATCTTCTGAGAAGCATGTTGTATATTATTCCCAGGATGAAGATACTGCTCTTGAAGATATGCTTGACAGACTAGACTAATTCCAGTAATCTACATGTCAAACAAAATCATTCAAATTAGCATACTTCTTACACACTCCACTAACTGGGACTCAACATTTTCCTGCAATGAAGTTTTAAGTTTTATAATCTGATTTAGGAGTGTTGCTATTGGAGTTCAAACTGAAGAACTTTTCTAAGTAAGCATTAGGACATATATCTAAGAAACTAATAGGTTTTAATAATGATTCTCTATACTTATTTCATAGTTGAATAACTTTATTTTCCATGTACATATAAAAACTTGATGAAGCAAATTTAAAGCTGCAGACCATGTTCATAACAATAGCAGTTCTGGTTTGGCTAGTGTTAATTGAAATCCTTCTAGTGGGTAGTTGCTTTCATACATGTAGTAATGTGTCAAATCTTCCCCCAGCTACCCCCGTTTTATAGGTTAATAAAGTTTATCAGTAGGAGATAATTGGGGCAAGTTTTGGAGTCAGCATATGATAGGGCTAGGTCAGAATCTTGGCACCAGGAGAACGCACATCTGCTACAGCTGCTTGTTAAGTCTAGGATAACTCCATTTTGTAGCCATGGAGAGTGTGTTTCATGGCAGACAGCATAAGCAGATATGCACATAAGCAGGAACAATTGGCCTGTATTTGTTTTATTTAAGTTCCCAAACACCTAATTCACCATCACTTGCTAAGTTAGGCTTTGAAAAGCGTATGTAGAGTGGGCCTATGCATCTGTTTTGTCAAACTACTCTGAAAGAAACTTTATGAAAAGGAAAATGTCTAGATATCTGCACATTTTCCTGACCATTGACCTTGTTTATTTTCACCAATTTTGTTGACTTCTTAAACATCATCTCTCAGATAAATCAACTGTCAGAGATTAAGCTAATCTGGTATTTAGTCAAGCAACTTCCTTTTAATAGCAAAATGAATTCATTCATTCTCTGTGTCTGTCAGCCCCATCCTCTCTCTGTCTCTCCATGGATACACATACACACACATCTGGCCTACCCATATTCTTGCAGAGTAATATATAAATTTCTTACTTCTTTCCAATCTCCTTTCTTATGTATTCAGCTATCTGCAAGCTTAAATTTCTAACTCAATGCCTCTTCTTTCTCTTAGGAGACAAAGACTTGCTTTTCACTCCTTCCACATTTCCCAGGGTATGCCACCCTGGGAGATAAAAACCTCAGGAGAATGAGAAAAAAAGGTAAATCGACAGGAATGTACAGCTCCCAAAAGTGTAGTTTTAGGAGGAGCAAACACTAGGGATTAGGAAGAAATGAAGCAGGGAATGCCATATTTCTTAGAAATGGAAAATTTGTGGCAATTCTACTCCTTTTGTCTACCTTTCAGTTACTTAAGATTCTTTCTCAAGTACTAATTACCCTGTAAGATGGTAGATTCAAAAATCTATATGACTCAGGTTTTAAAGTGACATATACTTAAAGCATATATGATGTATAATAAAACTAAAATTATATCTTTGGAAATATACCAGCATGCAAAATTGATTTTTCATGTCATCTTTAAAACTTACATATATGCAGTGCAGTGTTTAAAATAATTTGAAGGAAAATGTAAGATCTCCATAAAGGTATGATTCTCTTGACCCTTGCCCTTCATTACCCTGTCTCATGTCCAGTTTGCTCATGTAGATCTCATCCATTTCTCTGTTGTTGGGCAATCCCTGTGTCTTTCTTAGGGTTCTATTTTCTAGGTAGCCCCCCTGGAGTTGTGAGTAGCAGTCAAATCATCCTTTGTTTTACATATAGTATCCTCCTATGAGTGAGTTTGTCTTTCTGAGTCTGGGTTACCTCACATAGAGTGATTTTTTTTCTAGATCCACCCATTTGCCTGCATACCTCATGATGTCATTGTTTTTCTCTGCTGAGTAGTACTCCATTGTGTATATGTACCATATTTTCTTTATCCATTCTTAAGTTGAAGGGCATTTAGGTTGTTTCCAGGTTCTGGCTATTACAAATAATGCTGCTATGAACATAGCTGAGCAAATGCCCTTGTGGTATGATTAAACATTCCTTAGGTATATGCCCAAGAGTGGTATAGCTGGGTCTTGGGGGAGATGGATTCCCAATTTTCTAAGAAAGTGCCATATTGATTTCCAAAGTGGCTGTACAAGCCTGCATTCCCACCAGCAGTGGAGGAGAGTTCCCCTTGCTCCACATCCTCTCCAGCATAAGCTGTCTTCTGTGATTTTGATCTTAGCCATTCTGACAGGTGTAAGGTGATATCTCAGAGTTGTTTTGATTTGCATTTCCCAGATGATTAGGGATGTTGAGCAATTCCTTAAATGTCTTTCAGCCATTTCAGCTTCCTCTGTTGAGAATTCTGTTTAGCTCTATAGCCCATTTCTTAATTGGAGTGTTGGGCATTTTGATGTCTAATTTCTTAAGTTCTTTATATATTCTGGATAGGGGAGCTAGAGATCCCAGCTGCATTAAGAACAGAGAGGGAGAACAAGGAAAAAGAGACCATGATTAATGAAGACCCCATGGGAATAGGAAGAAGCCAAGTGCTAGAGAGGTCCCCAGGAATCCACAATGATTTTTCCACAATAGACTACAGGCAATGGTTAAGAGAATGCCCAAACTCATCTACTCTGGTGATCAGATGGCCAAACACCTTAACTGCTGTGCTAGAACTCTAGAACTCTCATCCAATGACTGATGTAAGCAGATGCAGAGATCCACGGCCACGCCCCAGGTGGACCTCTGAGAGTCCAATTGGCGAGAAAGAGGAGGGATTGTATGAATGAGAATTGCTGAGACCATGATGGGAAAAAGCATAGGGACAAATAGCCAAAATAGTGGAAACACATGAAGTATGAACCAATAGCTAAGGAGCTCCCAACTGGATCAGGCCCACTGGAGAAGTGAGACAATTGATTAAGTTGAACAGTTTGGGAGGCACCCAGGCAATGGGATCAGTACCTGTCCTTAGTGTGTGAGCTGGCTGTTTGGAACCTGGGGCCTATGCAGGGACTCTTTGCTCAGCCTGGGCAAAGGGAGGAAGGGACTGGACCTGCCTTGACCAAATCTACCAGGCTGAGCTGAGTCCTCAGGGGAGTCCTTGCTCTGGAAACGATGGGAATGGGGGGTGGGCTGGGGGGAGAGTAGAGAGGGGCTGGAGAAGGGAGGACAGGGGAATCCATGGCTGATATGTAAAATTAAATTAAATTATACAATAAATTTTTTTAAAAAAGTATGATTTTCCTTTTAGGTAGCTGCTGAAGGAAATTGCAGGAACGTATTATGAAAATTTTTGTTATAATCATGTTTCTGACACCCCAGATTATACCATTTAAGGATCATTATTGACATTGATTATTTGCATAATCCTAATTAGTGCCAAACCTTTGAAGATAAATATCACCCAAAATAATTTTCATTATGATTATTCTATTGCTGATTTTTCTGCTAGTCTTAATGAAGAAATTGATAGGTGATACATAAGCCATTAACTTTGTCTTTATAAAAATAATTATTGTAACTTTGAGATCATGCACATTAAATAAATGAATAAATGAGAGAAATGTTTATTTTAATATAGAAACAGAATAAAATGATTTGTAGATCTTTGTTGAGAAGAAACGAATAAATTTTGGTTCCATGAATAAGCATTTTTCCAGTTGCAAAGAGAACTAATTTATGTGATATTAGATGATATAATTATATATCATCAATATAAAAGCTGTGTTGTATCACTATGTTGTGTCAACCTATGCTCTACCAGGGTTAAGAATTGCATGATGTATTTCTTGTTTCTTTTCCACTTTGAAGAATGACAATAAAATATTAATTACTGCACATTAAATATGTGTACTTAAGTGCTAAGAAATGCCCTAAAGTCCTAGAAAAGAAAGGCCTCTCAGGTTTCTAAGCCTTTTCATATACTTTCATATACTCTCATCCTTTTTTTCTTCCTTTCCATCTTTCTGTAGCTATTGACCTCTAGGTCTTTCAAAGATCATTCCATCAGTGTGTAATTCATATTGGACTCCTTTCATGTATCAGCTTATGTTCCTTCAGCTGGATTCTTTTCTGTCTTTCTTTTGAGGGGTATGGAGAGGAGGAGTCATGGCTCTTTCATATGGAGGTGAACATGTAAAGGCCTTTTAAGCTGCATTAGTCAACATTTTTTCCCAGTTGTATTTAAAACATAAAATGCATAAATAAAATTAATATTTTCACTTCCTAGACACATGTCAAGATTTTGACATGTTTATTCCCTATAATTGGTGCTATATATTCAAAGTGAGTTTTGCAAACAGCAGGGGTGCAGGCTCTGTGAGAGCTGCCTGTTAAATGGGCAATCTACAGTAAAGGAAGTCCTGTCAGCCACCCTTCACTGTTGTAGAATGCACCAGCCAGCTTCACAGGAGCCTATCATCCCATCTCCCATTTCTTGCAGATTCATACACAAAGTTTCATGCCCATTTCTGGTTTGATTAGCCACAACATTGTTATAAAATGGCTTGACATATACCCAAAGTAATACAACTGTGATAGCTAATATTAACATTTGTCACACACTAACTTCAAGATAGATAACATAGCAAGTATGATAGCTTTATATTTATTTGTTGATATGCTAAAAAAAAATTAGCTACCTGGCACTTGAACTACTCTCATTTTCAAGAGGAGACTTTAGGAGCTGACCTTGCAAACTTTCATGAATTTCTACTTTTAAAATATGGTTTGAAAAATAAGGGAGTGAAGGGTACAGTTATCAATTGATACAAAGTTTCAGTTGCACAGGAAGAAATTCTGGAGCTATTGTACAACAGGACAAATACATATGAAACAACTTATTGTCAATACTTTCAATTAACCATGGTAAATACCTGAGAAAGTTTTGTTTAGTCTGATTAAATCTTGTATTCTATACACATGTATTAAAAGATGACATAGTATACTTTGATATATATAGTTTTATCTTTCATGCATAAAGTACAAACACGTTTAAATTGCAAATATATATGATAGAGATATTAATTACAAGATTATTCTGTTTAGTTTAGTAGAGCTGGTGTTGGAAGGAAGGCATGAAGAGAAGAAGCAGTGTTTCCATGGGCCAGCCTCAGAAGTTATATTATACAATATCACTCAGATGCCAATGGCTATAACTCACATGACAATGATCCATAGATAGGGAAACACAAACCACCCATGTGCTCAGGAAAAGAAGGCACTGACTCAGTGAAGAGCTAGCCTCTCTCTGTCTAATGACATTTGAGACAAGGAGTTGCAGTCATCAATCATTACCTAGAGCAGTGGTTTTCAACCTGTGAGCCCTGACCACAAAGCAAAAAACAAAGCAAAAAAAAACAAAGCAAAAAAAAAAACAAAACAAAAAAAACCTTCACAGGGGTCACATATTAGATATTTATATTGTGATTCATAAAAGTAGCAAAATTAAAGTTAGGAAGTAACAACCAAAATAATTTTATGGTTGGCATCACTGCCACAACATGAAGAATTTTATCAAAGTGTTGCAGCAGCATTATAAAATACTGATCTAGAGGCAAAGAGGTAACCCTTAAGTGGAGAGAGATGCATGGTATTAAGAAATTAGGTACTACTTCATAAATAGTAATTATAATCATACTGATATCAGATGGAGCAAAAGTGCTACTTATTTTTAAAACTATGGCTGAATTAAACATAAATAGTCACAAACAGTTCTGGGTCCCAATAAAACAAAGGTCTTAATTCAATGGGAAGAAATGATCCTTTTCTTCTGAATTTTGTTATAAATTGAGTTAGAGAAGGAAACCATTTGGGCAACAGGGAATTCGGAATTTTTGAACATGTGTGCATTCATTCTTTCAGTCAGTGACCATTTATAAACTACCTTTGACATCACAGATACTGTTTTTCTCTGCAGAGATAAAAGGGTAAGGTAGAACATTGACTTTCAGACTTTCATGTGTGGTAGAGGCAAAGTGAAAATCAGAAACTTTTATTAATTTACTGACAAACCTGTGAAGGCATAGTTGTTGGAGTGATTGCATCCTCTCAGTGTTTTCAAAGAAGACCAATTTGTATGTATCTGGAAGTAGGAGCCTTCACAGGAAAAGGATGGAGTTTAAGGGAACTTTAAACCCATGACTTTATATATGCAAAGGTATGACAGCTGATGGAATGAAAGGTCATCATGTAAGTAGAAACAAGAAGTTATCCGGTGTGTACCGGAAATAGAGGTCTTAATACTGGAGGCAGAAGTGAGGATGAGGCAGCTTGTGAGCAATCATTCTAACCTCAAAGTTGGATGGCACAGTAGGTCCTTGTATGAGGATCACCTGTAAAATAGTAGATACTCTGAGAGTGTATTCTGTGTCTTTCTGACTATAGTTCATAACATGCTCTTTCTCATTATTCTACATCATTATTTATGCCCTACATTTGGCCCTAGGAAACTGAAAACGGAATAGAGCTAGCCAGGTAGATTTTATAGTAATGAGTGCAGACATGCCTTTTACTTAAAAACAAGTGAGCACAGTCATTGAACTTTTTTAAAAAAAGATTTTAATTCTTTCAATACTACGTACATGTATGTGTGCATTAGGTTATACATCAACAAAGAATAGAAAAGGGCATTAGATTCCTTGCAGATGGAATTCTAGCAGTCATGAGTCACCTGTTATGGGCAGTGAGAACTGAACTCATGTCCTTCACAGGAACAGTGAACACTCCTTGCTGCTTATCTATCTCTCCAGCCCCCAAAATGTAAGATTTGTAATATAAAATAGTGTAATGTGTATGATATATTTTAGTATAGATTGTCTATAATAAAGTTCAAGAGGAAAGAAATGAAAAAGGAATAGTTTACTAAAAAGGAATCAGAATTAAATAAGTTGGAAAATTCTCAGCCTGTATATGTTACAAAAGATGAGAAAGTTTGTTCTGAAAGGGACATAAAGGGTGACAGATGAACAGTCTCACCATAAAGAGATTGCCCATAAATATAATAATCCACTTTAGAAAAAGTAAACAAGAATAATAGATTAGATTATAGCAGCAAAAATCCCACCAGATCAAACTAAATGGGACATAGACGAAATAAAATGAAGGCTTTCAAACTTCTAGGACTCTGAAGATGGGAGAGCAGGGCTAATGGCCAAATGACTTTTCCTCTGTTGAGATCAGAGATCAGTACTTCCTCTGCTGCTGCTTTAAGACCTAAGCCTACAGACCTGGGAAGCTAGACTGTCTCTGCCACAGTCTTGTTTGAAGAGGTCGTACATTGCTTGGAGTCTTAGGAAAAGGATGTCCATTTGGGTGAGATGGAGGTGATGCTCAGTGAAATTGGTACAGGGCACTGCCACATTCTGGGGACTGGAGTGTAGAGCATAAAACCAACAAAATTTGTATTCTTCTTCCTTAAGAGGACTGGTGGGCCTTCCTTGCTGGATTCTAGTCTTGCTTGAGGTCAGTTAACACTTCTTTTGCCCCCATTTCTCCAGCTGGAAATAGTAGTAACATTAATCCTATGACTGCAATAACATGGTGTTTGGGGAACAAATTACGTGCGTGACTTCAAGGGTCAGAGCTAAACAGAAACTTTGCCTCTGGATGAATTATTCCTCCTAGCTTACTGTATCTGTCATGAAGGACATGTAAATGAGACATTGGATCATTGATGGATACTGGCATGGGCTAACAGTTGAGATTGTTTTGTGAACTGGATACATTTTACATGACAGAAGGACATGTTATGTCTCCCCAAATCCATACATTAAAACTCCATCTACCAGTATCACTGTATTTCATATGGGCCTTGGTGTAGGTCCAAATGACCCTCTGCAGACACCATTACTTCTCTGAGTTTTAGTTTCATGGTCAGTTAAATGATATTAGAATGCATCCTACCATTTTTAGAGTTATCTGCATGACTTAAATCAGATTCTTTTAGAAAAAAAAATGTGTGTTTAAGACACAAGTATCAGCATCACTATTATCTGTATCCATTATTAATTGCTATTGCTGTAATCCTTGGTTCCCAGGTGAAAAACAATGTGATGAGACCCTTGTCTTTATCACAATCTTTACTTACAAATTCTTATATATAAATGTTTGTTCTAGTACTGACAATAAAGATCTGAATATTCAATGGTATTTTTTGCAGTTTCATAATGATTTGAGTTTTCATATGAAAATTAGTATTATGTAATTGTAAAAACTTATTTGTAACTTTTACAAGGGACTGAACCATAGAAGAAATGCTGAAGTCTTAACATGTTAATGTTACATTAATCTAACTCTTGTAGAAATTTTTCTTTTCCTTATAAAAACTTTTAAAAAAGAACAGCATATTCATTTGTAATATGATATTATTTTAGTGTCTTTTAATTAGTTCCTGGAATACAGCACTGTGTTTTCCTGCTAAAAATAGCTCCTCCCTTGTTTAATATAACAATATGTGTGTATATCTAATTGAAATTTATTTCAGCAGTATGATTTGTAATGAGGACCAAATATTCAATTTCTAGTAAAATGAATTATAAAGTGTTTAGAAAAGATGAATAGTAAAAACTGTCTTTAAAATACTCAACACTTGGATGCAGCTTTATAATTTTGAAAAGGTGAATTAAAATTAATCCCTATGGGAGTCCTGAATATGTATTTGTTAAACAACTTTGTTGGTATGCAATTGCATTTTAAATTTCCATATGTATGTGTAGACCCTTCAACATTTATATCTTTACTCACAGTGGCTGCATACATGAAAATACCAAGAATTTAAATACTTCCATTTTCATGCATCAGTTTAAGAGCAAGTTCTAGTTCTGCTGTGAGTCAAAGTTTATCAGATTGCTAACCTGTGCTGCTGCTTCCTCACCTTCCCACTCTGTGTCTCTACTAACAAGCAAATACAAACTGGAGTAAGAAAAAAATAAATAGATTATATAGTAGGGCACTACACTAAAAACCCTTTTTTAGTACTGGATGTATAAATTAGCATTCAGTATTCAAGATGGTTAGTTGGGTCTTTAAAAACAATGTTGTGCTGTCAGTCTTTATGAATGTCATGTCCTTGTTGAAGACTATAGGGACAATTGAGAAATTAAATACTTCATTATATATAACATGTTAATCTCTTCTTTGATATCACTTTCTGAAAGCATCTTAATAATTTTTGTATCATAAATATGTACTTACTTTCATTTGTGTTTTCATGTCTATATTTAAATAAAACTAAAGATTAGTATTGAGTATTATCCTTCTCTTAGAGAAATTATTTATAAAGCAACTAGGCATTACTTTAGCAACATCAAAGCCAATATCAAGACTTAGTTCTTAGAAAAACAGAACATTCCACTTTAAAAGGACAGCATTGTTATCATGATGGATTCATTCTGGAGACAATAGCTGTATTACTAAAGCAATCTGAATTAATCTGAAATTGAATCACCCCTTGTACAAGCATAGGGGAAATGGAAGCAATTTTGGATTAAGATATACAAATATTCTGCTAACTTTAAAATGAATTCAAAATAAATTGAACTGTTACTGTCACACTTTTATTGTTTCTTAGAACTTTGTTATAAAGTACAAAGTTATAAGAGGCTTATTAAATATATGAAAGTGCATACTGGAATGACAAATATAAATGAATAAAAGATATCTGAATTTTTAAGTGATTTAACTTATCTTTTTTTTCTTTTTAAAGGGTATGTTTCATTTTTATCATAGTCAACCTGAAATTGTTTACAGCCTGTGACAGAATGGTGAAGACTTAAACCCTTGACATCAAAGTTATTAGTCTATTTGTCTGTCAAAGTCAATTAGAGAAGGGTCACGAAAGTAGACATTTATCTGAGGGACTCTTCTAGCTCACATTAGTCATTTACAGGCTCTTTCTAAGAGACTTATTAGCTCATCTATTTGCAAATGATGGCCACTGTCTGGGCATACTGCCCTTGGGTTCTGTTTTGCTGAAGGATGGTGTTCTCTTGAAAGGCAGCCATGATAATCAGCTGAAGCAGTGTAATAGGAGTTAAAGTCATGCATAAGCCAAAATTATTCAAAGAATAATAAAATAAGCTTCAATTACAAAGTTCAACAACTTAATAAGATTTGATATTTTCAGATACTTTAATCTGTGTCTGTTATCACTGTGTCTCTTCATTAAGTAATGAAAAACTATTACATTCCTGTAAGTTTCCGTCCACAGCCCCTCTACCAACATAAAATATCATTAAATCCTAACAATTTTATTGGTGTTTAGTGGTAGACATATCCTATACCTTCTTTAGAATTCTGCCCCATATAAAACATCCTATGTTACTATCTCCCCCAAGGTCTAAAATGGGGTTTAATAAAAAATGATAGTGTCAACAAATATATTTAGAAATAACTGTGTGTGAATTAATAAAAAAGAATTCTTTGTATGTAGTAGGCAGGTTAAAGATTCAGGGTCAGAGAAATAACTGGTTCCGGAAAACATTAAACTACAAAAGGAGTTTGAGTTTAAATGTCATACAACCCTTTGTCCTTATCAAGACAAGGAAATGTCAAGAATCATGTTTTAGAAATCTCCTTTGGCAGTAGTATGGGAAAATAGATGGTAAAGAAGAAACAGAAGGCAAAGAAACTGTGTGGCAGAGTATCATAATCTTAATGATGGCGGGGATCCAAAACAAAGCATTAGCAATGAAAATAGAGAGGGCATCACAGAACTGGTAAGTAGCTGAATGTTCAGTTAATAAGACTTTTAACTTAGTTGTTGAGCAAGTTGCCCAAGGAGACTGGGGTGAACACTGCTTTTATTGTTGCTGTTCCATGCTGAGGTCAAACCCAGGGTGTCTGCACACGCCGGGGAAGTTCTCTGATATTGAACTTCATCTGCAGCCCTGACTCTGTCATTCTTCACTGCCAATGTGGTTATTTTAGAAAGAAGGACAGGCTTAGCTAGAGAAAGGTTATCTGTGAAGGACTAATAGGCAATCCTGAGGAGCTGTTCAGAAACTCAGGAAGTTCTAAATAGAAGTAAAATGTAAAGATCTGTATGTAGTAGGATGACTCTGAGATTTAATGAGATTCTCTGTGTGCCAAGCTAAACACAATGTCTGAGGTGAGCTGGTGCTCTGTAATGATAGCTGGTATGCCTGTAATGGAAGGGAGACTAGGAAGGGGTGGCTTAGACTAGCATAGAAGTGTGTTTCCATGTTTAATGAGATGAAATTCAGATACCCGGAATGCTGCTCATGATAATGAGACCAGATAACTGTCTTGTTCTATTTTATTGTTTATCTGTAATTTTACAGATATCAGTAACTAAAGGGGAGAAAATACCACTAGACTATGGGCAAAGAGAATAGCATGTGTCTTGAATTGTCTTTCACTCTTCCCTCATGAAAATTAAATATATCTCAGAGCTCTCCCCTTACCTTGCTTAAAACACCCATTAGGATTGTATTTGCATCATTTGTAAGTGTTACTCACCAGAAAGATAATTATTATATATGAAATTATTGATCACTAATGGACTAAATTCAAGATTTGGTTCTTCAACCTGTACTTGGATTCTAGTAAATAGAAAAAGGATTTCATACTGTGTCTTGCTTCTGATGGCACATATGAGCTGTAAAGCCACTGACAGAACAGGAAGCCTTTAAACAGTGACGTATAAAGAACAATCCCAGAGCAGAAAATTACACTTTTATTGGGGGGAGTCAGGCCAACTGGCCCGTCCAGAGAATGCAAGCTGGTTAGTGGTAGGAGTAATTCAGTGGCATACTGAATGAATTATATCTGCCCAGACAGAAGCAGAGATGCTCTTGGTGGCACTGTGAAACTAGTTCCTAGACAGCAGAGAGACACTGAGCTGTCTTTAGGGAACAGAGAAATAACTGCAAATTAAGCAAGCCATGGTTATTCACTCTTCATATTAGCGTCTCTACAATCTATAAATGCTGTTTAGGGTTTTCACATACTCAAAACTGTCATTTAATACAGAATGATGTTGTTACACATTTGAGAATCAATTTACAAACCTACTGAAAAGGATCTGCCATCCATACAATAGAGTATATATCTGGGGACATTGTGGCAGTTTATTTGCCACTGTGGGTTTAATCTGAGTCTCACCAGATATCTAATTTATCATGAAAAATGAAATTCCAGGAGGTTTTTTCCCCTTCCTATGCAGTTTTATTGAACAATCTGGATTCTTCTGGTGGAGTGAATGGCTCATGTAGAAAATACTTAATTGCCTACATTTCTATGACATGCATTTTATCAATTTAAAATAACCTACAAAGAAAAACATCAATGTAATATTGTCAAGAAATGTCTTCTCCCAGGTTACTGACCAATTCTAAAGACTTCTATCTACCATTCATAAGCCTTTGGAGGCAAGTAATGGCTAGAGGTCTGTCCTAAATCTAAAATCTAGTCCTGATTATAGTAACTATGGAAATGTAAAATTCCACCTTTCATTCTAATTTTCCTTCATAGCATCCTCCCCTTTTCCATCTCCCTCTTCCTCCCACTCTGGCCTCCACTCTACAGCCCTCATCCCTCCCTTTCTCTTTCCTTTCCTTGTGTCTGAAATATATGTTGTATTACTTCATTTTACCATATACTGACATACAAGGATAATATACTTCATTTGCTCTAGTGTGGCTTAGCAGAAGATGGTGTGGGGTGTCAGTCATGTCATTCAGGTTATAAAGCACATTGTCCAAGATACTACATTGATACAAGACCACATAACATCACATAGGCAATGCCATTCTAAGGCCACTTGAAGATAATGTGTATTGAATGCAAGAATTACATGACTGCCTTGAAAGCATTAACATATTGAATAAATATATACTGAGGTCTACTCTCTACAAAGCATAGTACTAGGGAGAATTAGAAAAATAAATACCGAGAGAAATGGAAACAAGGAGGAAGACCCACATGATCTTCTCTGAGCTTCTAAAGAAAGGCTTTCAGGACTGGAATCTGAGTCCAATCCTGAGGCATAAGTGGCTGCATAGGAAGTGAGTGAAAGTGTTCCTTGGAGTAAGCAGTTTATGCCTTCAGTTAGGGCAAGTCACCAGGGCACATGGGCACATTAGTGTATGCACAAGACAGTTAGAGGAACCCAGACATTGAAGCACAGATTTCAGGAAAAGTTATTCCAAATGTTTGGGGATTTATTTTAAGTCACGAGAGCTCGCTGGACCCCATTTTTATTTATGATAATGAATTTAAAGTAAAAAGGTCCTTGTAAGGTGTTATGGAAAAAAGATTTATGTTGCTTTATTTATCAATTAGTTTATTCAAAGCTAGGAAGCCATACATTTCAAGTTTGAGTATTTGTAGTATGTTTAACTTATATTCAGAATCTGTGGTCCCACAAGCTATGAAAACACTAACATAAACCATTGTTAAGGTTTGAATATTTTGATGTATAGAGTTATCACAAAAAACATGAGATTTCCATCCTTCACAGTTACCAAGGCTTCTAGGAGACATGCGTAGGGATAGCATTTATCCGTTCATTTATTTATTGAAACATCCTTGACTTTTTGTCTATAATTCCTACATATTCACCAGTCAGACTTGGAGGATGGACACTTCACTGAAGGTCTGTATGTTTGTTTAGGCCACATGCGTCCTTGACATTTCTTGGGATTGTTACTTCCTGAAGACTTTAATTATCTCCATTCAGATTATGGGATCCTCCCCCTACTCTTTTCTCCTCATAATACTTAAACTTTTAAACCTGGCTTGACTATTTTTCTTCCTTTGTATTTCTCCCTGCTTTTTTTCTGGTACTCTTATTTTTCTTGCCCATTAGCATATCTTCAACTCTGCTCAGCAGTCAGGCTTTCAGAAAACAAAAGCCAGAAAGAACTGAACTCTACTTGACTGACTTTCCAAATGACTGATAGTCCCATGCATGATGAATATTTTCTGAGTTTAAAGGGTCAGAGGAACTGTCTCACTTATGTTGGACTGAAACTCAGGTGAAGGAAAACAGTCACAGACATAAGCAAAGTTATCTTAAAGTATCAACCAGTGTTACATGCTTTGAATGTGGTTTTCCCCTTTGCTCTCTGGGACTGCTTTGTTGAACTGACTAATTAACAAACTTTCTCAACTTTTGGTGATTGTTTATTTGTGAAGACCATAGGGTGTTTGATAAGAAAAATGTGACACTTGATGAAATGTTATAAAATCATGACAATGATGTTTTCAAAAAGATACAGTGATCATAGAGGGTAACAATTGTACCATGTTATCAGATTTTTAAAATATGTTCTTTCAACATATTACTGATACCATGGTTTAGATGGTGAAATTTCTCCTGATTATTTTTTAAATGATTCATTATTATATTTATAATTATGTAAAAATAAATAGTAAGCAATATAATCAACTAATAGGAAAATCAGAAATTAATAAATTATCTTATTTATGAGGAGAAGTCTAATTTGCATTAAACAGCACACCTCAACCATAAGCTCCTAGTACAAGTTTTATATCATATATGCATAGTCCTATTGTAATGCTTCTAACACAATGTCTAATTACCATATGGCAGCAGTGGGAGAACTTTAGCAGGGAACTATGTGACACTAGAGATAAGTCAGGCATCCAGGCTTAGGGAAAGCTTTCAGGTAAGGTCAGGTGTTCTAATCTAGGGACCTCCAGATAAGAGCACGTAAGAAGCAAAAAGTCTTGTGGTTGATATATTGTGCACCCCAATCAACTCATCTGGAGGTCAGAGAACAGGGCAGCCACTATAATAAACAGAAGTTAGGCAGTGGTAGCACACACCTTTAATCTTAGCATTCTGAAGGCAGAGATCCAGATGGATCTCTGTGAGTTCAAGGCCACACTGGAAACACCAAGGCAGTGGTGGCACAAACTTTTAACACCAGTACTTGGAAGCACACAAGCCTTTAATCCCAGCACTTGAGATCTCATGTCTTGCTTGGGAAAAGACATGCCTTTAATCCCAGGAAGTGATGGCAGGAAGCAAAAAGGTATATAATGCATGAGGACCAGGCTTAGGAACTTTCAAGCTTTTAGCAGCAGATCAGCTGAGATCAATTCATATGAGGAATCAGAGGCTTCCCTTTTGAGGAAACAGGATCAGCTGAGGTGAGGTGAGGTGAGGTTAGCTGTGTCTTGTTCTGCTTCTCTGATCTTTTAGCGTTCACCGCAATACCTGGCTCTGGGTTTGTTTTTATTAATAAGAGTGTTTAAGATTTGTGTTACAAAGTCTTGCTGGGGAGGGAGTCCTCCCTGTTGTTAAGCTTGGAGAGAGCTGCCAGGCTATGGTAGATTGCAACCTCTGACCAGCAAGGGCTCCCAATATTTCACTGTTGTGGAATATTATTTTAACTATACAAATATGTATTGAGATTGTTTATACTGCATTTGTTTAATTATGTAATGGTGTGTTGCTTTTGTTTTGCCTTGTCTGCCTAAGGCACCCGAATAGTCTAATTAAAAGCTCAATGGCCAGTGATAGGCAGAGGAGGGACAGACAGGGCTGGTGGTCACAAAGAATAAGTAGAAGGAGGAATCTAGGCTCCAGAGAAAAGTGAACGAGGGAGATGGAGAGGGAGGTGTTGGGGGCCAGCCAGACAGACATGGAAGAAGCAGGAAAGTAGGACATATGAAGGAACAAAAGGTAAAAAAACACCCTAAGCAAAACGTAGATGAAGACAAACAGGTTAAAATAAGTTATAAGAGCTTGTGGGGAAAAAAACTAAATGAAGGCTGAGCATTCATAACCAATAAGAAGTCTCGGCATTATGATTTGGAAAGCCTGCTATGTCTCACAAATTCAATGAAAACAATTACTTACAACATTTCTAAAGAAGAAACAATAATATTTAGCATGTGTTGAAATGCAACACAAACGCTATATTCTCGGCTTTCTGTAACTGATGATGAGTGTTTCACAATGTGTTTAGTTGGTATATACATGATTTGACTCTAAAAGTTCATTAGCACCAG